>NC_139949.1:20831662-21431662 GCF_963454915.1 Gymnoscopelus microlampas | reverse complement strand
GTGACGAAAAATGACGAAAAAATGCTGGTGACGAAAAATGTCGAAAAATGCTGGTGACGAAAAATGACGAAAAATGCTGGTGACGAAAAATGACGAAAAATGCTGGTGACGAAAAATGACGAAAAATGCTGGTGACGAAAAAATGCTGGTGACGAAAAATGACGAAAAAATGCTGGTGACGAAAAATGACGAAAAATGCTGGTGACGAAAAATGACGAAAAATGCTGGTGACGAAAAATGCTGGTGACGAAAAATGACGAAAAATGCTGGTGGCGAAAAAATGCTGGTGACGAAAAATGACGAAAAAATGCTGGTGACGAAAAATGACGAAAAATGCTGGTGACGAAAAATGACGAAAAATGCTGGTGACGAAAAAATGCTGGTGACGAAAAAATGCTGGTGACGAAAAATGACGAAAAATGCTGGTGACGAAAAATGCTGGTGACGAAAAATGACGAAAAATGCTGGTGGCGAAAAAATGCTGGTGACGAAAAATGACGAAAAAATGCTGGTGACGAAAAATGACGAAAAATGCTGGTGACGAAAAATGACGAAAAATGCTGGTGACGAAAAATGACGAAAAATGCTGGTGACGAAAAAATGCTGGTGACGAAAAATGACGAAAAATGCAGCTGACGAAAAATGACAAAAAATGCTGGTGACGAAAAATGACGAAAAATGCTGGTGACGAAAAAATGACGAAAAATGCTGGTGACGAAAAAATGCTGGTGACGAAAAATGACGAAAAATGCTGGTGACGAAAAAATGACGAAAAATGCTGGTGACGAAAAAATACTGGTGACGAAAAATGACGAAAAATGCTGGTGACGAAAAATGACAAAAAATGCTGGTGACGAAAAAATGACGAAAAATGCTGGTGACGAAAAAATGCTGGTGACGAAAAAATGCTGGTGACGAAAAATGACGAAAAAATGCTGGTGACGAAAAATGACAAAAGATGCTGGTGACGAAAAAATGCTGGTGACGAAAAAATGCTGGTGACGAAAAATGACGAAAAATGCTGGTGACGAAAAATGACAAAAAATGCTGGTGACGAAAAAATGCTGGTGACGAAAAATGCTGGTGACGAAAAATGACGAAAAATGCTGGTGGCGAAAAAATGCTGGTGACGAAAAATGACGAAAAAATGCTGGTGACGAAAAATGACAAAAAATACTGGTGACGAAAAATGACGAAAAATGCTGGTGACGAAAAAATGCTGGTGACGAAAAAATGCTGGTGACGAAAAATGACGAAAAATGCTGGTGACGAAAAATGACGAAAAATGCTGGTGACAAAAAAATGCTGGTGACGAAAAATGACGAAAAATGCAGGTAACGAAAAATGACAAAAAATGCTGGTGACGAAAAATGACGAAAAATGCTGGTGACGGAAAATGACGAAAAATGCTGGTGACGAAAAAATGCTGGTGACGAAAAATGACGAAAAATGCTGGTGACGAAAAAATGCTGGTGACGAAAAATGACGAAAAATGCTGGTGACGAAAAAATGCTGGTGACGGAAAATGACGAAAAATGCTGGTGACGAAAAAATGCTGGTGACGAAAAATGACGAAAAATGCTGGTGACGAAAATATGCTGGTGACGAAAAATAACAAAAAATGCTTGTGACGAAAAATGACGAAAAATGCTGGTGACGAAAAAAATGCTGGTGACGAAAAAATGCTGGTGACGAAAAATGACAAAAAATGCTGGTGAGGAAAAAATGCTGGTGAGGAAAAACTGCTGGTGACGAAAAAATGCTGGTGACGAAAAAATGCTGGTGAGGAAAAACTGCTGGTGACGAAAAAATGCTGGTGACGAAAAATGACGAAAAAATGCTGGTGACGAAAAATGACAAAAAATGCTGGTGACGAAAAATGACAAAAAATGCTGGTGACGAAAAAATGCTGGTGACGAAAAATGACAAAAAATGCTGGTGACGAAAAAATGCTGGTGACGAAAAATGACGAAAAATGCTGGTGACGAAAAAATGCTGGTGACGAAAAATGACGAAAAATGCTGGTGACGAAAAATGCTGGTGACGAAAAAATGCTGGTGACGAAAAATGACGAAAAATGCTAGTGACAAAAAAATGCTGGTGACGAAAAATGACGAAAAATGCTGGTGACGAAAAATGACGAAAAATGCTGGTGACGAAAAAAATGCTGGTGACGAAAAAAAATGCTGGTGACGAAAAAAAGCTCAATGAATGTTAGGGACCAAAAAAATAGTCACTACCAATCAACTTTAAATTGCCTTAAACGTACTCCTAACAGGTTTTTGGGGGAACATTTTTTATTTCGTTTCGGTAGTGTCACTACCGAAACGGAAAAAAAATTACTAAGTCCAGAGCTCGATGAATGTTAGGGACCAAAAAAAAAGTCACTACCAATCAACTTTAAATTGCCTGAAACGTACTCCTAACAGGTTTTTGGGGGAACATTTTTTTTTTCGTTTCCGTAGTGTCACTACAGAAACGGAAAAAAAAGTACTAAGTCCAGAGCTCAATGAATGTTAGGGACCAAAAAAAAAGACACAAAAAAGTCACTACCAATCAACTTTAAATTGCCTGAAACGTACTCCTAACAGGTTTTTGGGGGAACATTTTTTTTTTCGTTTCGGTAGTGTCACTACCGAAACGGGAAAAAAATTACTAAGTCCAGAGCTCGATGAATGTTAGGGACCAAAAAAAAAGTCACTACCAATCAACTTTAAATTGCCTGAAACGTACTCCTAACAGGTTTTTAGGGGAACATTTTTTTTTCTTTGTTTCGGTAGTGTCACTACCGAAACGGAAAAAAAATTACTAAGTCCAGAGCTCGATGAATGTTAGGGACCAAAAAAAAAGTCACAAAAAAGTCAATCCAAATCAACTTTAAATTGCCTGAAACATAACAGGTTTTTGGGGGAACATTTTTTTTTCCGTTTCGTTAGTGTCACTACCGAAACGGAAAAAAAATTACTAAGTTCAGAGCTCGATGAATGTTAGGGACCAAAAAAAAAGTCACTACCAATCAACTTTAAATTGCCTGAAACGTACTCCTAACAGGTTTTTGGGGGAACATTTTTTTTTTCGTTTCCGTAGTGTCACTACCGAAACGGGAAAAAAAGTACTAAGTCCAGAGCTCGATGAATGTTAGGGACCAAAAAAAAAGTCACTACCAATCAACTTTAAATTGCCTGAAACGTACTCCTAACAGGTTTTTGGGGGAACAATTTTTTTTTCGTTTCGGTATTGTCACTACCGAAACGGAAAAAAAATTACTAAGTCCAGAGCTCGATGAATGTTAGGGACCAAAAAAAAAGACACAAAAAAGTCACTACCAATCAACTTTAAATTGCCTGAAACGTACTCCTAACAGGTTTTTGGGGGAACATTTTTTTTTTTTTTTCGGTAGTGTCACTACCGAAACGGAAAAAAAAATACTAAGTCCAGAGCTCGATGAATGTTAGGGACCAAAAAAAAATTCACTACCAATCAACTTTAAATTGCCTGAAACGTACTCCTAACAGGTTTTTGGGGGAACTTTTTTTTTTTCGTTTCGGTAGTGTCACTACCGAAACGGAAAAAAAATTACTAAGTCCAGAGCTCGATGAATGTTAGGGACCAAAAAAAAAGTCACTACCAATCAACTTTAAATTGCCTGAAACGTACTCCTAACAGGTTTTTGGGGGAACTTTTTTTTTTTCGTTTCGGTAGTGTCACTACCGAAACGGAAAAAAAAATTACTAAGTCCAGAGCTCGATGAATGTTAGGGACCAAAAAAAAAGTCACTACCAATCAACTTTAAATTGCCTGAAACGTACTCCTAACAGGTTTTTGGGGGAACATTTTTTTTTTCGTTTCGGTAGTGTCACTACCGAAACGGAAAAAAAATTACTAAGTCCAGAGCTCGATGAATGTTAGGGACAAAAAAAAAGTCACTACCAATCAACTTTAAATTGCCTGAAATTCGGTAGTGTCACTACTGTAATAGCAATATTATTAATAATAATATTCCATTCGGATGAAGTTGTAGCTCATTTATTAGGAAGAGTTTCACCAGAGAGACAGCATACACAGATCGGTAGAGCCAGGCCTCCTGGCCTGACCAACAGCCCATTCGGGGCACAAGCCTTCTAAACACCCATCTTACACAGTCTTTATACCCCACATTGTACCAAAGATACTATCCTAAATAGTCATATAAGGTATGTACTAATTATAAGAAAGGCAAAATATATGCTGACACAGAGACTAGCATGTGGAAATAAACCGTTGTATCAGTTGTTGAATGACAGGAACAGAAGCTGTGAAAAGGACCCTGCTGTGTGGCTACCATTCTAGGGCCAAAATACATACAGATACATATGTGATTTAGAACAGGTTGGCATTCTCAAAATAACCATCACATTTACCAACTTTTTATTTTATTTCTTAAAAAGCTTTTCAGAGGGGAGAGACATCACATCACTATGTATGGGCAAATAGTTCACACAATATCACACACTAACATAAAAAAGCATATATTTTCAGTACATAGATCAGTCAGTGATCATTAATGTATTCATGCACTCTATAGTTTGCCTGCTAGAAATAGGGACATTCTCTTCCTCTGATCTGGTGGTCATGTGATTGTAAAACAACCCAGGCCGCTTCTTACCCCCTTCACCAGACCCCCGGGTTCGCATAGGCATTAAAGGAAAGGAAAACCCACGATGTATACATAACACAATATTTAAATAATACAATTAAATGAAAACCAAAACAAATCATAATTATGTTGTTGGATACCCTCTAATTCTGCTTATGGAAAAAAAAACGGGGGGGGGAAAAGAAAAGGAAGTAAAAACAAACATGCTTGAACCTCCTTATTGAACATTCAATTTAAAATGTTCATTCTCTGATACCGATATACAGGTGTTCAACCTGGAGTACAGATTTAACCTTCAGGGCCGCTGTAAGTATAATGTTTAACACTGGCATTCTCTATCTCAGGGGTCCCCATCCTTTTAGGACCAAAGGACCCCCTCCACAATTTTGTAAACTTCCGCGGACCCAGCGCCCCATCTAATATTCATTCGTATTATTCATTATTAACCACCCCCAAAGTATATATAGTTTTACGGTCTTTATACTTGCATATAATCAAGTTGAAGTATTACATATGTTTTCCTTATTAACCCACATTGAATGCTATTTGAGTTTACTGTCTTTATTCTTGCATGATGGGGATATCTGATATTGTTGTCCTGTAACTGGTCATTGTAGCCTTATTTAAATTGTAAGAGCCATTTACACTGCTGACCACCTGTTGACACCTTATTGTGGCAACTTCTCTCTCTCTCTCTCTCTCTCTCTCTCTCTCTCTGATCTATTTACCAAATGTGTGAAGAAGAAAAAACATTAACAAGTAAGTAGGCTATCATTTTTGTGAGGGAGGAAATCGCGGGGGGGGGTCCGCGGGGGGTCCGCGAAATCTAAAGTAAACATCACATCCCTCAAGTCATTCTCATTCAAATATGCCATAACTTTTACTTCAAAAATCGATTATAATAGGCCTACTTTACCTACAGATAAAAACACTAGTGATATTCAGTGGGATTTATGGCGGAGCTGGCTTCAGTCTCAGGACAATGTTTTCAGACCACAGACCAAAGTAATCCAGAGCCAGGGATTACCCAATCAGCAAATAGGTCCCGCCCTATGGTCCCGCCCCGTTCCTGTTGATTGACAGACGGCGATGTCAAACCATTATCCTGTAAATGGAAGCCATTCTTTTGAAAAGACAGCATGAAATACAAAAAACGTTCAATAAATAACAAAATAAATAAATAAAAAGCACAATTAAATGAAAAACACTAAATATAAATAAATGTATTTATTTATTCATTTACATGTTTTATTTATATCATTATGTTTTTTATATATTTCATTGTGGTATTTGTTATAACATTTTTGGACCAATGTACCTTATGAAATAGCTAAAAGTGGCAACATGTAATAGGCCCTATATATAGGTTGACATTAAAAGTCACAATGAAATAAATATAAAACGCAATAAAATAGAAAACATTACACAATAAATAAATACATTTATGTATTTAATTGTATTTTTTATTTATTTAATTGTATTTGTATTTATATCATTGTGTTTTTTATCGAATTCATTGTGGATTTTATTCATTTCATTGCGATATTTATTTTTTAATTTTTGGACCTATGGACTTGATTAAATAGCTAAAAGTGGCATCATGTAATATATATAGGTTGACATTAAAAGTTACAATGAAATAAATAAGAACCACAAAGAAATAAATAGAAAACCAAATGATATAAAAAAAAATACACAATAAATAAATACATGTATTTATTTCATTGTATTTTTTATTTATGTAATTGTATTTTGTATTTATATCATTGTGTGTATTATTTATTTCATTGTGATATATATATATATATATTTTTTTTTCCCATAACCAGGCTTAAACCTACTACTACAAATCATAAAGATAAACCACATTACCCATCAGGCACAGCGCTCACTAACTACGGCGAGTACAGTAGGACATTTATATATCGCGCGAAGAATAACAACTTTGACGAGAAGAGTGGAGCAAACGTCAAACTTTGTATCACAGTTAGATGAGTATAGGTAAACATAGTGATGATCCTGTTGACATGTAGTACAGCAACAACAGATGCTTGAGGATCCCACCGCCGTATTACAGCAGTTAATGAGGAATATTAACACGGATGTGTGTTGTGACGTGAGCACAGAGCAGCTATATAGCCGTTTATTAACACTATGAGTATGATAGCAGTGAATTTACACATGTTTAGATATAGATCAGCATGACAATAGTTACATCATGGTTGTTCTGAGAGCTGGGATGTGTCCAGGGCTGGATGAAGAGCTGATAGGAGAGCTGCAGACAGCCTGCATCTCTACAGGTTGGTACTGTAGGCTAACTGTGGGGTGTCTGGTGTGTTGATGATCATAGTGGCAGTGGTGGTTAAAGTACATTCTTCACTTAAGTGACAGTATCAATACTGCAATTTAGAAATACTCTGTTACAAGTAAAAGATCATAATTCAAAAGGTATCAAACTGTACTTAAAGTACCAAAAGTAGAAAGTACTCATCATTATGCAGAATGATTTCAAGAGTAGAAATAAAAGTACAGAAAAAACAGTACTCCATACTGGAAATACTCCAGTATGGAGAATTAGTACTCAAAATGTTACTTAAGTAAATTAATTTAGTTACTTTACACCACTGACAGTAACGTACATTTACTTGTAGCCTATTGTACTTAGTAAGTACAACAACAAAAAATCAAGTACTACTTACATTTTTTGAGTATATCTACTATATACTTTATTTTCAGTATTTGTACTTTTGGATACTAATAGCTACTTCTTCCACTCCACTACTTTTCAAAGACAAATATTGTACTCCATTTCGAGGAAAAGAAAACGTATTATGAATGAATCATGTTTGATTGATTGATTGATTGATGTACTTTATTTAGTAAGACATGAGAACAGTACATGACAGTACATAACAGTACATGGAAGTACAAATTCGCAATACAAGGTCTACTAAACTGGATAGCTCATTAAGCACTTAGCTTGTTTAAGATGAGATCCCCATGCACACAAATCATGTTGACATATAAGAGACAGACAGATATACACACTACTATACAGAATGTCATACAACCAGTTTACAGGTTACTGGTATGAAGGGTGAAAAATATGTACCAAAAAAAAAAAAAGAGAGGGGGGGGGGTAGGTTAGGTTAGGACATGGGGTAGGTTAGGACTTGGACAGGGGCCATTTTTGAATTGCAGCCTCCTGAAGGTGTATCTTTAGGGCATTTTTGAAAGTGAGTAGGGTTTTACACTCCTTTACTCTTTTTGGTAGGGCATTCCACATTTTAGATGAATAGCATGAGAAAGAGTTCATTCCCTTTGTTGTGCCAAATCTGGGTTGAACATGGTTTGTGGAGCTTCCTCTGGTGTTAGGATCATGGACTTGATTAACATTTTGGAAGTATTTTGACAAATACAGGGGGATCCCAATGTTGTGGTGTATCTTGAAGACTAGGCCCATGTAAGCCCTGTTACAATGTATGTAGTTGAATAACAGACCTACAAGCTCACAACACGTGGTGACGTGCCGCGTTGGTAGCTTGTAGATCTGCTATTTTAACTAGTACTTCTTTAACTCAAGTTGACTGAGCAGCCTTTACTTGTACAGTAGTTGAGTAATATTTGACCAGGAGTATCTACTGCACTGGTTCCCAAACATTTTAGCTTAAGACCCAAAACAGAAATTAGACGTTTGCCCGGGACCCAAACTAGTGAAAATAGTAGATCTACAAGCTCACAACACGTTGCAATGCGACGTGTTGTGAGCTTGTAGATCTACTCTTTTCACTACTTCTTAAAAATTTGTATTTACTTTTTATTTATGGAATTCCTTTGATTATTTAATATTTAATAGTAACAGTTACTTAGAATTGTTTTATTTTGTATTATTATCTTTTGAAATAATACAAAAAAGGGGGTATTCACTCGCATGTTCGGAAACACTGATCTAAGGACTCAAGTACTGGGGTTACGTACTTTATCCACTACTGTTTGATGATGATGATGATGTGATTCACGCTCTGCTATCCAGTAACTAACAACAAAAACCCTTGTTCTGTTCACAGTGGAGGATCTGGTGTCATCTGACATTGAGGAACTTGCTCAAAAATGTTCCGTGTCCTACAAGGTACTGTAGTATGCATAAGGTTGTTCACTGAGGTACTGTAGTATGCATAAGGTTCACTCAGGTACTGTAGTATGCATAAGGTACTGTAGTATGTATAAGGTTGTTCACTGACACAAGTCAGTGGTTCTCAACCTGTGGGTCTAAGTAAGTACTAAAAAAAGTAAAAACTGGTCAAACATTGGCCAAATTGACATAAGAAAGAGGAGAACATTGTGAAAATAGCTGATCTACAAGCTCACAATGCGTTGTGAGCTTGTAGTTCGGCTATTTTCACAATATTTATCTGTGGAACCGAGTCAAACTAAATGTAATGCCTACAATTCCAAGTACTTGTCAGGGTGGGGGGTCCCCAGTTCAAATAGGATTATTTTGTACATAAGTGAAAATAATATGCAGGATATCCTGACATGATGTCTATCAGTTATTTATAGGCAGATGGCTGATTGAAGAGGGGAGTCATTTGCCAGATTGGATGATAGTTTAAAACCAGTCCTGTGTAGTGGAGGAAAAAAAAATTCTATCACTCTGTCAGAAAGACGTAATGCAGACATATTGCTGTCCCCTTTGCTGTAGAGGATATGCGGATTTGAAGCAAATGGTGAAATAATGAAACGTAATATGCATACAGTAAACATAAACTAAATGTAATATTTAGACTATCAAAACAAAATGTCACACTCATCTTTTCCTAAGAACCAAAAACATGGGACGATTTTGCCAATAGATGGTATGTACTCACATGAGGTTCGCCTTGTTGTGAAGACGGGTCGTGTACAGCACTGTATCTCAGACTGGGGAAGGATGTAACTTTCGAGTCACATCATCAGTGTTTGGGCCTTTCAACACCCTCATCAACGGCGGCCAACTAGGGTGATCAAGCCTGAGCTTGTGTCCCATGCCCATTCTTGAGATTAAATGGCAGACAAGGGACTATGCAAGGCAGGGGCGTCCCCAATGACTTAAACCTGACCGTTTTCATTGGTAGAGTTAAGTAATAAAATTGAGAAATTAAAGGATTCACTATGCCTAATACGGTATGTCTAAGGTGCTCGGCTTCTCTTGTAATCATCATATCGCTGACTGTCATTGTGGATGGTTGGATGTTCACATCATGTAACATGAATGGCTTATGAAATGATTTGGGCTACTCTGTTTAGTGTCTCCCTGGGACCCAGACTTACAAAAATAGTCAAAAAAGTCCTATTTCAGGCGTCCGCTGGCCTAGCGGTCCAGGCGCATATCACATAAGCTGGTAATCCAGCATGACAGCGTGTCGCGGGTTCGATTCCCGTTCCCGACGACCTTTGCTGTATGTTTCCCCCCCATCTCTCTCCCCATTTCCTGTCAGCCTACTGTCCTGTCAAAAAAGGCATAAAAGCCACAAAAAATATCTTTAAAAAAAAAGAAGAAAAAAAGTACTATTTCAGAACTGAAATTATTGATTTTAACTTCAACTACTTTGAACTTCAACCAAACCTGCTTCCAGTTGCACTTGATCAGTGGAAGAGAACTACTGCATATGCACACTTTCTGCAAGACATGTCAACTGACTTCATAATTGGATACAAATCTCTTCAACAACTGCCTGCGCTTCATTTTGTCAGCTATTGTCTTTGATCTCTGTGCTGCAATATTTGAAGAGGGGGCTAAGAACGGCATAGGACCAGACAGTGCAATCTAGGGTTGCAGATTAGTCTGGCTTTACCATTTTTTTCCTGTTACATTTTATCATATTAACCCACTTAAGACCTGTGGCCGATTCTACAAATGCCTTCTAAATCAGTAGTTTTCAAACTTTTTTTATGGTCCCCCAAAATAATGTACCCCCATCTGAATATGTTTTGTGCGAGGGACCCCCAAAAGAGAAAATTTGTGTTAAAAAAAATCAAAATTATTCAAGATTTTGCAAACACTTTTAAGATTTTTCAAAAATGTTCAAGAATAGCAGATATACAAGCTCACAGCGCGTCACTTCAGGCTGCACTGTGAGCTTGTAGATCTGCTATTTTTGAATAGCCAACGCAAAAAGCCAACGCAAAAAAAAAACGATACAGATGCTTTACCAGTTTTAATGGGTTAAATGGGTTAAATGTGACCACTGTACTGGTGACATCTGAGGTGTTGTTCCATGCTGAAGTTGTGTATTCTCAATTTCTCACACAGGACTGACTGTGACCTTTGTATTTCTGGAAATCCCGGAGGTCTGTGTAAAGGTCAAAAGGTGATCGTGCTTTTGCCTCTGTGGCCCCTTTAGACTATTAGACCATTAGACCAAGGTCCCTGGTGAAGTCAGACTATCTTTAGTCCATCCCCAATTCTATAAAAACGTCCAAAGATCTGTGCTTTCTCTCCTACGTTTTCACTGTGATATACTCTATGCCAGGTTTTAATATTTGTATTTGTATTTTTGCTGTTTTATGTACTCTGAAGCTTTTATTTTATTGTAAAAAAAAAAGTCAAAATTAGTGATTTACAAGCTCACAACGCGCTGTGAGCTTGTAGATCGGCTATTTTCACTATTCACACTGTTGTGTGACAAAGTATAAAATGGGACTTAAGAGCTTAATATGATACAAATAAAATAGATTACTTACTCTTCCTTTGTCTGGCAGGCTGTGTTTGCCATACGCAGAGTGCTCTTGGCCCAACACACAGCGTTCCCGGTCTCAGGCGCTGACCTGTATGATGAACTGTTGAGCTGTACAGCCATCCTCGCCACTGGAAACCCCAGGTAAATAATCCCAATAATCATACTAACTATACGCCACCAAATCTCTGTGCGCAAGAAAATCTTAATAATTACGCACAAGAGAATGCGGCCCTTTATGTCAGTGTGATCATTATAGTTGTGATTGGTGGCAGGTGGTGCTAAAAGGGAAAAGCCACCATAAAACAAAATGTAATTACGAACTCCTTATTTGTATTCCTAATGCTCAGTTATGTTTGTGAATGGCTGTCTCAAAAAGCTCATCATGAAAAAATAAACTGCTTTACATTGAATTGATGGCGGCATTATGGACTCATGGGATGTTTATGTAATTCTGTATATCGTCGCTGCGTCGGGCGTAAACCTCGTATGTCCAAAATCATTCCTTTTTTATTATTATTAAAAAATGAAAATAGACTATCTACAAGCTCACAACGCATTGTGACACGTTGTGAACTTGTACATCCGCTATTTTCTCTGCTTTTGTTGTGAAAATAGTACAATACAAGGTTTCTGCCCGACAGCGATGATATCATTGTTGTTGTTGTTAAATTAACGCCCTAGTACTTGATCACACTTGTGTCACACAAATTAATAACACAAGAGCTTCACGACAAGTTTCGCGCTTGTCCATCTGCTACTTTTGCTATTTTTTTTATTTGAATCCTGAAAGGTAACTGTTTTGGACATACAGTATGAGGTTTCCACCCGACAGAGACGATATCCAAACATTCATTTTTTGTTCATTTTATAATACAGACTGAACCAGAAAACCACGGTGCCATAGCATCCTTAGAACTGGACTCATACAGTGTCAGTGGAGCAGCTCTGATGTCCTCTCACATACAGTAGCAGTCTCATATTGCCCCTGGCATTTTAGTTTGGGAGTTTGGGCAAAACCATGTGAGTGTCCAAGAGTATGAAGGTTAAAAGGTCAGGTTGGTTTTGACGTGTTAGTGAAACTTTAAGATGTCAAGGAGCGGTGCTTTTGAAATACACAGTATGTACTGTACAAGTAAGACGCGCGAACGCTGGAAGCGAACGCAGTTCTATATTTCAGCCACACTGTAGGCCTAGTAGTGAACTCTGGCGCACTCTAGCGGCTGCACACAGGTAGTGCAGCTGCTATATTTCAGTCACGGAGTTTTGAGTCACATGGGGGCGCGAGCCAATGAGAGCGTGAGTCACATGGGGGCGCGGCTGCACACATACTGCACACAGACAGACACACAAGCCGAGCCGAGTTACATAGTAGGCTCCACTTGGGCGGAGCCGCGGCTTCGCCGCGCCTCCTTCCGCGTTCGCAATCATGTGCTCTGAGATCTTCATTATGATAATGTAACTAGCCTGTTACGTTAGGTAGGGCTGGGCGATATGACTTCAAATCACTATCATGATTATTTCAAACTTTTCTTCTTGAGTATGATTAATGCACGATAAATAAAGAAAAGTGAAAATAGCAGATCTACAAGCTCACAGTGCGTCACATCGACACATTGTGAGCTTGTAGATCGGCTATTTTTGTAAGACACCATTGTACAACAAAGTATAATACAGGGTCAAGTGGTTAATCAGACTAATCGACTTCGTCTATTATAGAAAATCTAAGAGAATGATTTTGTGTCGATTCGTTAATCGAAAAAATAAGAACTGCTTCTCGAATATTCAATTGACCTACAGTACATGAGCAAGATTAAGTCTGTTATTGGTTCGGCTTCGATATATTTTTTGTTTAATTGCCCAGCCTTAACGTTGGGTGACTACTGTATTATACCTCGGGGGCATAGATGTGATGGTGGATGATTTGAAGCAGGCTTTGCATGTGCACGATACAGGTCTCCAAGCAGTTCAATACTGTCTCCACTCTCCACGGTGGTGTTGAGTTAGAATATTTATCCAGAGTACGGGAAGACAGTGACTGAGAGCATCTCGCTTTTTGTAGTCTGCAAGTGTTTGCAAAGTAACTGACCATCACACTGAGTGAGAATCATCGTCTGCTACCTGGCCCTCCAGTCTGATCCTGCAGTTTGCTCTCTGCAAATCTGAAGACTCTGTTCGGCTGACATCTGGCTAGACAGCATTTATTTCTAGTGATTCTATTGTGGACTAGCTGCCCGTAGTGCCCGATTTTCCCTTGGTCCCGGGGTTCTTTGTTAAATCATAGGTTAGAATTGTTATACTTTGACAATGACTTTGCTTGCTAGGCAGGTCAGGCATCCTCACAGAAAAAAGGAGGAGACAGAGTCTGTGTGACTGTCAAAGCTATCGCACATCTAAAGGCTCCCCAGTTTGCAGTGCTGAGCAACTGAACAGTACAGACTTTGTGAACTACCGTATAAGTACTTGGGAACTATCGGCTGTAAACGAATTTAGTTCTGTAAAAGGGCAATGGGGGGGTTTATATGTTTCAAACAAGGCGTAAGGTTTTTATAACAAATGTGATGATCGTGAAAAAAACAAATACTGACTCCAAAGTACTATGCATCAGCCAAACGAGATGAGGCTGTTGGCACTCACGAATGACATGTCATTGGAATCAGAGCATCATCTCAGCCTCAAGATTAGCTTCTAGGAACAAAAAAGCCAAGAAGTCGTGCTTAATAAGGACATAATCCCCGTCTTCAGGTGAAAAACAAGAGATGTGTTTCTTTGATCAAGGCAACCAGCATGACCAATGCATGTGACGTCCCTGATGAAGACCCTGAGAGTCGACACATGTTGGTCATACTGGTTGCCTGGCTCAAAGAATTAAATCAGCTCACGATTTTCACCAGAAAATCGAGTGCCTTGGTGATCCTTTCCTTGATTGTCTGCCCCACCGGTGGACTTACTATTAAGCAGTACTTCTTGGAATTCTGTTTCTATGCATACTTACAGTCAGTGGTTCTCAACCTGTGGGTCACATGATTTTGGGGGGGGTCCCCAGGTGACAGTGAAGTGTCCATTTAAGGACTTTTAAGACCTTTTTAATACCCCCCCCCCCAAAAAAAAGGAAAAAAAGACATTACTTCATCAAAAGTAATCAACAAACTATACTATAAAAACTGGTCAAATACTGTAATATAAGAAAGAGGCAAACATTTTGAAAATAGCAGATGTACAAGCTCACAACGCCTCGCAACACAAGGCATTGTGAGCTTGTAGAACTGCCATTTTCACAATATTTATCTGTGGAACCGAGTCAAACTAAATGTAATGCCTCAACTCCTTCAATTCCAAGTGCTTATCAGGGTGGGGGGTCCCCAGTTCAAATATGGTGATGGGCTGGAGGAGGTGGTCTGTCTGGAATGGCAGGAAGCATGGGCTGTAGTCCAGGAAGAACTGACATTCCCTTGGTGATGTTACAGGGGATGAAATCATGCTCCAAATAAAGAAGAACGCAAAACACACTCCAACATCATGTTTATTATGTCCTCAACTTAATTAAAATGAGATTTGGGTGCAAAATCGGTGAAGGGCCCTGTTAAGAACTGGTCACCATTTTGTTGATTTGGAGAGTTCAGTTGTTTTGGAGTAAGACGTTACAAAGTTTTGCTTTTTTTTGTGTGTTGTATGAAAATATGTTTTCTGTTTTTAGCTAGTGTGAAGTTGACTATATAATGACAGCATTTACATTTTTGGTCTTAAAGTCCTAAAGTCTTAATTTATTAGAAGTTGGTGTTAACGAGGAGCCAGATGACCGCCACTAGCAGTACTGTATCGTATTGTGATGCTGCTGCAGTCGTGTCCACACAATTAACTTTGCAATTTAACCGGCTTATAGTAAGTGCATATTGATTTAGCCTACATCACACTGGTGGCTGATCTACCCTCGGCAATGCACTGTACAAAGCTTCGCTGATAAATATTTCACCCATGTAATTTAAGGTCTACTCTGGCCATGATTCAATCCGGAATTGCTTTTGCTGTGTTGACCAATTTCCCCTCTGGGATTAATAAAGGCCATCTTATCTTATGGTCATATCTGTGAAATCACACAGGAGAATGATTGGTTGGTAGAATTTAATTTATTTTTAAAAGATATTTTTTGGGGCATTTCTGGTTTATTTCTGATAGTGACAGTGGGAGAGAGGGGGTGATATGCAGCTAATAGCCTTGGATCTGGTTTGAACTCAGGCAAGCTGCAGGAAGGGCTATTAGCCTTATTTATGTGGAATGTGCCTTTACCTAAAATACATGGTGAGCCACTGGGGCACCCCCGGTTGGTAGAATTTCTACAGTTAACATACTACTTCAGTGTAATTAAGGTGCACAGGTGTTTGACCTCCAAGACTTTCTTTTTCAGCCATTTTACATACATTTGCTATTGCACTGGACTTGAGCTATCGGAGACAATCACCCTTCAGGGCTGATGTCATCCTCTGGGTTTTATGAAGCATGGCTGCCCTCTGCTGGTGTAAACGTGAATTCTCAAAGCCAACTGGTAAACATTTTGTAGAGATGATAATGGGCTTTCATCAATTTAATCAACAGTCTCCTAAGGCCTAAGATGTGTACTCATTTCATGTTTGAGTTCATTCATTTATATCTTAATAGAAATTCAGCTGAGGGTGTCTTCTGAGACTGAGAGTTGTTGTGTTGGGTAATAACCTTTGTTCGTTTAAGGCTCGGCTTATCTCTTATCTTGCAGTGTTTTTGCTTTTAGAATAGCGTGTAAACAAAGGCTAGTAAAGGACCGTATGATCAGTGCTGCGCCACCAGGCACTCCTAAGAGATGTGATTTATTGTTTAGTGTGGCTTTTTGCATGGTCAAATAAAGAAAATGCGAGCTACGGTGACATCAATTTATTGTGTCTTGAGAGATAGCCGGTGCAGAATGACTCGGCGTGCATGAGCGAGAGACACAGTTTCTGAAGTGTTCATCTGAGGAGCAGTTATGAAAGGTGCTTATCTATTTATACGCGCCGTGCTCCTACCACCTGAGAGAGATTGTCGTTGAGATAGTTTACTGTCTGTCTGGTTAGATGGGAGAGACGGTCTCTAAAGGCCACTGTGTGGGAGTTGTTTATTAGGACTTGTCTTAGTTTTTAGTTGGCTCTATGGTAATGTGGTTAGTTTGTCCAATGCTGCACGTTAATTTAAGATGCTTTCCTGGTTTTAAAGGTACAACAACGTATAGGCTTCCCAGGTCTGAATAAAACCGGCAAAGCATCTGTCATTTTTTATTTTAGTGTTGGCTGTTCAAAAATTGCAGATATACAAGCTCACAGCTGCGAGCTTGTACATCTGTTATTTTTGAACATTTTAGAAAAATCTTGAAAGTTTGAGAACTACTTATTTTAGAAGGAATTTGTAGAATTGGCCTCAGGTCTTAATGGGTTAAGGATTTAACCACAATTGCAGACACACGGGGAAGAAGACATTTGCCTTTTATTTTTCCTATAAGAGGAAGTAATATATGTTAACAGAAAAGCCAATGACGGCAAAGTTCATACCAAAGAGTTATATTATGCTATATTAACTACTGTATATAACTTGATGGTTCATAACTAGAAAGTGTCCCAGAGGAAGTCTTAAAGGCCAACTCCATTCTATCATCAGATATACTGCTTGACCTTTTCAATTACATGTGCAAAAAATAGGAAGTGCTTTGAAAAAGAAAAAAAACAACTAAGTGTTATTTATTATACTTCATCACATGAAGATTTTGCTCGCCAAAATAACAGATTTTCAAGCTAACAACACACGCAATAAGTCACGTTAACGTGAAAAAGCTATCAACAAGATGCATGATAAAGCAGATGTACCCAACTATTTAATGCACTTTTTTTCACATTGTAGATCTCTTGATTGGTTATTTTATTATTAATTGAAAAAGTAATCAATAGGATAATCGCTATGAGGACATTAACGATAGTTGCAGCCTAATTCTCAGATGTAACGGGACATATATAACATAACAGGAGTAGCACTGTATGTCATTTTGCAGTAGTGTAATATTGTCAGTTCTATTTCATCCCTTCTGACCTGGTCATTAGGGATTCATAGAACCGTAGTTACATATGTAACTATCGTTCTGTTCCATCCCTTCTGACCGCCAGAGGTGGTGCTTTAAAGCACTGGATATCCAACTTATTTGTGTATTCCAAAGGTCAAATTAGCCTTCATGATTTTGGGGGATAAACAATTACCCGAAGAACCGATATACAATTAGTGTAATATCAGTTATATGCCAATATCTCATTTGGCTGACCAGTTGAAACCCTTTGAAATCCATTTATCAGTTGTTGTTTTTTTTCGTAGTTACAGCACTTTGGCTTTGTAGGGCAGCGCGGTTTGTCACGGGCGACAGGTATCACATTCATCATTGTGACCTGTATCACTCGGTTGGTTTTCTCTGGGTCAAGGGAGGAAGCAGCACTGCATTCTGTTTATTTACAAAGCTCTACTCGCTGAACTTCCTCTGTTTTTAAAGGGCAAAACCACTTTGGTAGAGGTTTGGGTAACGTCATATGGTATCTGCCAACACTAGAGAATCAGAATCAGAGTCGAAGCCAGCTCGGTCTGCAGCTCGGACCAAACCTTTACCCCCTCTCTCCACCCTCTTCTCTACCCCACGACTATCGATCGGGACACGATCAAACCTGCTCGGTCGTTCATCAATGTTAATCTAGAAGTCCCGACCCGACAACACGGCGCTATCTGTGTGTGTGTGTGTGTGCGTGTACATGTGGATGTTTTCATCACTTAAACCTTCTACTGTATAGTAAACTTGACCCGGGGTCGGCTCTGTACTTAGTCCACTCTTTTTGCCCAAAATAGCCGATCTACAACCTTGCAATGCATCACAAGCTGTTGTGAGCTTGTTGATCAGCTATTTTCGGTGAATACTTTTTTTTTAGTTTTAACTTTGGATGATTTAAAATAGTAATTTAAAGTTTGACAAAAAAAAGAGATAAAAATAGATAAAGTAAATCTCGGAAGACAAATTAAGACAGCAGAGCTTAAAGAGGGCTTATACCCGATAGGCATATCTAGTCTGCGAGTGTGCTCACCTGACGAGATTAATGAGACAGATTGTAGTTGAAAGGCTTTTTTGTCGGTTGAGCTTCCAAAGAACTTGCATATAAGTACATATGCAGGGATTTGGGGAGAAGTAGAAGTCTACAAACTGAAATTGACAGAATTTGGGTGTTGGCCATTACCAGATTGGATGTTAATCCACAACCCACTCATAGAAATGATACAGGGCTTATTTTAGAAGTTCAACCTGACTTTCACAGCAAATAGAGTACTGTTACTGTATATCTTTGAAACTGGTTATATAAATCTCTGTATCTGCTGTGGAGTCTACATTGCTTTGTTATCCTCAAAGACAGAGTTGGTGTACAAAACCTTTATTCCAAGTGTTCATTTAACATCTCTAGACGGGCACCGGTCTACTTCGGGGTAGGGCCGTCACGATTACAAATTTAAGTTGACGATTAATTGTCACACAAATAATTGCGATTAACGATTTAATTGTGCTTTTGGCATTGAACATTGGAATATAATAAATACAAATACAATTTCTGTTTGCCTTTTAGGCTTCGTAATCAAACATTGCACAGGGCAGATGTGACAAATAGCTTGAAAAAATATATACTACATATATGTATACTAACTAATTAATTGTGAAAATATTTTCACAATTGTTGCCTCTTATATTATTTGACAATTTGGCCAATGTTTGACCCGTTTTTATAGTATAGTTTGTTGATTACTTTTGATGCAATAATGGTCTTATTTCTTTACCTTCTTTTTGTAGGTATTAAAAAGATCTTAAAAGTCCTTAAATTGTCACTTCACTGTCATCTGGGACCCCCCCCCCCCAAAAAAAAAATCACCCACAGGTTGAGAACCACTGCTGTACATTAACATACGACCAATTAAGTAAACATGGAGTGGCCCTGATATCGTCAAAAAACGATGACATCGTGCATGGGCAAACGTGAATGGAGTTCCATTGGACTATTTTGGCTAAGCGGCCCAAAAGTGACCGTCACAAACCTGACCCGACCCGTGTCAGATATCCGTGGTTTTTCGGGTTCTCCGAAACCGTCTGCCTGAACGAATTGCCACTCGGCACTGTACATTACCTCTTTCTAATACATTTCATAATCTGCCTGCTGGGAGGGGTTTTGTCACCATATGACATAACCTCATTAAATAATTGTTGTTTTGTAACCATGACCTGGAATAGCTCCTTATTTCTTGTTGGGGTTTACTGTGTGTTTTTAATTTTATGTCTTGTCTGTGTGGACGAGATTTGCTCACGTGGTAAATATCGTGTCCTATCCTGGACTGTGCTCTTGAGTCTGCTAAAGGATTGTGTTACATAATACCTAGAAGCTTCTTCACACTTAAGAAATAGGATAACAGGGGCATAGTAGAATAAATACAGTTCACACATAGGAAGAAATAACCTCCTTTGCAGTGTTGCTCACGTCCTCACCGTCTTCCTCGTTTTGTCTCTATCGGGTGGAAATCTCCTATGTCCAAAACTGTTACTTTACAGGATTTTAATTCAAAAACGGCAAAAGTAGCAGATCTACAAGCTCAAAACCCGTCACCTCGCGCCGCGTTTTGAGCTTGCAGATCTGCTACTTTTGATGCTTTTGTGTGACGCTGCAGTACGATCAGGTAGGGCGTCAATTTACGAGAAGTTAAAATATGGAGATAGGAGGCTTCTGCCCGACAGCAACGATTTGCAACAAAAAGGGCTTTATTGAACAACGTTTCATTCCACTGCCTTTTCCCCTCCAGCTTAGATAAACTGCTGGATTCTGGCTTATACACCGGAGAGGTCACAGAGCTGTCGGGAAGCCCAGGAAGTGGCAAATCTCAGGTGAATGTTTACCTCCTAGTCCTACTCACCAAATTAAAAAACACTCTTACTGATGCATTATCTCTGTAAAGCCTTGCAGAATATTGTGGTTGTTGGGCCAGAAGCCTTGCTTGTATGTCTAAAATGGTTACTTTTTGGGAAATGAAAAAAAAAACCTGTGTAGTTATTATTTAGTCACAAGCTCTTTTCAATGGTTCAATATTCATAAAACCCACAGACACACTTAACCACTTTCACTTTCAGAATGTTCCAAAAGTAGTGAAAATAGCCGATTTACAAGCTCGCGTCGCAATGCTATGCATTGTGAGCTTGCAGATCGGCTATTTTTGCTACTTTTGGGCGACACTCTTGTACGACGAAGTTGAGCATACTATTTTACGGAAAAACACAAAAAGTTGAAATATGGAGATAAGAGGTTTCTGCTCAACAGCATCTATATAAAAAAGACACACAGCTAACTATTTCCTGTGTGTTTCTTGCATGTTACAGGTGTGCTTTGGTGTGGCGGTGCACATATCCCACCACCTCAAGCAGAGGGTGATCTATATAGACACAACAGGAGGGCTGTCTGCTGGCCGCCTGCTCCAAATGTTAAAAGCCAAGTCGAGTAACATGGAAGAGCAGGTGAGTTAATGATCAGTTTTCAAGTTTCAACTAAACGGAGGTTAAATGATCGTTGCTGTCGGGCAGAAACCTCTTTATGTCCACATTTACATTTTTTAAAATGCCCTCTGTGATCATACTACAGTGTCACACAAAAGTATCAAAAGTAGCAGATCTACAAGCTCGTGAAACCGACAGGGACGATAACATACAACCGGGTAGTGCAGTGCTTAAGTTCCTGCCCACCATTGTGGAGAATTGAGTTTGAATCCTCCACGGCGGTGGTTCTCAAAACATGTCAAGGAACTCCAAATTGACGTGATGGATGGTTGTGCATGAAAATCCCAGTGGATCGGCAGTTTCTGAAATACTCAGACCAGTCCGTTTGGCATCGCCAACCAAAGTCACTTAAATCACCCTTTCCTCCCATTTCTGATGCTCGGTTTGAACTGCAGCAGAGCATCTAGACCATGTGTACACGCCTAAATGCATTGAGTTGTTGCTGCCATGTGATTGGCTGATTAGAAATGTGCGTTAAGGAGCAGATCTGGAGAAGTGTCCCTGATAAAGTGGCCGGTGATTGTATAAAATGGGGTTAAAGCTGCACTATGTAACTTTCCTCTTCTAACCCCGGATTTGAACCCGTTTTCCTGCGCAAGTGCTGACATTTTTACCATTGGGCTAATAGAGCCTGCCTGCTTGCTCAGGGGATAAATGTAATCTTGACCATCAGGTCAGATCCTGTGTCTAGGTGTGACATGACCTTTGACACGATCTAAATGTCTCAATAGAAGAGCAGGGAGATGAAATACAACTACCCCAATAATATAAGTTATATAGTATTAACACACTCTACCATACAGATTGGAAATCGTATTTTTGTAATGTAACTTCATTAAACAGAAGTTACATTGTGCCACTTTAACTACTTTTGCTGGGGGACCCCCTAGAACCTCCCCGAGGACCCCACTTTGAGAACCGATGCCACAGGAGATGCCATCTCCAAGACAAACCACTAGGGGTCAGCAGCAGTGACAGAGACTGCATGGCGTAACCTTGCATAACAACTTAATTGGGAGAAAATGGAAAACTGGAGGGAAAGATAAAGACTAATCCTATACAATATGAGCAAGCCGAGTTCACATCGATGCCATGTTGTTTTACAGATGGAAGCCCTGCAGAGGATCCATACATTCCGTGTTTTTGACATCTTCTCCTTGCTTAGCTGTGTGCACAGTCTTCGAGGCGGTGTGCTTCAACAGGTTAGTGAACGGATAATCTTTAAAATAAATTCAGTTAACCCATTAAGACCTGAGGCCGATTCTACAAATGCCCTCTAAACCAGTAGTTCTCAAACTTTTTCTTGTCAAGGACCCCCAAATTGATATATGTATCGTTGCTGTCCGGCAGGAACCAGCTAAATCCATTTTTCCGCTTTTGCATTTTTTTTCCATAAATCAGTGCCATTGAACACCCTTTACGTCTGTGTGTTGGTAAAAAAAATAGTGAACCAATGGAAAGTATTAAAAAGTGCTTCTGCCAAAACCAGCAAACTCCATTGGATCCTCAAACTTTCTGCTAAACCAGCTAACGCCACCAAAGGGGGGTGGAGTTAGCTGGTTTAGCTAGACCTCCAAGCTCACAAACCTCATTGTGAGCTTGGAGATCCATTCAGCTGTTCTTATCAATGATGAACGAAACCTCTTAACTCCACTTTTGTTTTGTTTCCTGAAAAATGAACATTTTGGAGTTAGCTGGTTCCTGCCGGACAGCAGAGATGTTGAATGTGCGGTTGTAACCAAATAATTTGGTTGCATTTTGAGTTATAAATGGATAGATTAACCTGTTCAATCCGGGAACGCATCTCTGTCATTTTAGATTTCTTTGGCTATTAAAAAACTAGCAGATCTAGATCTGCTATTTTTGAAAGATCGGGAAAATGTGTGCAAACCTTATATTTAAAGCGAACATTTGTAAAAATGGTTCCAGAGACCTCCAGAAGCAAAGACTTGAGTTCGCTTTAAAATTATATATATTCAAAGATTTGCACAAAATGTTAAAGATTTTTCAACAATTGCAGATCTACAAGCTCTCGTGCTCATGGTTATAGCTCAAATCTGAAATGACACAGATGCTTTCCCGGTCTTAATAGATTAACACAGAGGATTTGACTGTGTATCTTGTCTTATCTTTTGCTTCCACATGCTGACTTAGGCATCAGTTGGTGGTGGCTCAGTCAAGGCAGTGATCGTGGATTCAGCTGCAGCTATTATATCTCCCATAATGGGAGGCAAACAACATGAAGGTAATCTCTTTGGGTGACAATTTCATTTACAGCCGAGTAGAGGTTCACTTGCCCACACCTGAGCCTTTCAAATTCAAACACTAACACATCAATAAAAAACTAATGTTATTACAGGGAATCCATGTTTTCGGGGGAATCTTTAGATTTAAACTGAACAATATTATTGTCCATTGGTAGGAGACAACTGGACAGGCATAGTGCCCTGGAAGACATTGGATTACTGTAGCATAACACTAGCTTTTCTCAAATGTCACAAGAAATTAGAATTTGGAGGGCTTTCTTCCCCCCCCCCTCCCTCCACCCAAGAAATCTCTTCTAGGGGAATATCGTCTCTGTCGGGTGGAAACCTCATATGTCCCAAACTGTACAAATTCGATGGTTCTGCTACTTTTGATGCTTTTGCGTGACGCTGTAGTATGATCATTAATTTAGTTAATTTACGAAAAAACACAAAACGTTAGAATATGGAGATAGGAGGTTTCTGCCCGGCAGCAACGATATTATCCCAGATAATCTGAATGCCGATGAGCTTCCCATACCGATCTGTAGGCAGTAGATATGTGTCTACATGCTCCAGTTCAGTCACACGGCGGTGAGCACGTCTGTCTGCTGGAAAATGTCAGCGGTGGAGAACCGAGACTCGTAAATTTATGTCGGGGAACAACGTTTGGAGTTCCTTGAATTAGAAATTGATCTTTTGGCTGCTTTGAATGATTTATTAAATCCAAATTAGCTTGATTTAAAATGTCTTTAAAAATGTCTTGTAAAATGTCTTGTTTTATGTGATAGAGCCAAACTAAATAATGTCTTTTAAAAACAAACCTGACAGCATTTAGCTAACACCAGTCAGAACAAAATAAAGGCTAAAGTAGGTTTGGGAAATAATGTTGTACTACACACACATTGCCAAATATGTTTTCAAAACCAACATAGCAATCAAAAATGTACCAGATCTCTAAAACTTGGAACTATCACAGCTTGCTTCTAACTAAACCAAAGAGATCAATAAGTATGCTAAGATTAAGTTTGGTATGCTACTACATAGAACAATGCCCACAAACATTAGCCTGAAGCTGCGTGGAGCTTCAGTCTGAAATTGGCTGCAATGTCCGCGATTACTAGGGGGAGGGAATTCAAATTTCCCTAAACCAATCACAAGAGATCTACGGATCCGTCTACATCTGACGTCATTGCACAGCTTGTTTTAGCAGATATTTGCTGATTGGCTTGTCGTTAGACCAACCCCACCTCCGACTCTGATTTGACAGATTTTTCTTCGATCGTGAAAAGCCATAGGCTCACATTATGACACCAGACCAAAAGGAGCTCACTCAGAGAGTGGGCGGGGTCTATGGTCTGGAACCAGGCTACACAAACATTCAGAACAACATACAGTAGCTGCCAAGTTCTGTAAAGTTCTGCAAATGTAAGAGATAGTTTCCAACAGCCTCTTAAAATGCCCACAAGTGAGGCTCTCTCATTATAACATGTTCCATAATTTAGGAGCTAATACGTGAATCTTTCCTGATTGTCTTACAAGAGCCCAGTTCAGAGTATCCAGTAAGCTCCAGAGAACCTCAGTTGGCAGAGTAGGGCCTAACAAGCCAACATGGCAGGATTCTGACATAGGAGGGACCCTCTAGACCATTCAATGCTTAATATACATGTAGGATTGATTTGAAATGAATTATTAATTACAGTGGGACCAAGTGCAAGTTGGTTAATAAGGATGTTCTGTCTTCTCTCTCACGTGAGACCAACATTGAACTTAGAAAAAAATGATTACCGCTTAATTTATTTATAGGCGTTGAAATGATTAAACTGAAATTAAACATACAGACTTCATTAATTTCTTATACAGTCAAAAGATCAGTCTTCGGCATGCTTGTTTGCTCTGTCCTAAACCAAAAATAAAAAAAGTCTATCCCAAGCCACACATGACGGCACCATGGATCACCAGCAACAACTCTCCTGAATAGATCTTATCTAAGGAAGTGGCTTCAACAAGGCGAACAGTCTTTTTACCCCATGTTTCTCAGTAGGGCGGTGCTTCTTTCGCTCTACATTAGAAGAGTTGGGAACGTTGGAGGTTGTCACATTCTAATCCAGCCCTAATACCCAATCTCGGCAGCGGCCTCAGTGGCGCACCTCGCTAATCATTAGACTCCCAATCTACAAGGGTTGGAAGTCTGGGTTTGACTCCCGCTTGGGACAACACTTTTTCAAACAACCGCGGACTACTTTTTTCCGCCGATAAAGTATAGTTTTGGACCATGACGCGCCGACTCAGCAGACCTTGAGGCTGAGGAGTCGCGCCCGAGCGCCTCCAGGTGCAAGTGCCCGCAACGACCAGCCGATGGTCTGCTAGTCGAATCAGCGCCGTCCGAGTTATGCACCGATAGGGACAGAATCGTAAATATTTTTGGTGGGGACTGCGTTTGCCCCAACTCGTTTCACTCAACTCGCCTGTCTCTCCCCGCCCCCCGCTACTGAGAAACATGGGGTAAAAAGACTGTTCGCTTCAACAAGAAGTGAACAGATTTTGTTTCCTGCTCACTTTATGATGCAGAAAATGGTGTCATGCCACTTCAAAATCTTCCTGCTTCAATCTGTCTGAAGTGGAAATTCCATTTCCTGGAACAGCTCCAACAATTGTCTCTTGACATCATCATCATCATCAAGAAAATCCTCTAGACATGTTTATGAATCTCAATTGAATTTTCCTAGAATAGATCATAATGAGTTCTTCTCGTTCTTACTTTGTTTAGTTTTTATTGATTTTATCTTTAAACACCTAAAGAAATATAACTGTTATGTAGCATTACATTTACCTTATATCATGGGCATGGAGAATATTCTATTCTGATTGGCCATAGAGTTTCAATTATCTTCCTATTACAACACACCTTTGATGTTCCAATTTGAATATAGACACAATAATTCCGGTATTAACAGTTATTTAAGCTAACATTTTCATATATATAACTTCCAAACGTTTGATAGAACATAAACATATCGTCGCTGCTCGGTGGAAACGTATGTCCAGCAGTGTTCCTTTTTTATTTTAAAAATAAGATCAAATAGTGAAAATAGTCCATCTACAAGACCACAACGTGTCGCGATGCGACATGTTTGAGCTGTAGATCCGTCTATTTTCACTACTTTTGTGCAACACTTGTATGATGAAGTAGGGCATTAATTTACGAAAAAGTTGAAATATGGAGATACAGGGTCTCTGCTTGACAGCAGCGATATGTTTTTTACCTATGTATCTGTATAAAAAGAGGGTCGTTTTTAGGTCGTTACTATGGCTTCTCCCATTTGCTGGAGTAGTAAGATAATGTTCATTGACAAAGATAGTGCTAACACAAGTTTCTATTTACAGGTAGGGTAAGTGATATTTTTAGGTCTAAACAAAAAGGGGTTGCTTGGTTAAGAAGTTAAAGCTCTATGTTCTGATAGTAATCATTGCTATAGAGTGTTTGTTCAGTAATCGGACTCTCCTCATCTCTCCAGCTCTTTAATAAACAGAAAATACATTTTCAGGTGGTTTGCCAATTTCATCCAATCAGGAGAGAGTACCCATTTATCAGCTTCAAATTGATGGTGTTGCATTTTCAATTTGTCTGCTCATTTCTTTGTCATCACTTCCAATTTCACTTGTTTATTCTGTATCGCGTTTGAGTTCTCTCTAGATTGGAGGAAATTGGTATCCCGCCCTGAAAATGCATTTTCGATTCTCTAAAGAGCTGAAGAGGGGGAGAGACTGTTACTGAACAAACACTCTACACAAGCAATGATTGATTACTACCAGAATGTAGAGCTATCTAACACTTTAACCAAAAGATATCGCCCTACCTTTAAAGAGTGTATTGGCCCAAACTATGAACACACATTAGTGATATTTTAAATGTTGATAAGTGGCCATGCTATAAGCAGGATAATGAACCCAAGCTGTGTGGTTATTGAATAATAATGTGCTCTGCAGAGGCAAATCCTACAATAAATCTACAGATTTAACTCAACATCATGCATTAGTTTTCAATAACCACACAGCATGTTGTTGATTATCCCTTAAATATCATCGCTGTTGGGCAGAAAACCTCATATTTCATCCCCCCCCCCCCATAAATGCCCTATTTTATACTTTGTCTTATGACAGCGTCATGCAAAAGCAGTGAAAATAGCAGATCTATAAGCTCTCTTGATCTCAACTCTCAACACAGAGCATCGTGTGAGCTTGTTGATCTGCTACTTTTGCCAATTTCGAAAGTAGTAATTTTGAAAATGTTTGACTATAATGTCATGCCCAAGATAGGGATGTCTAGTTGAAAGTGGTTAAGTCTGTCTGTGTTTTTTTTGTAATAAATATTGAACCAATGAAAAGTATTAACAGGTGCTCGTGACTAAACAATAATTACACAGGACACAACGTTTCCCCAAACAACTGAAATGGTACCGGCGCACCTGCGTGCATGGTGCGACCAGTGGGAATTGTATTGGTTGAGGGATCTTTGAGTGCATCGTTTAATAAAAGATATACCCTTGAAAATGGATATCCTAAAAAGATGGAACCCTTGATAACCAAAGCCAAGCAAAAAGAGTGTGAATCCCAAGAATATTGAAGAGAAGGAAGATTAAATGAATCCATTTTATCTGTGATGATGAAAACATTTTGCAGACAGATGTTTCTCTGTGATTCCCTGTTCCTCCAGGCATGTCCTTGATGATGCAAGTTGCAGGGGCTCTTAAGACCATAGCAAAAGACTTCAATGTTGCTGTCCTGGTAAGGATGACAATGATTCTCATGTTTGCTACTCTGAGTGCTTAATGGATGAAAATGGATTTAGTTTTCCAATTGAAAGTAGTAGAAAAAAAGCGCCTTTGGGCGTTTTTGGCCCAGTCCTACCTGAAAGCCCCCGTTGTATAATGGACCGTTATAGCAGCCCCTCTCGTGTATTATTGCTTTAGAATGCCATTTTGTAATGACATGGCATGACGTTTTTGATGACGTGGCTCCTCAGAGGCAAGTCAAAGAAGTGGCTCTGTCTTTCTGTGTCCGGAGCTCGTTTGGAAAACCACTGGACCAACCAGCGCCACATTTCTTGTGCACAAAAAAACAGATGTAATATTGTATGTTTTTGTTTTTACATTCTAGTAGTCTACTTTAAAAAAAAAAAACGGTTTTGTCCCTTATAAAGTGATACTAGAATGAATCTCAATGGAATAATAATGATAAACAAATCCACAAAATAATTGAAAATGATCTGTAGGCACTAGGCAGTGGTGTAAAGTAACTAAAAACAATTTTTAGGTATTTTTACTCTGAGTATTTCCAATACTTCTACTCCACTACATCTCAGAGGCCAATATTGTACTTTTACTCCACTACAATTATTGGAAAACTTTAGTTACTAGTTACTTTGCAGATATAAATTATATTATAAAACATACATTAACCACTTCAGCCCTATTTTCTACATAGGCTATTTTCAAAAAAAATTGTGAGTATTTTTCATATTTTGGTATTGCTACTTTTATCTAAGTAAAATATCTGAGTACTTCTTCCACCGCTGTCTGTAGGTGACAAACCATGTGACCAGAGGTGACAATGGAGAGCTGAAAGCAGGGCTGGGTCTGTCATGGAGCCACGTACCCAGAACCAGGGTTCTGCTGCAGCGCATTGAGAGGCCTGGCTCATCACACTGCAGCCTGCGCACTGCTACACTGGTCAAGTCTTCTAGACAGGTATACCTCAGCAGCCGTAACATTGTTGATGTGAGGGAAATGTCAAAACTAATAACATTTTTATTAATGTGCATTTTTGACTATGACATGCCCAAAATAGTGACGCCAGGGTTAAAGTAGTTAACCACAGTGTCAAACACTCAGTGAAAATAACTGATCTACAAGCTCAATGCATAGCAACACGATGCGTCATCATGAGGTTGTAGATCTGCTATTTTTGGCAAAGAGAGGGAAAATAGTCAGTATCATGGTCAGTATCATTGACAGCATTATAGACAATGTTACAAAAATTACATCTAGAGATAATGCTAATAAAATAAAAATAAATAAATGTTATGAGAAAACTTTCATTCACTTCAAGTGAAAAAAATATATTTTTTGTTGATATTTTCAGGCGCAATATTTAATTTTCATTGTAAAAATGGTGCAAATGGCTTTTTTCTTTGCTTACATTTTAACAAACCTGATACGAGCCTTTAAAATACGATTTTAAAAGATGTTAACCCCATTTTGTCAGTGAGGGTATTATAAGGTGTAGGAATGGGAGTCTTTCTGAAGTCTGGTTTTCCAAATTAATAATACTTAATATGTATAGTCAAGTATGTTTTATCCATGTTAGAATTATTCAACCATTTCTATTAGAACGACCACTAATAAGAAATGTTTTTATGTTTTTTTTTTTTTTTACAGCCTTGTCATCTGAAAGAACAGTTTGATTTGGAGTTGTGGAGTAGATGTGAAGAGCGCCCCTCAGGGAAGAGAAAACTGGAACGCTGATTACTGCCACTTCAACTCCGTTCTCTATATAACATATTTTATAACGTTGCTGTCGGGCAGAAACCTCTTATCTCCATATTCAAAAAAAAACCTGTAAATTAACGCCCTTGTTGATCATACTAGTGTCACTCAAAAGTAGCAGATCTGCAAGCTTAAAACACGGTTCGAAGCGACGCGTTTTGAGCTTGTCGATCTGCTACTTTGAACATAATGAGGTTTCCACCCGACAGAGACGATAGTTTAGTCATACCATACGGTGCCTTTTGATACAGACAACTGGCAAAATCACAGCCATAATACCGCTTCAGCATTCTTCTGTGATCATGAACATTGCTAGACAAGCGGCAGGAATATAAACAAGGACAAAGAGCCAAGAAGATGGATAGGAGGACTTCAAAAAGAAAACAAATGAGTAAAGGAAGATGTGGGAGATTGGATGTGATTTGGGGGAGACGCGAAGTCCTTCTTGAAGACATGAGACTTTAAATTACAATGGATTAACTCATGTTTCTCGGTGGTGCTGGAAGGTCATTTCACAGAAGAGATGAGACAGAGTGGAGCAATACATCAGACACATCCAGAGTGTGGATGCTGAGATGGAGTTAGCATTTCTAAATAGTCACTCTTAACCCTATATACTTTGTTGTACGTTAAATAGCATATCTACAAGCTCACAAAGCTTTGTGAGCTTGTAGATCTTCTATTTTGACATGCCCAGCTAAGGATGCTAAAGTTCATGTGGTCAACATTCAATTTGTATTAATGTATTTTCTGTAAAATTGTTGTGAGTGAAAACAATGTGGAATAAATGCAAACACTTTTTTAGGAAGAAAGCAGTTATTTAAACTTATTTATTCTTTTTTCATATTTTAGCATTTTAGCTTTGTCACTTTTGGCCATAAAAGGGTAAAGAAAAATTGTAAATCATTGTTTTCATTTGGACAATAAGAAATCCTAATGGTTGAAACCCCTAAAGCTAAAAGAAAAATGTCTACATATTCATTTTCACATTTCTGTTTGGACTTTAAGGTCGTCATTTTCTTTTTTAAATATACAAACATGTCCTTACATTAACTGCTTGCTTTTTGACTAAACAAATTAACATTCTAACTAAATTTAACAAGACCTTTGCCCATACAATAAAAGCTCATATTCTGCAATTACATCATATAAGAGACCCCACTTGGTTCTGGAAACATTTAGAACTTAACCATCAACCGTTCTTATTGACAAAAGATGACCCAAAATAAAAATCATGACCACAAATGAGCTGCTATATATATTAACTGCTTGTTTGTGGGTTTATAAAATGAAAGGGCTTGAAAACAATAAATACAAAAAACTGATGGATGAGGGCATACTGTCACTCGGCACATCAGCACTACCTACACCAATCCCAAATGAGGAACCTTAATCTCAGTCTTGTCACACTGTATTTCTATGTCACTGTAAAGCCCAATTTACAGTATACTTTGTCGTGCAACAAGGAATACATATTAGGCTAAAGGTCTTTACACACCAGGAGCGTGACAAATAATCAGAAAATGTGTCTTAAGTATTCCGAGTCAAGTCAATGCCTCATTCATACATAAAGATTGATTATTTGCGGCGAACAATCAACCTCGTCCGAATAAAATGTTGCTTTATCAACTCATACTCAAGACGCAAACATTTTAAAAAAAGTGTTATTTTCGGGCGAATTAATCGCACAACATCAAAACAAAACGCTCCCAGAGTGTAAACACCTTAAAGTCAACCAAACTCATGTGGTTTAGTGTGTATTTAGATAAGAAAAAAACATTACAGCCACTTGCATAGGCTGCTGTACCAGCAAACGCAGCATGTAAAAACCTGTGTCTTTGTTTTCCTTACATTAAGGAGTTGAGTGTCCTTTCAACAGGGGGGCACCACGCGTCTTTTGCGGATGCACTCCCAGATCCAGCTGGGGGTGACTCTTTGGGCACGGCTGTCCTCCTCTGGCTCTGCCAGCGTGTGTGTGGCAGTTGCAGAATCATAGTCCGGTACAAGGTCTCCGTCATAGGCCACAAAGTAGCGCCTCAGTTTGTCAAAGTCTTGCACGGAGCTGGGCAGGAGCAGCTTCACCCCACTGAAGATATCCAGCAGTATCTAGGAAGAACCAAACCAAAGGCAACTTTGATATAGGGCTGCAACTATCGATTCTTTTCTTAGTGATTAATCTATATCTTTTACATAGAACTATAGAACTATAAATTGCTGCACACCTACTATGACACATCCCTTCTATGTTGAATGTTGATGCTATTCTAAACTGTGAGTCTATAACATTTCACCAACCTTGTCGTTACTTGGCTGCAACAAGTTCGAGGCTGCCTTAGGCTTGCTCTGTCCATTACTGTGAACACTTTCAGACTTCTTTATCTGGAATAAAATGGAGCCTTATTAAAATGCTAATTGATAATGCTTTGAGGTTAAGACTTTGCAGCTTTCATTTACTGACACGATGACTTAATTTGTTAGTTACATGTTGTACATATCATCGCTGGGAACCTCATTATGTCCAAAGATTTTACTTTTCAGGATTCAAATAAAAAAGTAGCAGACCTACAGGCTCAAAATGCGTTTTGAGCTTGTGGATCTCCAACTTTTTCTGCTTTTGTGTGACACTGTAGTAGTGTGATCAAGTAGGGCATTACGAAAAAACACAAAAAGTTACGGAGATAAGAGCTTTCTGCCCGACAGCCAAGATATAATAGCGTACCTTCTTTGCGCTGGGTGCATCTGGGACAGGACTACGGCGTTCAGATTTCACTGCCTTTGACTTGGGTGTAGTACTGGGCCCTTGTCGGACAGGGCTGTTTGGTTCAGACTTCACTGCCTTTGCTTTGGGTGTAGTGCTGGGCCCTTGTGGGACAGGGCTACGTGGTTCAGACTTCACTGCCTGCTTTGATTTGGGGGTACTGTTGCTGCCTGTCGTCAGATTGAAATAACCCATTAAGACCTGAGACGATTCTTAAAAATGTTTTCCAATTCCTAAACGTTTTTTGAAAAAAATCCAAAAAAGAAAATTCTAGATTTTTCAAAAAATAGTAGATCTACAAGCGCGGCACTCGGTGCCACGCTATGAGCTTGTATATCTGCTATTTTTGAATAGCCAAAGAAATCTAAAGTGACACAGATGCGTTCCAGGTCTTCATGGGATAAAGGCAGGGGTGATTTGTGTTATCATAACCATGCGTCGTTAAACAATATGTGGGCGAAGCACAGATAGACTTCATTTTATTAGGTGCATCCATCTAGGTTGATGGCCCAACTTCATTCCTCATCAACCCGTCCATGTCAGATCACTCAAAAGAGTTGTGTCTCTGAACATAAAAGCCCATCAATACTTCTGTAACAGTGGTTCTCAAAGTGGGGTCCTTCTTGAGGTGATTCCAGGGGGTCCCTGGGCAAAATGTGTTAATATAACATCGAAATCTGTTTAACCACTTTAACCCAACCACTCTATAAGACTTTACATTATCTTGTTACCCTTGATTTTAAAGCAAGTTAAGCGTGGGAGATGTGTTGTAATGTCAACTTCAATATAGATGCATGCAAGGAAATATACAGTACTGCAGGAGTGAAAAGCTGGTCTTTATCCATTTATTTACATTAAAAACAGGGGCTTTAACTTTTTTATTTCTTTTATAAAAATGGGGTCTTTGTTCTGTAAGTGCATTAAAAGATATGACATTTAAAAATAATAGTGTACTCGAATTGCTCCAAGTCTGTGAATGGACTATTAAATGAAGGCTCAGTTTTTTTTCGGGGGAGCATATTAGCTTTACAGCTATGAAAGGGCGGTCATTAGAAAGAAATGTGGGCATTTTTCTTTCATTACAAAGAACACAGGCATCTGCATCCCAGCATGCATGTACCTCAAAATAGTTACGTGCTCTCTCCTGCATTAATTCATACAACTTTGGCGAATGTTCCCCCCAGAATTATACTGATCGTGTCAGGTGCACGTGTAGTGCAGTGGTTCTTAAAGTGGGGTCCGGGGACCCCCAGGGGTCCTTGGAGGGACCTTAATCTTAACCACTTTATCCATTTCATCCGATCAAAAATAGCGGATCTGCAAGCTCACCGCACGTCACAAGCTATTTTTGAACACATTTTAAAAAAAATCTCAAAAATGTTTGGAAAATGCTTGAACATAAATTTTCCTGGCAAAAAAACATTTTCAGATGGGCGTCCGCGGCCAAAAACATATCAATTTGGGGGTCCTTGACATGAAAGAGGTTTGAGAGCCACTGGTGTAGTGTACTCACTGCTCTTCTTGGGTGCACCCCTCCCATGGGAGGTAGAGGGGGGCGAGTTGCTCCCACTGTCCCCTCCAGAAGAGCCCTTGTCGTCGCTGGATTTGGACGCTCCAGCTGTCACCTCGAAGTCACTGTTCTCTTTTGATATGCGGAACAGCTCCTATAGGCACACGCACACAGGAGACCTTATCGTTTTCCGCAAGAGAGCAGTTCCATTCATTAAGAATGTAATCTTTGTTTTACAGCTGGCAACCAATGGTTTTAAATCGTCCATACAGTAAATGCATGTAAATCACTAATATGCGGTACACTCCGCGTATATGTCTTCCCATGTCAGTGGTATATGGAATCTTTGACAGTCTGATTGTGCTCTATCAGTAGGCAAAGGATTATAAAATATATTTTTGTGACACTGTGGGTTTACTGGCAACCTATGTTCTCTTCTTCTCACTCTCTTGCCCATATTTCTTACAAACTCCCGCGGTGAATTACCTAAAATCTGGGTGCATTACCAAATATAAATTAATCAAAAACCTTGGTGTGAGTTCTGACAGTTCAGAACAGCGTGCGTCAGTGTGGCATGTGCGGAACAAATGTTCAACGGCGGCAACCGATTTGGCCGTATCCGGGACCGGGGGGGTCCATAAACAAGAAAGAACATCTCCATATTGTTTTGGATATGAGCCCACAGTGCAGTGCAGCATTACTTGACAGCGCGGTTTGCCAAGAGATATCAATCCAAATGATACGCCTCCAGGAGCAGGTCAGAGAAAAATATATCGGACCCGTCGGGTGGAAACCTCGTACGTCCAAAACGGTTACTTTTCAGGATTCAAATTCAAAAGCATCATAAGTAGCAGATCGACAAGCTCAAAACGCGTCGCTTCGCGTTTCGAGCTTGTGTATCTGCTACTTTTGATGCTTTTGTGTGACGCTGTAGTATGATCAAGTAGGGCACTAATTTACGAAAAAACACAAAATGCTAAAATATGGGGATAAGAGGTGTCTGCCCGACAGCAGGGATATTCTCTGCTCAGTGTTTACAGCAGGGGTCTTCAACAGGGGGTCCGGGACCCCTAGGGGGTCCTCAGAGTTACTACAGGGGGTCCGCCAAATCTTTGTGTGATATGATTATTTGTTTTTCCTTAACCACTTGAACCCTAGCATCCCTTTTCTGAGGAGAACTTTAGCCAAAAATAGCAGATCTACAAGCTCACAACGCCTCGCGCTGCGAGGGGTTGTGAGCTTGTAGATCTGCATTTTTTTTTTTGCAGATCTGCTATTTTAAGGGAAAAAAAGAGCAGACCAAGTACATAGTGAAAGTTTACTAAGTATTGACGATTTAAGTCGTTAAATGTCTGCAACACAATTTTATGTAATATATAGTGGGGGTCCCTGGTTCATCTCTCTCTCAGCTAGGGGGTCCTTGGCCTGAAAAGGTTGAAGACCCCTGGTTTACAGAAAGAATGAAGACCATTTTCAGTCCCCCAGCAAGATAAAACGGGGCTGCAAATATCCATTATCTTCTCATGAGATTATTGTAGCTATTACTTTTTTTTTTAAATTGAATAATCAAGAAGCATGTTTTTTTTTATTGATTAAAATGATTGGATGAATGAAGTGTTTGCAGCCCTAGAGGAATGAGTGTGGAAGTGTTTAGTTTACTCTGAGCTGGTGCAGGTTGGTGGCAGTCTTCCAGTCCTTGTCGTCACGGATGCGGGTCATGCGAGGAAAGCGGATGGAAATACCGTCGGCCGTGTGCATCTCTGATTTGGAGAATTCTGCACCTGTGATCTCCCAGACTGGTGCACTCTACATCACCGCAAAAACAAAATACCACAAATTAAAAAAAAAGAGTTTTAATTCCAATGATCGCCAGTTTGGCATGCATTAAAGGGATAGTTCACCCCCAAAATGACATTTTTTTCTTCTATCAATTGTCACCCCATAGAGACTTTAATTCATGGATATTCTTTTGTTTTTGTCGCATTCCTAAGCCAATAATTTGATGACCGGCAGCGGTTCCGGTACGAGACACAAAGAGTCTCCTTTGTGTCTCCTACCGGAACCGCTGCCTACCGGTCCGCTGGTCATCAAATTATTGGATTAGTCTCTATGGGGTGACTAATCGATAGGAAAAAAAATTTTTGGGGGGTGAACTACCTGGTTCTCAACCAGTGGTTCGGGGACCACCAGTGGTCCTTGTGGGGGTTCCAGGTGGTCCCCAGGTAAATGATAGAGTTGGTAACCAAATGGGCCCTTATAGATCTTTAACTCTTGAGAGCGTATCAAGAGTTGTTATCTCTCCTATTGCTACCAACATCAATACAGCATGGACTTGTGGACAAAATCGTATCCAACGATAACAAAATAACGGTCTTGGGGTACCGAGAGTCTAAATCTCATCAAACGGTGAATCCATGGCTCAAATGCCGAATAAATAATGGATCTTGATATAAAAAAGGTCAAAAACCACTGCATTAAGGCCATGGACCCCCATAACTCAGAGTGTACAAATGGAACCAAATGTACCCGTAAGGGTCCAATTGGTTGCGAACTATAAATCATTTAGCTGGTGATCCCCTGGAGCCCCATCAAGGACCCCTGAGGGTCCCCAAACCCCACTTTGAGAACCACTGCCATATTTGACTGCAACATATAACATTAGATAAGATTCAGAGATGAATATGAATAATTTACATTTCATTTAAAAGGTGATCATTTCAACGTTTTGAAACATGAATTATGCAAAAGACATTATGCCCTTATGATTGTTTAATTGTGTGTAAATATATTTCAGCTGGATACTAATTTGTGGCGTGATTTACAACACTGTGGAGCCTTGATGTTTTGCAAGGTTTATAGCTTAATAGGTCCCTTGGGAAATAAAATTCTATTCAATTGTAGACTTACCTGAGGATCCCTGATAAGGAAATCTGGATAATAGTTCTTGATGATTTTCAGCCAGCCTGGGATCTTGCTTGGCTCCTACACACACACACACACGCACACACACAGATTAATTGTCAATTTCTCTGCCTCAGCTCATTGTCTTGAGACCTTGGGACAAGGTTTTTGCCTAACCTTGCTGATTTTGATCATGTCCAGATCTTTCTGGAGTCTGGCCAATACAGCATCATCGAAGCCCCCAGAGCACTTTGTGACTGTGCACCACTTCTTGGAGTCTGGGTCATAACAGCCCATTAGAAAACTTGACATGATGCCCCCTGGTGGTTGAAAGAAGACACATGGCATTAGGAAACACAATTGGGAACCTTTATCAAATGCTGCTACTGGCAGGCCCGGATCAACCATAATGTGCAATCTGGGCACATCCACAGGGGCTACTGAGCCCAAAGGGCCCTCCAAGATGGGGTCAAAAAACTAAAACAAACAAAAAACGAAAAAGCATTACTGCGGCTTCATTTTAATGAATCCCAACAAAAGTCAGAGATAAGTCAATAAGTCTACAATGAAAATAAATGTGTTGAAATTCATTCCCTCAGACATTATGTCCATAATCTGTCACTTGTGCTACACCCCTTCTTGCAATCTTCTCCTTCGACATAACTTGGTCACTCGTGTTTTTGTTACTTAGGTCTATTTTCTTTAACAAAACAATATAATTTAGACAGCATTTTTGTTATTTACACAGACGCTAGGATCATTGTTTAACATGTATCCTCCTATAGTTTTATTGTACCGATTGCTAGTTTGATAGTAAATAGTTTAGACTGATGCTAGGTTCTTTGTTTACCTGGGATCCTAGTTTCCTGAGGCACTACATTGTCTCTCTGCATTCTATGTATGTGATTACCTTGTAAGTCGCTCTGGATAACAGCGTCTGCTAAATGCTTAATAGTAAATAGTAATTGTTTTGCTGGAATCCTATGCACATCGAAACGTTTAGTTGTAGTAACAAATATGCATAGCAAATGGGATGCTTCAGTTTTAAAACTAAGATATCGTCTCTATCAGGTGGAAACCTCATACGTTCAAAAATGTTACTTTTAAGGATTCAAATTCAAAAGTAGCAAAAGTAACAGATCGACAAGCTTGTGTCTGTAGCTTGTAGATCTGCTACCTTCGATGTTTTTGTGTGACGCCGTAGTATGATCAAGTAGGGTGTTAATCTAGAATATGGGAGACAGGACGTTTCTGCCCGACAGCGACATGTTTGTTGTGTGTGTGTCTGTCCAGAGCTAATTTGAATGGGTAGAGAGGCTGTCTGGGGATCACAGGGTACCCGGTTCACCTCCGGCCCCTGTCTAATCTATGTGTCTCTGAGCAAGACACTTACCTTAACCCCTAGCTACTCCCTGGGCACTGTATTAATAGTGCATGTGTATGGAGCCGCCATGCACCACTCATCACAACAGAACAGGCACTGTATTGGATGAACACACCGTTGGAGCCTTTGCCATAGAACGCCCCCAGAACCACAAGATCAGCCGTGTCCGCCATGGCTCCTTCATTCAGATAGTCCTTCTTCACTTTCAACCAATGCCGCTTCCCTGGCTCATAGGTACCCTTAAAAAACACACACACAAACACACACACACACACACACACACACACAGTCACACACACACACACACACACACACACACAATTGCTTTAGAAACCTCGATATCTTGATATTTTTGCTTGCTTATTTTCAATTTATAGTATTATAACCACTTAAACCCTATATACTTTGTTGACCGGTGTCCCCCAGGGGTCTATACTACCTCTACCTTTTTCCCTCTATACCAAATCTCTTCACCAAAAATATACAACGTACAAGCTCACAACATGTCATGATGACGCATTGTGATTATGAATTGGAACGCTATGGTGAATGCGGTTAAAACCAAGTATTACAAAGCCATTCCACTAGATCACTGGTTCTCAGCGCCAGGCCCGGGGACCACCTGGGAGTCCAAATGGACCCTTACGGGTCTGTAACTCTAAGAGAGTGACAATGGATTTGTACATTCTCAGATTTAAATGAACGCTGAGAATTTTTTTTTTTTTTTTTTTTTTTAGATTGGGGTCCCAAATATGAAAAAAGAAAGTTCTATTTGTAAGGGTCCATTTGGACCCCTGGTGGTGTTGAGAACCAATGTACTAGATCATACACATTTTCTCTTCTTTGTGATTCCAGTGGCAGGTCCAGCGTGAAAACAGAGAATGCCTCACCTTGATGTCTTTAAGCACCAGTCCTTCAAGGCCCTCCCTGATGACCCGTGTGATCATATCAGCCAGATCCCTCGCCCTCTGTTATATAGACACAAGCACATCGTCAGCAATCATGTTCCATGTCAGTGCCTGTCAAGGCTGTCTCGAGTGAGACGCAGAGCCACTGAGATAGAAAGAATGCATCAATAAGGGGTCAGAAACACTAAAGGTCATGTGGTTCATGTATCGCACGTGCTTCAACAACACCCATTATGAGGATTCAATGTTTGGAACTATACAGTAGTGTGTATATATATAATATTAGTTCCCCGATGGTTCGTTCTGTTATTTATCTCCGAGTACAGCGCTACGCAAATTCCAAAACAACTAAGTTGTTTTTTTGGGCAATAAATGAACGAATAATGAATATTATATGAATATTCTTCGTTTTCATGATCCCCCATTGCTGTAAAATAATTGGCCCGGCAGAGCGAACGGAGATGACGCAACTCTTGCTGAAAGCTACTGACATTGTACCACAGCAAAAGCTTTTGTTCTTAAAAAAAATGCGGTTTGAAATATAGTGGGTAAGATCCATTCTGCTGGCACAGCTGCAGAACAGCATTCTGGGTGAGCACGTAGTCTTACTGTGACATGCTTCATTTCTGAGAACAGGATTCTGTTGGGAACTTCAACCATGTTGTCGTGGAGAAACTTCCTACGTTCTCGCAGAGGCCTGGAAGAGGAACAAAGACACAGCACAGTCTTGCATCAGTCGAGTTGTTCTCTGAATATATGTGAATAAACTAGGGCTGCAACTATTGATTCTTTTCTTAGCGATTATGCTAATGATTACTTTTTTTGATAAATCTAATCATCTTGACCCCTATTTTTATAACAACAAAGTGATGCGGAAGAAATTTGATAGATTATTTTTATAATCGAATGCAGTGGTGAAGCTGCACCATACAAGCTGGCTACTTCATGCTTGAGTGCATGTCCTAGTGTGGTGACGGTCATTTGGGCAAATAGAAATGGCGTCCTTTATACTTCACATATAAAAGTCTTTCACAAGAACAATGGTGGTGTAACTAAGATATAAAAAGTAAAATACACAAGGAGGGCGACGACTGTATAATGCAAAAAGGATTTGAATGCCTTCAAAAAAGGCTTACCCGTATCTAGGCACATGAACTTTAAAAAATGGCTTAAAAAATGCAGACTATTCAGGCATCAACTCTTACTGAACCTATTCACCAAAAAAATGTTTTTATATGCACAGATTATCGACTAAAATCCAACTTTCTCACTCCCTTCACTTTTACCAGGCATTTCCTAGGCTGCTCTGTTTCATGACATCATGCACATATTGGCATGAGCTGTGATTGGTCTACATTTGAGGGGCCATATCGAGACAAACTCTGTTCTAGACGGTGTGGCCTTCAGCTATGCCATAAAAAACTTTTATTGTTTTGCTGAATTTAAACACCCGGGAACTTTAAAATCCTCATGTTTTGACAATCTACAAACCAGATTAATCTAGATGCGAATATGTACTGAACTTTAACAAATGACAGCATGGTCAACACAAAAGAGAACAGGGAGACAGATATAGATTCTATTCACCAAGTAAGGCAGAGAAAAGAGCTTTAAACCCGAGGACACATTTTCAATACCAATACTATCAACAGCTTTTGGCCTCAAGGGCAAGTCTGTGACTCGACTCTAAAGCAAATTGTGAAGACTAGAGATGAAATGACAAGAACTTTACCTCTCCATTAGACTCACACCATTGAAGTAGAGGCAGTCAAAGACAAAGAGGCACACTTTGGCATCTTGGAAGGCTTGTTTCTGTAAGAAAGATAAATGAGAAACCATGCCCCTACTTCACATCTAAAAGAACCCTGCGTAAACACACTTCATTGGTTTTCTTAAGCTGACAAAACACATCTTTGTTCTAATTTCTGTTGTTTCAACTTATACTTTTTTTGATATGGGTTTGAAAAAATAACTTCCCTCAACAGCAAGAACATACCAACCTCCCCAACCCACACACGTCTATTGTTCCTCACCTTGTGTACCCCCAACGTTCCAAAGGGCAGTGGCTTGCTGGTATTTGTGTCGATGAGAAGCACCTCAGCATCCAATATCATACTGTCTCCCCCAGTGAAGGCCTGTGGAATGTACTCCTTAAAATGAGCCACCTGTAATGTGGAGGCACAGACACATACACACCAACGTTGGTTTCGCAAACGCTTTGGGGACAATGCATTGATTTAAATACATTCAATCCACACCCGTTTACCCTAACCTTAACCATAACAGATACATATACATGCCAATATTAACGTTACTCTTATGATGAAACTGCAGTAACATTTTACTGCAGACATTTCCCAAGTCAACTGGTTTCATGTCCACCATTTGTCCTCAAATCTGGCCTATGTCAGGAACACATAAACAAATCCACCGCATAACGGCCAGGAGTCAGGACACGTTGCTTTTTCACCGCATTAACACTACCACCGCCAGGCCCGTAGCCTACTACGGGCAGATAAATCCATCCCGTAGCCTACGGGCTGTGGTGCTTTTTCCTTTTTTTTGAAAAAAAAAAAACTTTTTTCAATTCTCGATACGGCACATTTCATTCATTGTAACACCACCGGAAACAGAATTATTCGGGATCCGGTTTTGCCGATCCCGTCGGCCCTCGTTCTAATGACGAAACTGAAACCCCATTTTCTCCATCTAGTTTTTTCTCCTCGGTGATCACTGTTTAACATAAACCGTTCTAACTACAACATGGCGGCTCCGTTTGACACGTGGTTTTCACTGCTCGAACCAGGCAGATCTCCACGATACAAACAGTGCACAGCTCAATTTCAAGGATTTTAACAAGGTCTATGGCGACGTGAAAAAAACAAAAAACAACAATAAAACGTTGGCACTGGTGAGTACATTATGAGATTAACCTCTGGCGGTCAATCTGTTAATAAACAATTCATACCACCCCAGCCTTATGACACACGCAGACAGATGTGAAAACATAATCTCTACATTGAGATATGCATTTTTGGCACTGACATAAGAGGCTTCACATTGTAGCACCAAACAGTGTAAATAATCACATCTAATATTTCTCAAATAATGAGTTCCAGAGAAGGCAAACTGCTGATGCTATTGTGAATGTTATTACATAACCACTATAATGCATGCATATTATATTAGTATTATTTACGACTGCCACTTGTGCATTTTGGACTACACACACAGTCATAGAAGATGATGCCAAGACCATTAGTCGATACTCCAGAGGCACGACAAGCATGGTGGTCTCCTGGGACTGAGCTGCCAAAAATGATGATCATTGTTCCTAGATGCGTTCTGTAGAAATTAGTTGTCCTTCTACCCGGCTGCCACCTTAATCATCTTCTCTTTTATCGGTAATGCTCCTACCTCACAGTTGTACAAGGTTTGCTCCAATGTGTAATATATGCAAAATGTGTGGGACATGAATGTACCGTGAATGACCAAACTGCACCATTACGGTAGTCACTTGAATACCAGGCCTGTTGAAGAGCCACCCTCTGGCGGATTGCAGGCGCTAATGGACATCAATGGAAGCAATTTATCCTCGCAGGTACAAAGGCTTCATGCTGCGAGAGCAAATCCAAGGAAATCCCTGTAGGAAATGCCTGCGAGTATAGCTCACTGGGAAAAGTATCTGTCTTGTGGAGACCAAAATGCAAAGGATTGATGTTCCTACGTGCAATTGCCATCCCTGTTGGTACTTTGCTTGGGGGGATAACTGCATAGATGTTTGTCAGACAGAGAAGGAAACGAGACAGGAAAGGACGTGAGAGTTAAAAGGATAAAAAGGGATTATACTGACTTTGTGTGGCAACACCGGCTTGAGGCTGCGGCTGAAGTAACTGAAGTTGTCTCCGTTTTTGTGGACCTGCACGCGCTCGCCGTCGTACTTGATTTCAGAGTACATCCCATTGGGGCACTTCTTCATGGCGTATTCAATGGACTTACATGCCTCTGCCTAGAATTGCAAAAGAAACACTCATTTAAACCCTCTATACTTAGTAAAATGGACCTGAGTTGGCACTGTACTGGTGTGCTCTCTTTTCCCTCTACACCAAATCTCAAAAATAGCCTTAAATAACTTGTTACCATAAGTCTTTCCACACAAAAATATTAACTTAACTTTTCATAAAATCACTATAAAACTGCCTGTTGTGCTTGGATCTAAATGTCAGTTCTAGCTAGTTACAACCCATAATATTAACAAGATTATCTGCAATATTTAAGTGAGTGAATAAACATGGAAGTCACCAGCATTGGCTGAACAGGGGTCATGAGAGAGGCTTCAATGGTGAGCAGCTTCCTGGGGCCTGAACCGTTGGATGCATCCTGGTGGTTCCTCAACACGCGCTCGATCACATCGCCCAGGTTGCGGGAGGCTTTGAAGGCATCGTATGCATTGGGATCCACGGCGTCCAAACTACAGTACACAACAGTTATGAAAATGCAAGATGACGTTTTGATGCTGGGATGAGATTTTCTTTCAAATGAACTTCAAGGGTTAACCACTTAAGCCCTATAGACCCCCAGGGGTACCCTCCTTTTTTCCCTCCACACAAAATCTGTTCGCCGAAAAAAGCTGATCTACAAGTTGATGCAATACGTTATGACCTTGTAGATCTGTTATTTTGGCAGAATGCTTACCTACAGTATTATGACATGCCCGGAATAGGAACGCCATGGTTCATGTTGTACTGTTTAGACTGATGCTAGGTTCTTGGTTTACCTATGATCCTAGATGACTGAGGCACTACACTGTCTCCATGAATTTGATGTATGTGTATGGATAAAGAACGTCTGCTAAATGCCTACATTGTGAATTGTAATTGTCATGTGGTTAAGCAGAAGCTGGGACAACTTACACATGCTTTGCTCCGGAATTCATCTTCAAGTCGTGCTTGACAAGTCGAATGTAGCATTTCAGGTCATTGCTAGTGCATCTATAAAAACACAAATGAGTCAACACTGTCATGACTGACTGAGCTAATCACAGTATAAAAATACAATGTTACGGCTATGTCATCAAAAATGAATAAATAATACATTATATTATTTTTGTATTATAATAAAATAATTGTTGAGGACATCAACATAACAGTAAGTTAAAAGAAATGTTTTAATCATACTGTGAGATACCCTATTAAACAGATGCTGTCAGTAGCGCAATAGCTCACTACATAAAAGTAAGTATCTCAGTAAAACGTTTGAAATATTAAAACCTGCAGAGTTTAAATTGCTCAAGTCTTTCCCGTCAACAAGATGGAATGCTATTTATGAGTGATCCCCGAGTTCCAAAAGGATACAGTACAAGAGACAGTCTGGCTTGTGTACCGACCATTAATGCTCTGGCTGGAGTGTGTAAACTGTGTTAGCCCTCCACTAACCCCTGCCCATTTAACCATCGTCTGTTCATGTCAAGGCCATATTGACTGACAGGGCTCTGACGCCTCCAGCAGGCTGACTTTATCGAGCGCACCCAATTAGTAACCTTCGCAAGTTACATGTGGGAAGCAATGCTCAGGGAAAAAATCACACAGAATTGAATATGAGACAGAATTTTCTAGTAACACTGCCTATGCGATCTATTAGATCTGATCAGTCAACATCATACTGCTTCTGCATGCTGCCTGCATGCCAAGAAGACCTGAATCTTGAGTCTTGACTTTTTTTGCCCTGCATTTCGCGAGACATGCTATTTTCAACATGCTGTTACATGGGCAGTCGCGGTTGGATTGTTTTTTCTCTGGGCGCCGCACACTGATACCGTTTGAGTCATAATGGATCATAATGGATATTCATTTTCTGTGACCAGTTGAAAAGGTAAGAAAGGCGTGCATTTTTGGAGAGACATGGTATATTCACATGCTGTTACAAGGCAATGGGCGGTCGCGGTTGGATTGTTTTTCCTCTGGGCGACGCACACAGATACCGTTTGTGTTTACAACCGGTCGGACGAGCGATCATAATGGATATACATTTTCTGTGACCAGTGGAAAAGGTAAAAAAAAAAAGAAAATCACTGGCAGTGGGCAAACAAAGCCAGAAATAAGTCTGGCAGTGAATGAGTTAAGTTACCACATCACATTTAACCTTTTATGTAATTATTATTACTATTACTATTTACTTTCTGGTGGTGATGGTGGTTGTAGCGCTTATGATGATGATGATCATCATCATGGGTATTATTATTTTCTGTCATTATCACAGGGATTAATGATAAGATTTAGAACTAATAATAGACTTAAAGAATTAATAATAAAAAAATAATAAATACTTTTTCGCGATATCCTCCAACTCGAGGACTTGTTCGTCCTCCTTGGTCAACTGGGACAGGCGTGTGAGTGACGCGTCCACTTCCTGCAGGGTCAACAGGCTCTTTGCAGCTGGAGGGAATGATTTACTTTCCTCAAAGAACATCCTCACCGTCTCAGACACATCGCCCTAAGAAATGACAAACACACACACAGCATTCCACCCATCATTTCTTGACATGTTTCTCTGAGGCTGTTTTTGAGGGGGAACTGCAAGTATCTTAACATTACAGTACACAGCCATTCAAATTCATTTTTAAGGGAGTATGGCAGGAAGGAGAGGCTGATAGCTACTTCTAGGGCTGGGAAATTAACCGAAAACATATCAAAACCAAGATTTTGAACAACTTAATCTCGCTCATGTATTTTAATCGAATAATCACGTTTTTTTATAAATCATTTATTTAAATGTCTTATATAGCAACGAATCGCCACAAAAAACTAAATTGATTAGTCCGATTATAACACCACATACAAAAATTGTGAAAAAAGCTGTTCTGAGGTTGTAGATTTTTGTCCCGCCTCCGTTTCCTGTCTAGTGATCAACTTTGGAAGCGGTTATCTCAGCTTATTGTTTTCCTCTCCGCATCCCCCACTCTGACGTTTTTGCCTCGTTCTCCAAAATGGAGGCACGGATTGCGTCGCGGTCTTCTGTGTTTTGTTCTGTCGGATCCCGTGTTTGTGTCGAACCAAATGAACGCGGATTTTAAACGGATTTAGCGGGGGCTATGGTGGAATAAAAAAAACAAAAAAGGACAATAAAAGCGTGGCAGTGGTGAGTGCATTATGAGATTAGCCCTTGGCGGTGGATGTGTTAATCGTTATCGAGGCAAAAGTTTGAAGTAATCATGATATTGCTTTGAAATTATATCGCCCTGCCCTAGCTACTTCCTTTAATAAGAGACGATATAGGCTACAGACCTGTTCCAGATCTCGCACCATGTCGTCCTGGTTGGCTCTGAAGATGCGGCTGAAGAGCTTGGCCAGCTGTTTGTCGTTGAGGTTGTAGACACTCTTCACTACTCCTGGGAGGAGCAGCTTCACGGTCAGGAACATGTCCCCACGGAACTTATCTACAAAGGGGAAAGAGACTGGTCTTCACATCCTGCCAAACATGTGTGTTTTCTATTGTAATGATGTGATGCACACAACGAGCATTACGTTGAATCAGGTCTAAGGCTGCAACTACAGAATATTTTCTTAGCGATTATTCTATTAATCACTTTTTTGATTAATAAAATAATCGAGAAGGGTGTTTTTTTTAAAATAAATTATATATATATATATTTATTTATTTTTAATTTTATTAAATCAACAAATCTATGAACTACTTAAGCCCTATTTTATACTTTGTCACAGAACATTGTCATGCAAAAGTAGCCAATCTACAACATGAAAATGTGTTAAAATAGCTGATCTACAAGCTCACAACGTGTCGCATTGCGTTTCACTTGAAATGACAGGCCCAAAATACAGAATGATTATTAATCAAGTATTATATTTAAAAAGTAATCAATTAAATCCCTTGGTTGGATTAACTGTTGCACCCTAATCAGGTCAGATCATTGTGCGGCTCTGTGTGAGTATTAAACCAAGACACCAAGTCAGGCAAAGTCAATCGATCTTCCACCCCTCCTCCGACTCCAAAACACTCACCTCCTGCAGAGCCTTTCTTTAGGAAGTGCTGGATGATCTGTGTCTTAGTGTTGTAACTGTTCTGTTCGGCCACCATGGCACACAGCTTGCGGAACTCTCGCAGCAGGCTGTCCTTGTGGCTGGCGTCACACAGCTGGGCTGACAGGCTGCTGCCCTGCATGGCTTTGGCTGGAGAGGAGGAGGGAGACGGACTGCTGGAGCTGCCAGCCTTGGTAGCTGAAGATGGAAACAAGGGAATATGATGATGTAGGGCTCGGCGACTGCAAATCAATATCACGATTATTTCAAACTTTTGCCTCAGTTAACTTGCGATTAATGAACGATTATTAAAATAAAAATGAAAATAGCAGATCTATAAGCTCACGACACGTCGTGTTTATAGTTTAAGTGGTTAATCACACTAGTCAATTTAGTCAATTACAAAAAATATCAATTTTTTTTGCTGTTGGGTGGAAACCTTAAATGTTTTTTTTATTATTATTTAAAATAGTTATTTTCAAATTGTGAAAATAGCTCGTCGAGCTTGTAGATCGGTTATCTTCTCTACTTTTGTGTGACACTCTTGTATGATGAAGTAGGGAATTAATGTATGGAAAAAATTAAGTTGAAATATGGAGATACAAGGTTTCTGCCCGACAGCAACGATATTCAAGTATTTGCGTGTTGATTCGTTGACAACACTTTTTTTTTATTACAACTTATGAGTTTTTCGTTCTCAATACCGGTTTCGATATATTTTCGGTTAATTGGTCAGCCACGAAGGCTGACTGTATGACAGCATGGTTCTGGAAGTGCTAGAAATCTGAAACAGTTGGACATTTTATAAATGTTCAAGTTGTTTCAGGATGTATATGTGATGCTGCTCTAATGTGAGGCAGAGAGAACAACAAACTGTAGGATGGGTGTCAAAGTCTTACCAGTGAAGCCGGAGAACTTGCGTGGAGCATTCGTGGAAGGGTCAGCAGGGGGAGACATTAGACCACTGGTGTTTAACTTGGGCTGCACCTTCTTCTTTGGACTTGGACTTGACTTGGCTTTGGCCATCAGGTCTATACCAAAATGAAGAAAAAGACCACATTCCCATTCTCAACTTAGTAAGGTATTATGGAGTAAAAGATTTTCAGTATCCTTTTTTTCCTAATCTTAGCTGGACTAAAAAAAAAAATAATAAAAAAATCTATATTGCTGCTATGATAGATTAGTGTTTTGTGAGCTTGTTATTTGAAAGTGACAATTATTTGAAAAATAGGTTGTGTGATTTGCAGGTAAGGTATTTTCAAAACCCCAATAAAAACATAATTATAAAAACAGTTAATATTCTTTCTATTTCCTGAGACTACCCTTGGTAACACAACCGCCCTCTTTACCCCCATGTTATTTAAACCAGAATGTTTCTTATCCGAGGAGGCTAAGACAATGGACGATGTAAAACAGGTGTGCTCACTTATGAGTCAAAAATGTTTATGTATTGACCACTGTCTTTTTTATGTTGCTTATTGTTCTGAAGGAGGTGATGCTTTCACCTCTGTCTGTCTGTTAGCAGAATATCTCAAGCAGTTATGAACGGATTTACACAAAAAGAATCCTGGCCTGGCCCAGGGCGAAGGTAATAATAACTGATTAACTTTTCACGCCGGTAGTCCAAAAGGGGTGTGGCAGTGGGCGTGGTCTGTCACAAAAATGCACATAACTCCTGAACATATGAACACAACACCACAATACGTAGAAAATGGTTTCATTATGGGCCCAGGAAGATGTGATTAACTGGTATTTCGTTATCAACCTCAAGAGGGCACTGCTAATGCATCATGATACTGACCAAAAGAAACACCTTATAGACAAACTGCCACTTCGGCAGAAGTCTGAGCTCTACTGAGCGCATGTGTCAGGTTGCATATTGTTGTAGTGCAGATCCAAATCCAACTATTATGCATGCAGGATTTTGCACACACATTTTATTCCTCCCCATAAATTATCTGGGAAGGGTAGTTTTTACTCAGCCTGCATGGAGGAGTGTGGCATTTTGTTTGACATCTCTCAGTGAGCAAGAGGTTTCGTGCTGGATACACTTAGCCAAAATAATGTTTAAAAAAAACAAAAAAACATTTATGTTGCATTTAAAGTTGCAATGATCTCCTTTAGTTACAAGTCCTGTGCTAAATATTCTATACTGCTTATTATTTCAAGCTAGAGCCCAAGCTCTAGATATCATAGGTCAGCAGATTTCAGCAGCCAATACTGGCATTATGCACCGTTAGGAAAACGTATTTTTACAGAACATAATGCAGTAGAAGATACTTGGGGTATGTGTGTCATGTGAGTGTGTGTGTGTGTGTGTGTGTGTGTGTGTGTGTGTGTGTGTGTGTGTGTGTGTGTGTGTGTGTGTGTGTGTGTGTGTGTGTGTGTGTAATCATTTTTTAATTCCTAGTGAAGTTTGTTGTTTCAGTGTGCAGACGTCACTTTGGAAATTAAAGTTTAATGTTAAACTGTAAAATATCCTGACATGTTTGTTATGTGTTTGATAACCACATTTGAGGGATCATTGCAAAGAAAAGAAAAATGTGAGTTTACGGTTTGTTGTATATTCATGTGTTTTGTACCTGAAACTAGGCCTGTCACAATTATTACATAATCGCCTAATCGCAATTATTTGACATAATCGCAATGATTCAGCAAAATCGTCATAATCATTTCCATGTTGGAAAATGTTCATATATTTTAAAACATTTTCAAAAATGTTTATTTGTTTTTTTTAAAGAATAACGTTTTTAAATCAGTCAGTCATTTCTTTGTATATTTAGGTCATTTGTCATATGTGCCCTGTGCAATTTCAAATCCTAAAATCCAAACAGGAAAGGTTATTTGTATTTGTTCAACGACAGAAACACAACTAAATCGTTAATCACAATTATTTGAGACGAGACAATAAATAGTCAGGTAAAATGTCCTAATGGTGACAGCCAGCCAGCCCTACCTGAACAAAGTTTGTTGATGAGCTCCTTGTCCTGGTCCTCCAGCTCCTCCCAGCCCTCCAAATCTGTGATGTCCTCGATCTTCTTTGTGGTCGCTCTCGCCTTCTCGAACTTCTCAAAGATGCACTTGACGTGATACCACTCTTTCATCTCCCCCGCAGACTCACTGAAAGGGTTGGGCACAACCTTCCCTATGCGCACCACTTCCTTCTGGATCTTGTCCTTGCATTTCTTACACCCCGCCGTGCCACGCTTGGCATATTCCACGATGAACCTCTGGTCTGCCATGTTATCTCTCTGGCTTGTTGTGAATGGCCGATGATGCCAGGAGAGCCTGAGAAGAGTGGCGTGGAGAAGACTGGGCTTTTGGCGTACGGAGGTGAAATTACAAATACCTCTAAACCGAGGTGGAGGCGGCAAGTGTGAGGAGATGGAATGAGTTCTACACAGTTTCTGAAGGAGTCGGCGCCTCACAGTTTGCTCGAGAGGTTGTAGGCCTATGCACGCAGCCTTGTTAGTGACGAATAGGATGGATCGCTGCATTCAGTGACATGAAGATCAATGCGATGTGGTCTAGGAAAGAAATGAGATACAATGAATGGAAAAAAATTGATTTTAAATGTAATAATAACAATAAAGCAATATAATTACACACACAATACATATACACACACACACACACACACACACACACACACACACACACACACACACACACACACACACACACACACCCTAACCCTAAGGAACCACACAGGAAACACATCAGATAATATGATCAGGGAAGAGAAGACTCAGTTCTTCATTCTAGAGATAGTTCCACATTAATCATATCTTAAATAAAACAATTAAATAGATCTTTATGATGAGACTGGACAGTCATGGATGTGATCAATATAATAGAAAAACACGGGAAACCATTGAGATAAAGGTACTTTTATTTCTCTGGTGGACACCCAATATTTGGCATATTTCTCTGAAACTGTACATGATTAAAGTCTGATTTAACTTAGGTTTTAGTGGTGTAAAGTAACTAAGTACATTTACTCAAGTACTGTGCTTAAGTACAATTTTGAGGTATTTTTACTTTACTGGAGTATTTCCAATTTTCAGTACTTTTCCTTCTACTCCACTACATCTCAGAGGCAAATATTGTACTTTTACTCCACTACAATTATTTGAAAACTTTAGTTGGTTACTTTGTAGATTTTGATTATTATTACAAAACATACATTAACCACTTCAGCCCTATATACATTTCGGCCATTTGAAAATAGTAGATCTACAAGCTCACAATGAGCTTGTAAATCCGCTATTTTCAAAGGATTTTTATTTATACATTTTATTTGAAAACTTGTGAGATGGGACCTTCTGCATAATGAGTACTTTTACTTTTGGTACATTTTGATACCAATACGTTTGTACTTTTACTCAAGTACATTTTCAAATTCCGGACTTTAACTTGTAACAGAGTATTTCTGTATTGCTGTATTGATACTTTTACTTAAGCAAAAAATGTGAGTACTTTTCCTTCACTGTCAGGCTTTATACGTGTCCAGTGTGTTAGCCCCATGCTAATTAGCCACATACACACACACACACACACCCACACATCTCTAGCATTTTGAGACAAAGGGCTTCCTCCAGGATAACTGAGTGCAAATCAAGAGGTCTGGATCAATAATAACAAAAAATGTATTTATTTACAATGCATGTTTACTGTACCTGGGGGAATGTGTTCGTGCAAAATGATCACACAGGCATCCTCATTGTTTCTCAAACAGCCACAGCAGCAACAATGCTGACACGGGAAGTACTCTGTCTGACCGTTGGGTTCTACTTCCTGCCTGGGTTCAGGTCGGGTGGCAAGCCGTGGGACTCTACTGCCACCTAGTGGGTGGTAGCATGCTATCATTCTAAAGCAGTAGTTCTCAAGCTTTAAAATGTCATTGAATACTTTATTGATTGAATACTTTATTAGAAGTTTGTAGAAAAAAAGCACATGAAGGTGCAGTTCAATACAAGGTCAGCTAATAGGAATTTAAAAACCCAAGAAAGCCATTGGCTTGTTTCAATTGGGGTCATTTGTACTCAATTCATAGTGACATTAAATTACAGACAGATATACTTTACTATGCAGAACATCATAAAAACAGTTTAGGAAAAAGAAAAACAAGAAATATGTACAGTAAACAGGTTTTGACAGGTCTCCCCTTAAAGAAGGGATTTCACTTTTTTTTTTAAATTGGGTCATTTTATCATCTACTCTGTGAGCCCCCCAGACAGTTTTTAAGTTGCTCGATTGCTAGATATTTGATATTCATTTTATCAGACACGCCCCCTTCCTATACAAACCCATTACAACTTCAAACTCCATTTTTAACATGTTAGATTCACCAAAAACACCCGTGGTTCTGGTGACTCATCCTGCCCTCCTGATACGTGAGGGGGCCGTGTTTTTTCGATTGCTTTTTTCATTTATTTTCATTGTTTTCATTTTCCCCAAAAGACATTAAAAATAAATGAAAAAAGTAATTGAAAAAACATGGTCTCCTCAGGTATTAGAAGGACAATGTCAGTCACTATGTCTCTATGGTGGATTTTTATGAAACAAAAACTTGACAGATACAAAGAGGATAAACCAAGCTTTCTGTACAGCTGTAATGGATGATTAATACAATCAGATTATAAAAGCACTTTTTTGTTTGGAAGTGTTCATGGAATTATTCATTGTGTTATTTCAGGAAACAAGATTAAGTTCCTACAGATTAAGTGAGAGAAAAGCCAGCAGCCTTGTCAAATTGAATGATGAATGAATTCCATTCAGTTGTGTGACCTCAGTGCAGTGGAGAGGACAGTGGTACAGTGGACTGGACCTTTGGTTTAACTGTACCAGGGGACAGATCTCATGGCCACACATGTACATGTAACCCAGTTCAGCAAACTAGATTTGATGTTTCTTTCTTTCATGGCATTAGGACAAGTTCAACTACTTAAAAACAACAACAAAAAAGCTCTGTTTGAAATATTAATACTTATAATACAACAAGCATGTAATTGTATAAACAAGTTCATAAGGTGGAACAGAACAAGTACTCTATTTTTCAATAAGTAAAAGTAGCAATACCACAATTTAGAACTACTCCTGTTTCAGTGAAGTAAAAGGCCTGTACTCAAAAGTACAAATGTATTGCATAACAAACTTATAAAGTAAAAATATAAACATAACAAATATATATACAAGGTTTCTGGCTGACAGCAACAATAGGCTAATCACTGCGCAGTGAATGCATTTATGCAGGCAACAGCAGGCAGAGAGATAGTTCCATGAAAACATTTATGAAGTTGATCTCAAAATAAGAGCATATTTCAAGATCATTCTCATCTGCCTCTGCCAGTCACGTGGTTGTATTATGTAACACTAATACGTTGTAAACACAACGCTCTGGTACTCTGGTATCCTACGTTCATTAGATGAAAAAAGAAAAAGAAAAAAAGATATCCTACGTACATTGCGTACATCATGGCGTACATGTGGTGAATACTATCACAGGGAGGTTGGGGCGTATACGGCTACGGCAATGCGGGCAACCTAGAACAAAGATACCAAGGACAGGTCAGTGACGTCATGAAACAAGCTGAACTTGCCATGGTCTGGACTGGTCATGGTGGTCATTGAGCCCTTTTACAAGTGTGTCCCAAATGACCAGTGGTGTAAAAAGTACTCAAATATTTTCATATTTATTTTCATCGTAAAGTACAAATGTAAAAAGTACAAAACAAATGTGACTCGTACTTTTTCCACCACTGATTATTAGTGACGTTTCTGACCTATCCTTGGTGAGTATGAACGGGGATGTCGGCTGGGAGAGGAGAGGAGGACCAAGATCAGTGTTGCCAGGTCCGCTTATTGAAAGCGACTTTTGGCTTGTTTTTCTGTAAAGTCGCTTGTAAAAACTGGTAGCGCGTTGCAGTTTTTTAGGCTTGTTTCTAAAGTGTGACTTTGCTTATTTAGGCTTTCTTCCAATGTTTTTTTTGTATTTGTCCACGGACCCCCATCATTTTGTTCTAGGGGACCCTCATTCATACACGATTTGTGTTGTTAGAGAATCATGTTTAAAACATTTTCACATTTTCTTCCACATTTTTCTGATAATAGCAGATCTACAAGCTCGCAACACGTCGCAGTGCAAGGCATTGTGAGCTTGTAGATCTGCTATTCTCAAAGTGCCGACGCATAATAGGTTTAAAGTGCTCATGTGGCCACTATTGCTTCTTCTGGGCTTTTTTTCATAGACCTATTTGCTTGTTTCTCTTGCTATATCTGGCAACTCTGGACCAAGCTAGATCATTGCGTTATGCAGAACTCACTGCATCCACACAGCAATAATAACACATCTGGCTTAGTTAGCGCAGTAAGAACGCTGTCATAACGCGAAAAGGATGGGAAAGAGCGACCGTGGAGAGAGCCTGTCTGTCCCCATCATCACCAACACCCGACCTTTGCTGTGTGACTGTCCTGCTTCATATCGCTGCAGCAGGAGCGACTAAAAGCTTGAGGGAAGAGACAGGCAGCAGCAAGCTAGCAGCAAGGCTAGCCTGCTAGCCTCACATACACACATAATTATTACACCCCGTCTCAACCTGCAGGCTAGCGTCCGTCGTGTGCGCAGAAAGACCAACATGGTGAGAACCGATGCTTTGTAATGATGATAGTGTGGCGATCCCACCTCTGACACCAATGTGATGTAGCCTACATGTTACAACTATACTGTCTGTCTTCAAGCCTGTCATTATAGCCTGGTGACGTTAATGTCACTGTGTGGTAAATAATAAAGGGCCAAATAAGCTGCCCTGCTGCCAACTTTAGTTAGCTGGTTAAAGTGGGATTGTGCTCTGATTAACACTGGAGGAGACGACACAATGATGCTATGATCAAACTACACAATGTGATGCTGTGATCAAACACAATGTGATGCTGTGATCAAACTACACAATGTGATGCTGTGATCAAACTACAGAATGTGATGCTGTGATCAAACTACACACTGTGATGCTGTGATCAAACTACACAATGTGATGCTGTGATCAAACTACACAATGTGATGCTGTGATCAAACTACACAATGTGATGCTGTGATCTAACACAATGTGATGCTGTGATCAAACTACACAATGTGATGCTGTGATCAAACTACAGAATGTGATGCTGTGATCAAACTACACACTGTGATGCTGTGATCAAACTACACAATGTGATGCTGTGATCAAACTACACAATGTGATGCTGTGATCAAACTACACAATGTGATGCTGTGATCAAACTACACAATGTGATGCTGTGGTTAAACTACACAATGTGATGCTATGAACAAAGACAAAGTGATGCTATGTTCAAACTACACAATGTGATGCTATGATCAAACTACACAGTGTGATGCTATGATCAAACTACACAATGTGTTGATAACGGACGACTGACAGCTCAACACAATGTGAAACTAACGGTCAGCTAACTGACAGCTCAACACAATGTGATACTATGAACACAGCTGACAGTTACCTGGCTCTCCATCAGGGTCATGTTGACAGCAGAGGGTAGGATGGATAGGCCTAAGTTAGTGTTACCATGACACCTGAGGCCGATTCTACAAATGCCTTCTAAATCAGTAGTTCTCACTCTTAAAATCTTTTTTTGTAATGTTCAAAAATGGCAGGTGTACAAGCTCGCAGCTGCTATGAGCTTGTATATCTGCTATTTTTGAATAGCCAAAAGCTAAAATCTAAACTGACACAAATTCTTTCCCGGTTTTAATGGGTTGAAGAAGCTGCCCACTACTGTGCTAAAGTAGGATTGTGCTCTGGTCAACAACTGGAGGAGACGACACGATGTGATGCTCTGAGCTTGTATATCTGGTATTTTTGAATAGCCAAAGCTAAAATCTAAACTGACACAAATTCTTTACTGGTTTTAATGGGTTGAAATCTTTATTTTATAATGTTGTATGATTCCTTTATTCAGTGCTTAAATCTTTTTGTGGTATTTGTATTTTTTTGTTTCCCCATCTTGACTGCCTGCAGCCTTTCAAATTTGTATATTGTTGTGAAACCCTTTTTATTTGTAATTTTGAAAGATGGCGCTTTATAATAAATAACGTTATTGTTGTTATAACAGAGCCTCACATCTTGAGACTTGAAAGCTTCTCTGGTCGACAGTCAAAGAATGTACATGTTAGAAATCTTGCTTGTCCTTGCCCCTTGACAACGGCTGTCCATCCTTCAGTTCTGTTCTGTAAATCTTGTACAGTATGTCATTGTCATTATTAGCTGACTTTTGCCCACACATCAGAAAATCCCTTTGTGGATGACTAATCTGATCTGGTTTACAGGTTTACCTGTTGAATCCTTTTGAGCACCTGAGGAGTTGCATCCACAGCCGTCCACCGCTGGTCATCTTTATGGTCAGTGTCAGCGCCGTGGCCATCGCCTTCTTGACCATCGGTTATTTCTTCAAGATTAAGGAGATCAAGTCTCCAGAGTTGACGGAGGTAGGGGAGATACCTGTGTTTTATTAGTTTTTTTTTGCCAAACTGTAGATTTGAAATTGAATGAAAGTTTATAGGATTATGCTTTAGTAACTTGCAAAGAACAGTTCTTTGGACAAATGCGACAAATGTTTGTTTATTTATGTATTTGTTTTATAATAGAAGATTTGATTTGGACAACATTGCAGCCATTATTTCAAACCCCCAATCAGTAAATTAAAAGATCCAAGTGCAAGTTACATTGCTGTTTTCAGCAACCCAAATAATCCAACCTAAATTGGATAAATTATTATTTAGTATTAAATGCTGTATTGTTCAAACTTCCATTGTAAATCTTTAACCCATTAAGACCGGGAACGCATCGCTGTATTTTTTTTATTTCTTTGGCTGTTTTTTGAAAAATCGCAAAAACGCATATATATATTTTTAAAGCGAACATTTGTAACTCAAATATATATATTCAAACTAAAGATTTGCACACATTTCCACGATTAAAACAAATATATATATAGCATATCTACAAGCTCATAGCGCGGCACTCAGTGCTCTTTTTCTATAGCCAAAGAAATAAAAAAAATAACACAGATGCGTTCCCAGTCTTAATGGGTTAATAACAGTGTAGTGTAGTAGATTAGTGGGGCCTGTGCTGTTGTTTTATGCATTATGTGCACTCTTTTTTCGGATACCTTGTTTGTCTTCTATAATCTGCTTCCAGGACGTTCAGTGCCGTCTGCTATCATTCGAAACCACTGCTAATGTAATAAACTACAGAGCCACACAGTATCCGATTGTTAATCACAGTCCATTCTTCCCTCCATCCACATGCACTCACGCTCACACACCCTCAGGACTGGAACACCTTTCTGCTGCGCTTCAACGAGCTAGACCTTTGTGTGTCCGAGAACGAGACGCTCAAGCACAACCTTAACGAGTCCACTACATCGGAGAGCACGGTGGTGACCAGCGGCCAGGCACGTTCCAGCACCCAGGCCACTCTCTTGCTCGAGGACTCTGGTCCCATCAACATCTCAGTCCCCATCACCCTCACGCTAGATCCCCAGCGCCCGTTCGGGGGGTACTCCCGCAACATCACCCATCTTTATGCCACCGTGCTAGGGCAGCAGGTTGGTCTCACTGGTAAGTTGTCCTCTACATTAGGGCTGTCACGATCACAAAGTTCAGTTGATGATTCATTGTCATACAAATAATTGCGATTAACGATTTAATTGTATTTTTGGCATTGAACATTGGAAGATATGAATAACATTTTCAGATTGCCTTTAAGGCTTCATAATAAAAAAAATACTTAAATACACAAAGAAATGACTGACATATTTAATAATTTTATACTTTCATTTCTTTTAAATAGCGGAAATAGCTGATCTACAAGCTTGCAACGCGTCACAAAGTGACACGTTGCAAGCTTGTAGATCTGCTATTTCTTTTTTTTGGGCGATTATGACGAATATTTGCGATTATCTCAAATAATTGCGATTAGACGATTATGTAATAATTGTGACAGGCCTACTCTACACTGCAGTTTTCACTTTATATATTTCAGCTTTCACTGGCGTTGGAAAAAGAAATGGAGTGTCCTCTATTAATTCCAACTATAATTGTGATTGGCTGGCTTTAATAGATCTAAGCATTATTGAGTGTTACAATATTCATGAAGTTACAGCCTCCATCAAGCGATGAATCAACTTCCTCCATCGTCGTGCCTCTCTGTAAATGATCTATACCTACGTTTCCCCCCCTTTTGTATAGAGGTAATTCAGTCCTTTTACAGGAGTGTGTCCTTTTATTAATGGGTTTCAAGTTACCTCTTTGCATGATGACTTGAACTGAACACGGTCAGCAAACAGAGGCAGCATTGTGTAACTTTGGCTGGTTCCTTGTGTGTCCTCCTATAATCCTGTAGGTTCCAAAATGCAGAGCAAAGCACCCTAAAAGGGGATACAGTTGAAGTTCAGCATTTTATACAGTATGTTACTCCTATACCCTTGGAAACTTTGGTCAGTGTTTTTGAACTTTCAGCTTTGTTTCGTATAACAAGAGAACATTATGTGGTTTACTAGTGTTTGATGTCACATGGAAGTACAGCTCCAAAGAGAAGAACTATGAAAAGATGGCCCAGCCTGGGCTCCCGGTCGGTAGATGGATTTCAAGGTTGCAGTGCTTTGGTACTTTTTCATCCCTCTAAGGAATTGGCTCTCAAAGTGGGGTCCGGGGACCCCCAGGGGTCCACCGATAAATGATGGATAGTTAGGAACCAAATGGACCCTTGTGTGGTTGTAACTCTAAGAGTGTACAAATGGAACCAAATGGACCCTTACGGGTCCATTTGATTCCATTTGTACTCTCTCAGAGTTATGGTGGTCTGTGGTCTAGTTGCAGGGGTTCTCAAAGTGGCCCTATATCGGCTATTAAAAAAAAAATCTTGACATTCTTGGAAAATGTTTTAATATTTTTGACATTTTTAACACCACGAACAGACGAGTAGCTAGAGAAGTGCTTTGGAGAGAATACAAGTGGGCGGTGAAAAATGTCAAATTCAGTGTTTGTGTGCTGGTGCCTGGTGGATGTGTCATACAGTTTTTGGAAGGGAAACCATTATTTTGGAGGAAATAGCCCTGTGGCTGTCCATCTTGAACCATTTGGCTCGATTCTGGCTGCTAAATTAGGTGATGTGGCCTGGACATGCCTCATCTAATAAAATCTGATCATTTCTAAACAACCCAAAAGGCATAAACAAGGCCTGGTTTCGTGTAGCCTATAGGTTTCTTAAAAAAAGTAAAGTAATATTTCAAAGCACAACTTTAGTTATTCGCTTTAAATGTGTCACATTCTGATGGCAGTGAAACTGGCTGTATCATGCTGGTGTGCTAGAGTGACATACTTTCTTTGACTAAAGGTCAAATAGATCTGAATAGCAGGATTATTTTATATTTGAACAGTGGCCACCCAGCCCATGTTACGAAAGACCGGTTTCGTAGAGTAAAGAAATGATGACAAAAGAGTAAAGACATCTGAAATACATGAACATCTCAATGGTATTAAGACAGAAATAGTCTGAAATAACTAATCAAGGGGAAATATTTAAATTGCAGGAAAACTACAATGCTTGTATTTGTTCTGTGTTTTTCCGCAGGCCGGGATGCTCATGAGGAAATGAACATCACTTTCACCCTACCAGTGTCTTGGAGTTCTGATGACTGCGTATTGCACGGCCACTGTGAGCAGGTGGTGTTCAGCACTTGCATGACCATCACAGCGGCGAGCAATATCTTCCCTGTCACAGTGTGAGTTGGACTGCTTCCCTGACTCACAGGGGACTTTTGATTTTTCAGCTGAAAGTCATTTTATTTCGCCTATATCCTAGCTGTGCTTCTGTTCCCTTCTAATGGCCTAGTATTGACTATTTACTCCCCTCCCCATCCCCCCAGTACAGTTCTGCTTCATTTGAGAAACAGTACTAAACTAAAATAACGTATCCTCTTCATTTGTATTTTATTTTTATCTGCAACATGGCAAACAGCCTGATTATTCTCAGAAACCAGAGGGTTTTGTTTGAGTAAAAATATCCACTGTGTGCGAAGTGAATCAGGCTACACAAGTTCATATCTGTGAACTTGACTGATCTGAATGTTCCGTATTAGGCTTATACTTGCGTGCCAGTGTCGTGTATCAAAAAATACTAGATCTACAAGCTCACAATGCTTTGCGGTTCAACGCCTTGTGAGCTTGTTGATCGGCTTTTTTCGATGCAGTACTCAATGTGAAACCAAGCATAAAGCAGGCACTGGTGCTGTGGTAGTCCACATTCAGCAAGCCCTTCCAATAGGCTATCAGTCACTGCATCTGCATTGGCAGTGTCCCTTTGCTAACATTCTTTTTTTAAACTCAAGGATGTCCCATATGCTTCTCCAAGAGCATCTGCATAACCAACATACAGTACCATTTGGTGCATTGACTTTGCCTGCGGCAGTGCAGTAATACTTTGCTTTCAGATTAGAAATACGTTTCTGCTAAATTAGCTGTCAGATTAGCTGTCATACATTGCTGGCTATTTTGACAAACCCATATCGAGTTGAGAAAAGTAATGGTCTCTCACATCTGATCTCACGCAGTTTGGTATTTAATTGGCAGGAATGACTGCCAACTTATGCAATGTTTTTTGTACACAATTTACAAGAATATTCTTTTGTAGCTCATGGAATTTATAGTAGCTGACTAGCTACACGTGCTCTGCCAATGACTTGCAATGGATGTGTTGCAGCACTACTACAGGAAGTATTCATGTATTAACTGCATCTATAGTTATGGTGTCCTCCAGGCCTGGAAGTTCGTCATTTTAGGGGCAAGGCCACTTGGCCTTTTGCTGTTGTCCATTTTTTGAGTCCTCAAGTCCAATTGCCAGGGCAGGAAGGCCATCAAATAAAACAAGATTTTAGTCCATTGAAATAATTAATAGAATTTAAGGGTTAAGGATGATTTTAAATTCAATATGTAGACTATCTGCAGCGAAATAAATAAATTATGGTATTTACAATCTGATCCATGCTCAGCCCTGCACCAATCAGTTCAATGGCAATATATAAATGTAAGTTCAGCACAAAATATTGGGAATTGGGAATTCAAACTTCACAGTTGAAAAGCAGCAGGGTGGGGAACAAGACAAGACCCAAGCTGGGTGCGACTTTCATGATGGCTAATGACCTCCGATTAAACCAGCTGTATTTTTAATAACAGCCAGATATGGACACATCCGTGTGCCACAGATTAACTAGGCTGGCACATCATAAATTGTCTTTACGGTTGTTGTTTTAATAGACTGCTTGCAAGTCTTTTGATTTGTTGCAGGGCAATATTAATTTCAATGAGAAACGGTGCTATCACTTACTGTATGTGCACATTACAACAGTGCTGATTGCTTCTCCTGCCCCAGAAATGTTCAAAAGCAAACTCAGATTTCTTATAGAAAGTTTGAGATTGATGTAAAACAAATGTTTATTTCATGACAACCTGTCATTTTAGATTTCAACCACTTTAACAATTATTTTATACTTAAAAAATAGCAGATATACAAGCTCACCGCGGCACTTGGTGCCGCGCTGAGCTTGTATAATTATCTGCTATTTTTGAATAGCCAAAAAAATCTTAAATGACACAGATGCGATCCCGGATTGATTGGGTTAATACTGCTTGCAAGTCTCTTGTTGTTGCAGGGCAATAATAATTTCAATGAGAAATGGTGCTATCACTTATGTGCATAACAGTGCTGATTGCTTCTCCTGCCCCAGAAATGTTCAAAAGCAAACTCAGATTTCTTATTGAAAGTTTAAGATTGATGTAAAACAAATGTTTATTTGACAACCTGATGCATATTCATTTTAGTTAAATGCATGTCGTGCACCATTGTTCCATCTGTTCATGTTTCTGGTTAATAGCAGTTAAAATGGTAAATGTTGCATTTATATATGCTCAAGGACACTTTTAAACACACGCAGCCAAGGAGAAACCATGAACCTTGTGATTCCTAACCGGCCACTGCTGCCCCAGTTCAAACAGATGAAAGGTTTTAGTGCCCTTGGCCCTTTGAATAAGCCTCACTCATTTGGATATCGTTGCTGTCGCCTGTCAGGCAGAAACCTCTTATCTCCATATTCTAACTTTGTGTGTTTTTTTCGTAAATTAACGCCCTACTTGATCATACAACAGCATGACACAAACGCATCAAAACCGTGTTGCGAGCTTGTCGATCTGCTACTTATGAGGTATTGAGGTTTCCACCCGACAGTGACCGTTATACTGTGTGTTGTTTATCCGAAACAAGTCACGCAACATTTGGATGCTTACCCAAATTAGCCTTGTAGATGGTTCTGTGAATCTACTGGTGTTGCACACTGTGGGTGTTTAATGGTGTTGCTCACAGTCACAAGTGAACTGGATTTAGCAGATCTACAAGCTCACAAAACTATAGTGGACAGTATAGCATTGTAGTTGGTACAAAAATAGAAGAGTTGGTCGGAAAATGGGTAATCTGTAAGCTCACAAAACTGTATAGCAATCTAGTGGGTCCGAAGATAGCAAATCTCCAAACTATGCTGCACACAGTATAGCATTGTGGTTGGTCCAAAAAAAGCAGAATTGGTCCCAAACTAGCTAGATCTTAAAGTTGTACTGTGCAAATGTTTTTATTTAAAAAACGATTTTAGCAGCCTCTGCTGGTCATTACCGTCACTGCAGGCCGTTTGTTTATTACTGCGTTACCCAGAATTCCATTCGTTTTCACCGGAAGACGGAAGTGTTTCAAAAAGCGTTCTTTTAATTGTTTTATACGATCTGTGGATCGTTTCTCTTAGCCAGTGGAGCTTTAGTTACCGTGAGGTGTGTTTTCTTTTTCTGTTTTTTTTCATTCTTCAAATCATACAATCTCTTAAAATCAGCGTGAGTTTCCTTTTGTTATTAGCGCGGTAGTTCCTGGCCAAACAGGAAACCGGTGCAGTAGTTCCTGGCCAAACAGGAAACCGGTGCATTTCCGCTTCCATTTTCCGGCCAGATGACGTCATTATCGTGGGAACGTCAACCCCGACCCCGTTCAATAGAAAATATATAAATAAAAGGCTTTCGGGGGTGAAATTCATGGAGTGGGTGTTGTGAAACATTTGCCACTCACAAAAGATATACAATTTAACTTTAGTTTTATTGAAAAAGTTACCTAGCAAACTTTAAAGCTCACACAATATGTCGCATCACGATGCGACGTGAGCTTGTAGATCACTTTGATACCGTCGTGCAAATGAGTATAAAAAAACAAATCAGGTACTGATGTGTGCATTGTGGTTTGCAGGCAGCCGCCCCACTGTGTTCCTGAGACGTACACCAATGCCACATCCTGGTACAAGCTGTTCACCACGGCTCGTGACTCAGACACGAGATACAGCCAGGACTACAATCCCTTCTGGTGTTACAAAGGAGCCATCGGCAAGGTGTACCACGCACTCAATCCCAAGCTCACTGTCATCGTTCCAGATGTGAGTGGACACCGCATGTTCTCTGTCTAGTTAGCTGTGGAGCTGTCTCCTGATTATGGGTCTTTGACTAGCCTTTGTTCTACAGTATGTATTAGGTCTGGTATCTGACCTCTGACCTTTCTCCTGTGTTTCTTGATCATTCTGTTCTTACTGGACTCTAGATGAGTCATCCTGTGACTCAGTTTAACGATAGCAAAAGTTCACTCATTGTTTTCTTAACAGTTTAGCTTTCAGTGATGTTCCATAGCCGCCCTTCTTTCTTTTCTTTGCAAGACCTCCAGAAAACAGAGGGGAGAGACATTTAGTTTATTTTAGTATAGTTTATTTTAACATGTCTGCTGAGATAACTTGACCTAATTTGGTGGGGGAAAAATAATCTGCATCAGTAACATTTGTAGTATTTGCCCCTCTGAAGTGAATAATGATAATGATTATTAATTAGACCTATTTTATTCCATGGGAGAAAGGGGTGGGGGAGCAGTTAGGGTTTAAATGTCTTGCTCAGGGACACCTCGACACATTGCCGGTCCGGGAATCGAACCTGGTACCTTCTGCTTTCTAGGCAGGCTCTCTACTTATTTATGGCCGCCACATGTGTTGTTTAGAGGACCCTCAGTTTGTGTTTGAAATTGTGACACACACACACACACACACACACACTCACACACACACACACACACACACACACACACACACACACACACACACACACACACACACACACACACACACACACACACACACACACACACACACACACACACCCTGACAGATAGAAAGCATCAATGACAGGCCACTTAATTGTTCACATGGAAGGTGGGATATATATATATATATATATATATATATATATATATATATATCACAATTATTCATCATTTAAAAAGCGGCGCACAGACCTGAATGAAACACACACACGCACGCGCACGCAAGCACAAATGTTTTTCTTTTATGTACCCCCATCTCTCTCTGTTCAGCACACACTTCGACTGGCAAAGAGCTCTTGAACTGAACCATGAACTTGTTGCAGGTTAGACTAATTTGCACGTCGTTCTCATTATCCATGTTTTTGCGGCTTAAAGTGTTGCCGTCACAGCTATACGTGCAGGGGAAAACAGGGCTGTAGTTTCACAGACAAACCTATTATTTTTCAGGGACTGATCTAATCTTGGAAGAGAGACAAAATGACGTGATTACATTGCAGGTCAGGTGGAAGTGTACGGTGTGGTATGTGGTCAAAATATTGCAGCACCCACTTGATTTGACATTTGGTTAGTTTTTTTTATTTTATTTTATTATATTATTTATTTTGCAAAACGCATGCTATAACAGGGGTAGTGGCGTGGGCTGCACAGTTGGCTCTTGCACAATTTGGCCCACGGCCCACTTATTGGCGACCCATGGTCCAGGTGTTGCTAACGGGGCTAGCAACAAAACAAACTATTATATTTTATTCTACCATGAGGCACACTGAGACATTTTGTCATTTGCTCTTCATTTAGTTATCTCTACTCATCTTTAAGATTTTCTTAAATGCATAATAATTAACCCTATTTTTGTCTCGGGTGGGACTTTTCTTTTCTTAAAGCCACAAACACTATTGTATTTCAAATACTGGTGAGTGTTAATTACAAAGGAAGAAATAAGTCAGTATTGTTTTGTGATAAAAGTAGCTTTTGCTTCTTTTTTTTTTTACCAGGATGACCGCTCGCTCATCAACTTGCACCTGATGCATACCAGCTACTTCCTGTTTGTCATGGTCATCACTATGTTCTGCTATGCAGTCATCAAGGGCCGACCAGGCAAAGTCCGGCAAGCCAGCCCCGACTTCTGCACTGAGAAGGTACAGCAAACACCTACAATAACATGTGTAATACGACACCGCGCAGCAAGCTCTCTGTCACGTTTGATCACAGCCGCAGTAAAGCAAGGCAGCCCAGGCCAGTTCCGAGAGTAACCATGTTAAATCCCCATCTTGATGAGCTATGGCCTTCTGACCAAATCTGGCCAACCAGCTGTCTGTTCGACAAACAAAGTATTGTATTATGAAATTGTATTATGAATCAACAATGTATGATGCCAGCTACAGATGGCTCAATTTTCAAAAGAAAATAGTTTGTGAATTTGGGCTTCATAGAGATTGACCTGTGTTTTAAAGTGCATTAATACATGAAAGTAGACAAATTTAGCAAGATGTAGGTTACAATGTCTGCACCATTGCTTTATTCATCTAACAATATCTAATAACATACTGAAAGTTGTTATTATTGTTAGGCAAAAATAGGCAAACGTTTGACCAAAACAGCAGATCTACAAGCTCACAACGAGTCGGTCGGCTATTTTCTGTGAAGAGATTTGGTCTAGAGGGGGAAAAAGGAGGGGACTGAGAATAGACCCCTGGGGGACTACGGTTAATACATTACCTGCCAAATACTCACTCATCCAATGCAATCCTCACTAATTACTATAGTTTAAGGCCATTAGTTGATTCAATGCAATCCTCACTAATTACTATAGTTTAAGGCCAGTAGTTGTAAATAGGGCCAACAGAGCTTGTGTATTTTAAGATAGGTTAGAGGGAAACCTTGGCAATTTTCCCATTATCGAGTGTACATTCCGTATGCCTTATAGCGTGAAACGAATGACGTCAACAGTGGGTATTCTTTTGCCGCACTACAGTATATTATTGAGCTTCTCACAACAGAAAAATGGAATTCCCTAAAACTCCTTGTATCTGGAAGTTGAACCCAGCTCAACTTCACTTTTTATCTTTTGTAGCAGCTACAAACGTCGGATGTTGCTTTGTATCTTTATGTCGCTGGCTTCCATTGAAAATGAATGGTAGCATGTATCTTTGTATCTGCCCGTGTGAACGCAATGCATTAGGAACTGGAAGCACCACCACAAAATGCGCACACAAACAATCAAACCCACCACCAAAAAAAAACTAAAACACATATGGACTCGCAACGGGAGACCTGAGAGAGGAGAATAAAAAGATGGGGGGAGTAGTGAGTCAAAGGAAAGGGAAAGGTGGAAGATAACGGCACAAAGCCAAACCACCGCAGAGATGCCTGGCAACCAGTGGTAAAAATGGAGAGTAAAGGGAGAAGGGTGGTGGGGAGGGGGGCTAAAAGCACACAGACATCTAAAGCCCCTGATTTATACTTTGTGTCTCGCCCCGAAAGTAGCAGATGTACAAGTCAGGGGGCAACATCAAGGGAGGGGGTAGGGGGGGGGGGGACTTTACCTACGTGACCATGATGCAACCTATGGTTTGTTGACTAGGGTTTGTGATGAAAGCGTCTGCTGAATGCCTGAATTGTAAATTGTGAATGGAATACTGATGCCTTTGTTTAACACATCCTTGTCCAATCAGTGCAGTGAAACCTGAGCAGAATTCTGAAAGTGGGAAGTAAGACCGGCATTGGCATTAAGTACCCTTCACAAAGTGCAGAGCACGGACCACCCTAGTCACTACTAGTGAGGGGACTCTGGCCCACTCCATTACAGACAGCCTGCAGGCATTAAGCCGTCGGAAGTTAAATCAGACTCATTTATTACACGTGTCATTGCAATACCGCAGTGTTCCCACTTTCATGGCCATTTTCACTCATCTAATAGCGCTTGTGTTGTTTAACCACTTACAACCGCGCGTCCCTATTTGGGGCATGTCATTATAGGCGAACATTTTTTTTTACATTTTAACTTTTTAAAATGTTTTGGTTTGAAGGCTTGAACTTGTACTTGTGTGCATTTATTTAACCTCTGTTAGTGCAAAATTACACTTTGGTAAATGTTTGGGTTGTGTAATAACTATATATATCTTCAATAACTGCTCCACTGATTAAAAATGATAAAACAGTCTTCCCATTGGCTTGCATTGCTTGGTGAAACACACTTGTGTGTGCAGTCACACTTTTAGCACTCAACGAATGCAAACAAAGAAGATTCTGCCAATGTGTAACATTACAAAACCTGACTGACAGTGCAATTCTTTTCAATTCAATTTGTATTATTTGAATTAGGAAGACGATTCGGATCAATGTGTTTGTTATTGTGTGTGTAAGAAATGACAATAGTACCTATAAAATGCTGTGTCAGATTTTGTAATTTTATACATTGGGCATAATACGCTTTGTTTGTGTTTTTGTTTTTGAACTAAAAGGGTGTTTCACTGTGCAATGTAACTCAATGGGGAGACCATTTTGAATTATCAATGTTTTATCAATGGAGCAACTATTGAAGCAATCAATATTTGGAGTACATCATGGCAAGAGTAACTACAGAACCCAAATCTTTATCAAAGTGTAATGTTGCCAGGAAGATACCAGAAAATACAAAACGCCACACATCATTTTAACCACTAGATGGAGCACTAAGCTAGGTTTTCCCAGACAATATCAAGGTCAGCAGATGTGCGGTTACTTTTAGACAGTTGTGACCACAATAGATGTCTCTCTGCTTTCTCATTATAGAACTGGCTTCGACATCAATCATTTGCTAAAAGAGAATGTAAGGTTTCATACCCATTTAACAACATTTAGCACAAAACTAAACAATATGTCGGTCATAACCTTAACCACTTAATCCCCATATATACGTTGTCGTCTGACGAAAATAGCAGATCTACAAGCTCAAAAAGCTCTTTGATGTTACGCTCTAATTTGAGTTTGTAGATCTGCTATTTTCAATATTTTTGAAAACGTTTATTTTGGAAAAGGTCAGAAGAAAAGGGATAGCAGGTTGAGAGTGGCTCAGGTGTCATTTTGTGTTGGTGTCAGTGGTGGAAAGTAACTAAGTACATCTGTACTTAAGTAGAAGAGAAGTATTTCCAATTTTTTTTATAATTTTACTTTTTACTCCACTACAACACTTTAGTTACTGTACTAGTTACTTTGTAGATTTGGATTATTAAAGAAACATACATTAACCACTTCATCCCTATTTAAACTTTGGTTATTCGAAAATAGCCAATCTACAAGCTCACAGCGCACCGCATCACAACACGTTGTGAGCTTGTAGATTTGCTATTTTCAAAAGATTTGAAAACATTTGAAACCTGTGAAATGGGACATTTTGCATAATGGATACTATTACTTTTGGTACTTTAAGTATATTTTTATAAGTATACTTTTACTAAAGTGATTTTAGAATTCTGGACTTTTACTTGTAACAAGAGTATTTCTACATAGCAGCATTGATACTTTTATTTAAGTAAAACATGTGAGTACTTTTAGCACCACTGGTTGGGTGTACCGCCTGCAGTCATCTGTCTTGTTGAGTGATGAACCCGTCTCTCTTGTCTTTCAGGCGGCCTTGTCAGAGGGTTAGAGAGACATCACAGCACCATGTCAGAACTGAACTGTAAACATGGACAGAATGGAAAGAAAAATACATACCAGTTGCCTAGCAAAGCCTGGAAATACAATAAGGGGCTCAGACGCTCTGTGAATGCAGTTTCCTTGCAATGTTGGAGTTCTCCAACCAAAGATATACAAGTGCCTGTATGTATGGTGTAAATATTTATAGGAACCCTGAAATTCACTACTTTTTCCCCTCTTTTTTTTCTTTTGCCTGAGTCCCTCTGTGCCATTGATCTCAGAACATGCAGTATATCGAAAACCCAGATGCAAGAAGTGCACAGTCATTTTGTTATAAGTCAGTGGGCCTCATTTATCATTCATGATAAGAAAAAAACCCTTTGTACATAAGAACTTTTTGTTCATCAAGTTGGACCTATTTGGATTAGAGTGTTGTTTTCAGTTTTTGAAGACTGTGTATGAAGATGTTTCAACTCGAGTGAATAAAACGTGAACATGTTTGATTTCATATGTTTGATTAATCAAACATGTTTGAAACTTTAGATTAATGAAACATTAGATTCTAAAGGCTGAATATATGGGCACCTATTTGAATATAATATGAACAATTTGCATAACAATGATGAGCTTAATAACATTGCATTTCATGCATAATGCAGTGCTCTATATGCATTTGGTAAGAAAGCTACAATTGTTTCTGTACACAACAAAATTAATTCTAATTCAATAAGAATTTTGAAAGCCTATTTAGACGATCCCCATGTGCTCAAATTGAATGATTTGGCTGTTGAATTATTCTCATAATCTTTGAACAGGCATTTTCCGAAGTTTTAGCAAAACTGCAAATGAATGTGTCCTGCATGTTTGAATGTGATATTCACTGAAACATTTGCACAGTTTAATTAAATATCACTAGCCCTGTGCAATTCTTTTTCGTTTCTTTGTTTCTTTCATATTTTGGTGTTTGATTTTAAGCGGCTGCAATGTTTGCATTGGTCTTCATTCAAACAACCTTGCAAGTTTTACTATCCAGGAGACTAAATGGTCAACTCTGAGTTAATTTTTAGCATGACTGCTCTAGACTCATACATATGCGAGCAACAAACCGAAAGATAAATGAGGTCTATCGTCTCAGTTTCACCCTGTACTCTGACATCTGACCAAGGCCATTTTAAGGGCAATTAATATCCTTTGCCCCATTGCCCATGTCCAGTGGTGGAAATACTTTTGCTTCTTTGGATGTGGTCACACTGAAGATATTATTTTCTGCCTTTTTTTATCCTCTCCCTCAGTGTCTTCATCATTCATCCACTGCTTAATTTTGCTTGCTGCCAAAGCCCCACAGCAGTTTGTCTCAAGAAATTATAGCCTTTTGGCTCCTAGTGTTATAAAATGTGCTATAGATCTTATTTTTCCAGCACCGGGAGGAAGCAGCATATGCTTTCATCTTTCCCTGAATGGACTGAATTGTTAGGCGGAAAAAAGAAAAGCTAGAATTGAGGCTTTTCTTTCTGACCTTAAGTGGCCAGCTCCTTTTTTTTTCAACTGTCCCATTTTCTCATTTTCCAATAATGTTTAGCATCTTGCTTGAAATCAAACTTGTGATCTCCTTGTCATTATAATGCTGTGAATGTCAAATTACCTTTTGATTTATAGAAGTTTAGGACATCTTTATTTTAAGCAAATCAATATAATTTGCACATGTTTACATGTGTATGTAAATAGTCATACTAAAATGTGTGCACCTCTTCATTTTTGCTGATTTTGTTTTGTTGTAATACGACAATGTAATTATTTTTGGATCGTCTGTCTCCGATCCATAAAAGGTACTGTATGTAGTATTCTATGGACATGAATAACAATTTATTTTATAGTCTTAACAAAAGCTGAAATAAGTGGCCTGCCCTAAACATGAGGGTGGGCTAGAGTGAGCGAGTGCTTACTGAAGTGTGAAAAAAATCTGTATTGGTGAAAGGCGGCTTTGGACAGTAGTTTAATGAAATGCTTAAGACTCCAAAACAAAAAGCTAAGCATCTTTCACTGCAGTGGTATTCCATCAGTCATGGGATTTTCACACTAAGTCAGTGGAGGTTATGCAACATAATTTAGCTGAGCAGGGCATAAAAATCAAACAACCTCAAAAGTTTGACCGCATGAATTGTCCATCCAGGTGTGCTCACCCAAGAATGAAATCTGGATTTATCTCTTGATTGGAATGTGGCACACTTTAAACGCATTAGTGATTCTGACAATCATATGTTTCATTACACATACATGTTCAACACGTCAACTCTTATCCCATTCATGCTTCCAGGACCTCAGTGAATACCATGATGATCTATCACAGTGGTTCTCAAACTTGTTCATGTCAAGGACCCCCAAATTGACACTTATTAGCCCGCGGACCCCCATTTGAAAAGATAAGCCAGGGACCCCAATAAGAGAAGGTTTATATGGCTTTCTAGCAGTGATCAACCATTTTAATGTCAAGGACCCCCAGTTTGACATGTATTAGGCTACGGACCCCCATTTAATGGCATTTATACCTCTGGGACCCGAATTTACGTATATTATAAAATCAATGTTAATTTAACTCTTGAGAGTGTACAAATGTACATTTGTACACTCTGAGTTACAGACCCATAAGTCAATTTGGTTCCTAATCTATCATTTAGCTGGGGACCCCCTGGAACTCCCTCAAGTACCCCTGGGGGTCCCCGGACCCCACTTTGAGAACCATTGATCTATCAGAACCCTGAGTCAACTTTCTGTGTAGGTAAGCTTTGAAAACCTGTCACAATCTGTAAAGTTATAGTAAAAACAATAAAAGACAGTCCATGTCCTTGGTTGGTGTACCCAGGCTACTGGAGGCATATGCACTCTTAGGCTTGATTTATACTTAGATAAATCCCTAGTGTCACACACCCGAAAATGGCGGCACAACGCGTGTGCTTGTGGATCAGCTATTTTCTGAGTGCAACTAAGTATAATTCCCACTTTAATCTCCCTACGTTCTTAGTAAAGGAGAAATAAAAACACACTAAAGGGGTAGAATGCTCACTCACACATAAGCAAATAGTCTGAGACCGCCTTTACTGTCTTAGGTATGACGTAGTACAAAGTAATACATTTTACCTCTGTTTTAGAATTGTTCCATTATGTACTTACTGAATGTACTTTTTGCAGGCAACATAATTTGCTACGGTAATGCAGCATTTATCAAATATTTGAAAAGTAAGGATTCCATGCTATTTGAAAGTTAATGTAATTTGAGTTTTTATTAGCTTGAAAGCCTTTAACTGGACCGATTTTCAGTTTTGACAATAGTATCCTTATTACAAGTTTCTTTCTGTGGGAAAACTAATTTCTTGTTTTATTGTCAGTTTTATTGAAAACATTGTACATTATTGATTGAGTTGCTTATCTTTTGAGTTATTTGTTTTATCTGTGAATGAGTGAACCATTAACTCAATCATTTGTTTCAGTCCAGAGGATTCTGATACCTCATTTTCCACTCAATTCTTAATACACTGCTCCCACTTTTGCTTGGTATTGCATCCTGTCCGTTTAGGTCTTCCTAATTCTATTACTCATGATGTTTAAGTTTGCTTTATGCATTTGTTGTTGCATTCATCATCTCTTCCATTTTCAGTTACAAATTCATCTTTGCATTCACTAGCTTACACGAGGGAGCTCACTTTAGATGGAACTCTAAATGAAGTCACTCAAAGTGGAGCATTTGAGATTATTGCCAAACTGTCAGCATTAATGTTGACAACCGAAATTCACCAGCTTCCTGCACCTCTGTTGTTAAAGCTAAAATCCTTGTTTGTTCAGTTGTCTCCCTCTCCTGGCAGAGAGAGGTTATTGCAACAATATCCGAACTACAATAAAGATGGTGGTGCATCTAGTGCATCAATCCTGTGTGCCGTCTACTTCAAATAACTTTATTGTCAATAGGTGTCCTACCCAACACCATTTTCTCAATGGAAGAGTAGGGAGACCTCCAACCACTGCAGATGTGCTAGTTTAATGCATTAACATACTCTACCATACAGATTGGTTCAAGTCATTTTTGTTAAATTAAGTCCCGGATTGAAGCTTTAACAAATCATGTCCGTTTTGTTGCAATGGCACCATATTTCCAATTGTCTTAACATAATGGACGTTTCTTTTGTGTATTTTGATCTGTGATCTTTGTTTATAGTTCTATATATGATATCATATACTGACACATTCATATTGGGTAAAAAAAAAAAAGATACATTATGACATTTATCACTTATAGCCCACTAGATTTTACATAATCAAAATGACTATTTCCTTGAGGCAAGGAAGGCAAAATTCTGCTAGGATTAGGTATTGATCTTATTCAAGGTATACATTTAGATAAGTATTGCATTGTTGGAGTCATAGCATCTATAGGAGTATGTCAGTGAGGGATGTGTTCTACTATGTAAGAAACTATCCGATTGGATTTCTGGCATGATCTTAGGTCTAAATGTTAACAACCTCTGCTTCGTGGCCACCATTTCACAATGTTTTTATTTTCATTCATTATCAGCACTTAGAAGCAAATCGTTGCTGTCGGGCAGAAACCTCCTATCTCCATAATTATTCAAACTTTTTGTGTTTTTTTCCGTAAATTAATGCCCTACTTGATCATACTACAGCGTCACTTAGCGCTGTGTTTCGAGCTTGTGGATCTGCGACTTTTGCTGTTTTTGAATTGAAATCCTGAAAGTTAACAAAATGAGGTTTCCACCCGACCGCGACGAAGTATCCAACCACTTCTGTGCCTTCTGCACTATCAAGCTGCATCCTCTTCCCTGTACATAGCACCATAGATTTAATGTGATTAGGGTCAAAAGTTTGACATTGTGCCGGAACCTTTTCCTTTCCAGTGGAACTGCTGTAAATGATTTCAAGTTTAAATAAACTGTCCTCTGAAATTCAATTCGTCCTGCAAATTTTTATCTCGCCATCTAATCAATTATACGGCTTTACACCATCTTTTAATTAGGGAGATTATCATCTCAATGGTAATGGATAGAGAAATAAATCCCCTTGAAAAACTACAATAATAAATGCCGAAGCAGCATTAAATGGTCAGTCCTTGTGGCTGACCAGTATGCTATTATGGCATATGGTACTGTACCTGTATTCTAATGCAGTGGTTTTCAACCTTTTTCGCATCAAGGACCCCCAATTTGACACATATTAGCCCACGGACCCCCTTTTGAAAAGATATGCCAGGCACTCGACCATTTTGATTTCTCGGAGGTCCCAATCTACACTGTATCATCATCATTAGTGTTCATTTAACTCTGAGAGTGTACAAAATGGAACCAAATGGACCCGTTAAATAAAAATTCAGAAGGCATTTTTTCCAAGACATATGTTTTGTTTACTAACAAAAAAAGATTAATGAAGTATTGCATTTGAAGTTAGATATTTTGCAGGTTTTTGGTTTGCTTTTTAGTATGACCATGCATTGACGTGCTTTATACATTCGGATTATTACATTTTCAGACAATTTTATGTACTAATTCTGTGGCAGTGGCTGGAGGCAGATGCTTCAGCCAGTCTTGTCTATAGTGGTTTAACAGCTATTGCAACCAGATACAGAAATACAATGTCTTCCCCTTTCTTTAATCCATTAAGACCGGGAACGCATCTATGTCGTTTAATGTATCTTTGAATATGTAAAAAAAATGTAAAGCGAAAAAATTTAACTCCGATCTGTGCTTCTGGGGCGGGGGGTCCCTGGAACAAAACATTTTGAGATGGGGGTCCGCGGCCAAATATATCATTTTGGGGGTCCTTGACATTGTCAAAGTTGGAGTACCACTGATATAGCAATGTACTGTTAGGATTTAGAAAACATTTTTAGATACGTATTTGTGTTTTGTTTTGTTCCAGGAACTCCAATGAAGCAAAGATTTGAGTTACAAATGTTCACTTTTCACATTTTCAAGATTTTTCTAAAATAGCAGATCTACAAGCTCATAGAGTGCCGCGCTATGAGCTTGTACATCTGCTATTTTTGAATAGCCAAATAAATCTAAAATATTTGAATGGGTTAATGCCAATGCCGGTCTTATTTGCCACTTTCAGAATTCTGCTCAGGTTTCCTAAGCAGATAAATTATGGATAAGGTGAGCACTGATTGGACAAGGATGTGTAAAACAAAGGCATCAGTATTCCATTCACAATTTACTATTCAGGCATTCAGCAGACAACAAGCAGTCAACAAATCATAGGTTGCATCACTCCTCAGTCCTCCCCTCATCCTTCTCGACCTATAGAATATCGTTCAAGAAGATCTACAAGCTCAAAACGCATCGCTTCGAGCTTGTGGATCTGCTACTTTTGATGCTTTCGTGTCATGCTGTAGAGTGATCAAGTAGGGTATTCATTTATGAAAAAAACACAAAAAGTTAGAATATGGAGATAAGAGGTTTCTGCCCGGCAGCGACGATATACGTAAGATATCGTCGCTGTTGGGCGGAAACCTTGTGCGTCCAAAAATGTTCCTTTTCAGAAAATTAAAAACGTAAAAATTTGAAATATGGAGGTTCGGCACTCAAGTGGTTCTCGTCCTACCTGACTGGTCGGACCTACCAGGTTTCAGTCCCCATACACTCTTGACCGGAGTCCCCCCTCCTTTTTATATGCAGGAGGCTAGCCATCTATCTCTCTCTCTGTGTGTGTGTGTGTGTGTGTGTGTGTGTGTGTGTGTGTGTGTGTGTGTGTGTGTGTGTGTGTGTGTGTGTGTGTGTGTGTGTGTGTGTGTGTGTGTGTGTGTGTGTGTGTGTGTGTGTGTGTGTGTGTGTGTGTGTGTGTGTGTGTGCGCGCGCGCGCGCTGTTCTCCTCCTCTCCCTCTATCACACATGTTGAAGAGCGCATCACTGCACGCCTGGCTGTAATCTCACAGTGGATGGCTTCCCACCACCTCAAGCTGAATGCAGATAAGAATAAGCTTGTAAGTCTTACCCCATTACAGGATCTCTCCACTCCCATCAAGAAGTCAACTTTATACAGTGCCTTTCAAAACAAGAGTTATACAGTACATGGTGCTATGCATGCAATGAACAAAAACACATATAGCCAGCTGTCCTTCAAGGCACCATTGCCAATGGTGACAGTGATCAGTCACTCGACCCAGTATTCACTTCGACACTTCAAGTTAGTGTCGAAGTGTCCTTGAGCAAGACACTGAACCCCTAATTGCTCCCGATGAGCAGGTTGGTGCCTTGCATGGTTTCCTCCGCTATCGGTGTATGAATGTGCGTGTGTGAATGGGTGAATGTAATGCACAATCTATGTAAAGCGCTTTGGATAAAAGCGCTACATAAATGCACCATTTACCATTTAGTAAAAGTGTCCATTTGATTCCATTTGAACACTCTCAGAGTTACAGACCCATAAGGGTCAAGTCGGTTCCTAACTGTCAATCATTTAGCTGGGGACCCCCCTGGCGGTCCCCGGAACCCATTTTTGAAAACCACTGCTATTCTACACCCAGCTGGCCACCACTCTGTCCTCTAGAGCAGTGGTTCTCAAAGTACGGTCCAGGGACCCCCAGGGGTCCTTGGGGGGATACCAGGGGGTCCCCAGAATAATTTGTTAATAAAGCATCACGATCATTTTAACCCCTTTTCCCATATCTTATACTCTGGCTATTCATAAATAGCAGATCTACAAGCTCATAGCGCGGCACCGAGTGCCTCGCTATGAGCTTGTAGATCTGCTATTTTTGAAAAATGAGTGCAAATCTTTAAATCTTCTATTTTTACCACAAATCTTTGCTTCTGGGGGGGCCCTGGCACAACATATTTTCAGGTGGGGGTCCGCACAGCCACATACATATCAATTTGGGGGTCCTTGGCACGAAAAAAGTTTGAGAACCGCTGATCTAGAGAGACTCTTCTCCCTCCTGGCTCTCAAGCTGTGGAATGACCTACCCCCCACCCCACCCCCTCCAGTCAGGACTGCAGACTCACACACTCCCCCATTTTCCACCGCAGCCTGTTATGTACACAGATTGTTGTTTAGACAGATGCTAGGTGTGATGTTCACCTGGTAACCTGGTTAATTTGTAGCGCCAAATTGTTTTCTTTGCACTCACTTGACCGTTTACCCTGTCATTCGTTGACTAGGGGGGGTTCATTCATGCCAATTCTCTCTGGATGAGAGCATCTGCTTGACACTTTTTTCACGTCTTGTTTTTTATTTGTGCCAGAAAAATGTATCTGTTAAAAGAAATAGTGCTGCGGCGAACACTTATCCTAGAAAACTTCTTACAGAATTTGGCTCAGAGAAACAGGTGTTCCAAGCAAGATAAGGGAACCCCACTTACACCCCCCCCCCCCCCCCCCCCTCAGCACTGTTGCTATGGAATGAACAGTACAATCCCATGGGAACAAAATGACCAAATTGTACAGTGTACATCCCTGTAGTCCATGTGCAAATGTGCCAGAGTCAAACAGTGGTCAGTAATCCCAGAGCGGAACTGAACAGATGGTTTGCTGTGCCAACTTCAGTTATCATACTGTAGCTGTCCTTTATGCCAGTGGTTATCAAAGTGGGGACCCCCAGGGGTCCTTGATGGGGTTCCAGGGGGTCAACATCAGTTTAACCACTTTAACCCTATTCGGCTTTTTGAAAGAATCTTGAAAACAATTAGAAGAATTTGGAATATTAAAAAAAAAACATTATAACAACACAAATCTTGTATAGCACAAGATATTTTCAGATGGGGGTCTGTGGACAAATACATATTGACTTGACATGAAAAAGTTTGGGAACGAATTCATGCTTTGTACAAAGTTTGGAAATCTGCTTCATGAAAACCAGCTTCTGTAATTACTCGTCTGTACTGGTGGACAAAGTGTACTCAGTGCTTGAGTCAAACAGGCAGGCCTGTATCAGACATTGCCGCATCTGGACACGCAAATTACCAACACCACATTCATCCTGTTTATAGCCTTAAAGCTTCAATGCTATCATCAACAGCCTCAAATTGTTCAATAAACTCATACAAAGAAATGTTCACAATGCTTCGCCCTGAAGGAATATCCTTGACCGACTCCTCCAGTCTGTCGAGGTGAACAAGCTGTCGATTAATTCCATTGCTCTGATATAATAGAACGTCTGAGTGTCTCTGTTGATTCTGTTTTTATTTCGGGGGTGCAGTGAGTGTAAATGAAAGAGGAAAACAATTTTCTGACAAATTGCATGTCTTGTCTGGTGAAATCTGATTAATGGTTTCCTAATGAGCGCTCCGAGCTGGCCCTGACACTCTCTGTCACCCATAAGAATTCTGTATAAATGAACAAATCAATGGTGACCTTTCCAATTATGCTTGTTCATAATTATCCATATTGACACGAGGAGCTCTGCACTTAATTTTCAATCAAGACACCTTAGTTTTTTGCATACACACTGGCGGGTGGAAACCTTGTACAGTATGTCGTTTGCTGTCGGGCAGAAACCTCTTATCTCCATATTTTTTTTAGCCGTTGTTTTGCTTGTTTTTTTATTTGAATCCTGAAAAGTAACAGTTTTGGAAATATGAGGTTTCCACCCGACAGAGACGGGAAAAAAACCTGTTACTTTTCAGGAAATGGAAAAAAAAGAACCTGTGTCCCAGTAGATCCAATGTAGTTCATTATTAAGTCAAAAGGTCAAACCCACAGATACTGTAGACATAACAATTTTCAACCAGGCCTCCATATTTTGGTCATGTCATTATAGGAAAACATGTTCCATTTTTCTTTTTATATTTCGCGAAAATAACCAATGTACAAGCTCACAGTAAATCGGCTGTATTCACTACCTTGCGTGAAATGGCGCAGTATAACATACAGGGCATTACATTATGAAAGAAGAAAAAAAGAGGGAAAAAGAGATGAAATTATGGAGTTGCAAGGCTTTCTCCCCAGCTGCAGCGACTGATTGCAAGTGCACACATTCAATATCATGTGCGCTGTCACACACTGACACTGTTCTTGCGGACTTATTGACATAAATGAACATCAATTCCCCATCACTAATTCACACTTGGACACGTGAATGCATAGAGGCATCTGTTCCAGACTGTGAGTAGGTGACTCACCACCGCCTGCTGTCTATCTCCTGTTTCGATATGGTGATTTAACCCATTCAATACGGGAACGCGTCATTTTTAGATGTCTTTTGGGCTATTCAAAAATAGTAGATATACAAGCTCATAGCGTGGCACCGAGTGCCACGCTATGAGCTTGTATATCTGCTATTTTTGAAAAATCGTGAAAATGTGTGCAAATCTTTGAATATACATATATTTTCAAAGCGAACATTTTTAACTGTTCTAAAAAACATAACAGTTTTAAAAAAAAGAAACTTATGTTGTACATCATTGGTGTTCAAACTTTTTCATGTCAAGGACGACCCAAAATGATATGCTTTTGGCCGCCGACCCCCATCAAAATATGTTGTTCCAGGGACCCCCAGAAACAAAGATTTGACTTTAAAATGTTCCAAGATTTTAAAAAAATACCTGATTTTTGGCTATTTGGCTATTTTTGAACAGCCAAAGAAATCTTAAAATGACACAGGTGCGTGTCCCGGTCTTAATGGATTAAAGCTCTTATGCAAGGAATCAAGTGCTCACAGCCACGTCCTCCCATTCTCCCCTCGGCACACCGCTGGGTGTTTCATTATGCAGCCCTGCTCTGTCACTAAAGAGCCACTTACATTTATGAAGTTTAGGAATGTCCCTTCACCAGCCCTAGTGCTTCATTGAGACTGGTTCCCTCCCTGTTCATTGAGACTGATGCACTCATTTCAACAACCAAAGCACAACAACAACATATGGTGAAGTGGATAATATCGCCGCTGTCGCGGCAGAAACCTCTTTAATAATTTCACTTTTCTTTTTCTCGTAAATTAACGCCCTACTTGAACATACTACAGCGTGACACACAAGTATCAAAAGTGGCAGATCTGCAAACTCGTAAACGTGGCGCGTTTCGAGCTTGTCAATCTGCTATTTTTTTATTTGAATCCTGAAAAGCATTGGTGTAAAGTAACTAAGTACATTTACTAAAGTACTGTACTTAAGTACAATTGTGTGGTATTTTTTACTTTAGTGGAGTATTTCTACTCCACTTCATCTCAGAGGCAAATATTGTACTTTTACTCCACTACAATTATTTGAAAACATTAGTTACTAGTTACTTTGTAGATTTTGATTATTATTACAAAACATACATTAACCACTTAAGCTCTCTATATATTTCAGCTATTTAGAAATAGCAGATCCACAAGCTCACGAGCTTGTAGATCTGTTATTTTCAAACGATTTTTTTATACATTCTAAACTTTTACTCAAGTAAAAAAGGTGAGTACTTTTTCCACCACTGCTGAAAAGTAACAGTTTTGGACATATGAGGTTTCCGCCATGACAGAGACGATATGTGGAGATGTATGTAGATCCCATCACTTTGTTTGATGTGTTCACTAAAGCAATGACACTTGAACTGTTACTAGCCTACATGCCACATGTTGTTTTCAATTGCTTCTGGCTGAGCGCACCAGCCCTGTCAACCTCTCACTGTCAGTGTGCAGATGCATTATCATCTGTTTTTTTTGCTAAAGCCCAGATCCGCTGGCTATAAATACTGATGTTTTTGGAGACGTCAGGTCCAGTCAAGCCCTTGGGGGGTAAAAAATCCCCATCATTATTTCAATGGACTGAAACATTGTTTTGAGAGGGTTAACAAGTGTCACCGCGTAGAGCGTCACTCTGTGTCGAGATTTAATGGTTTAATTTTTTTCACATGAAATAATATCTTGTTGCTGTCGGGTGGAAACCTTGTGGAAATCTCCAAAACTGTTACTTTTCAGGAAATGTAATAAAATAACCTGTGTTCCAATGGAGCCAATGTAGTTGTTATTTAGTCACAAACTATTTTTAATACTTTTCATTGGTTCAATATTTCGAGGCCTTGGAGTGCAGGGCCTAAGTGAAATTCTCAGAACTTTACAGGACAGCTTTCCATTGATTGTAATGATTTAATTCAAAACAATATGTTAAGCAAACTATACTTTCATACAAATTAGGCTTCAATGAATGTATTTTAAAATATCATTGTTTAATGTTGTTTTTAATTAAATTATTACAATTAATGAAGCTGTCCTGTAAAAAAAAAAAAAAGTCACTTATGCCCCTTTGTGCTCCAAGCCCTCGATTCATTAAAAAAACACACTTAACCGTTTTTTTTTTAAATCAAGAAAAAGCCTTTCTACAACGCTCACAACACATAGCATCACGACGTGTTGACGCTGTGAGCTTGTAGATAGGCTATTTTTGCTACTTTTCTATGACGAAGCAGGGCATTAATATACGAAAAGGACATGAAATACGGAGATAGGAGGTTTATGCCTGACAGCAATGACATATGGTTTATGAGTGCTTTCAACTGCTCCGCGGAAACACCATATTTACAGTATTTACGAGTTACCGGCACATGAATGCCACCTCAAAGTTGTAATTACCGGTGGGAACTCCCGGACTGCGTTTGGTTATTGGTTTCAACATGCCCTGGTTGACTTGCCCTCGGGACTTGCCCTCAGGGCTGCTGCTGTGCCATACAGTAAGTGTCATTCCGAGTCAAGTTTGATTTGTATATATGAAAAAAACTGGAGTGAACTTGGTGCGATCGACCCTCTGGGGCTGAGGGAGCCAATAACAATGATGGTCACTCCAGAGGGTTTTTATCACCCACAATGCATTTATGCATTATTTAAAATATATGAGTGAATATATGAATACATTGAGCGAGGTAGCTTTTTCAATCAGTCGCTTTCTTATTGCAATGCCAGCTTTCATATGTCGTCGCTGTCGGGCATAAAAACTCTTATCTCCGTATTCTAACTTTTTTGTGTTTTTTCGTAAATCTGCGCCCTACGTGATCACACTACAGCGTCACACAAAAGCATCAAAAGTAGCAGCATCGATAGTTTTGAGCTATTTTTGAATTTGCATCCTGAAAAGTAACAGTTTTGGACATAATTTCTACCAAACAGCGACAATGTATTCAATTCATCTGTCATAAAGTAAACCTTTTATATATCTACTGTGTGTAGCCTGTTTATCTCACGTTCCCAACAAACTTTACATTTACTCATCTGCTATGCCTGCGTTGATGTTTTGGTGCTTGATGAAATATTTGAATAGCTCTGATTGTTTTCATATCGTTATAGTTTCTGAAGAGGAGATGGAGTGCCTCATAAAGTTGAGAAGTAGAGACTCTTTTTACAGGGAAGCACAGTGCTTCCAAACTGTTTTATTTATATCACTGTATTGCATCTTATCAATGAATTTCAAGATGATTCCAAAGACATGATTTGATTGATCTGATGCCAATTTGATCTACATTTTACAATGTTGTTGTTTTTTGGGGATTTTTTTATGCCTTTATTGATAAGACAGTAGGCTGACAGGAAATGGGGGGAGAGATGGGGAGTGACATGCAACAAAGGCCATCGGGATCGGGACTCAAACCCGCGACATGCTGTCAGGCTGCACTGAGCCTAGGTGCCTGGACCGCTACGCCAGCGGTCCAGGACCTTATACAATGTTTTCAATGTACACAGAATACACATGGATTAAAGTTCTCAATCCCCACGAATGATCAGTCATTTGGATTTCGTAGAGGCCAGCATGTCTTTCTCTTGACCGACTGGCCAAGTTTCATGGCCCGACGCATTGTGAGCTTACAGATCGGCTATTTTGGTGTGTGACACAAGTATAAACCAAGCAACCAACCGAATAGGGCATAACCCTAACCTTAACCTGACTGGTAAAGTCAGGCCCTACAGTATTAATAAATCATGTTACACTTATTCTACGTTGAAAGAGTATTTTTATTGGTCAAACTAGCATTAGAATACATGTTATGTTCAGATCGGTCTTGGAATATTTCATAAAAGTAAAGGTTAAAGTGTTCAATCTGCTATTTCTGCTATATATCTGCTTGGCTTACGTAGAAGAGCAGAACATGCAGTATATTTAGAATGATAATATACCAAAATATCATAATTCCACATATGGTGCTAATTGTTTTGGAAACAGAGTGCTCGTGTGGGGGGTTGCTCTCACGCTGTTTTACAAATCATAGATTGGGACTTGGCCTGACCAAACTTCCCAGTCGTGACGTTTTTTTCGCTGTAATCCCTGTGTACAGTTGGCAGGCATAACACTTGACTTGAATGGTCTTAAGGTGCCAACAGGAAATGTGCACAGACGATGGGCCTGCAGGGGAGGCCGACTGGGGCACATACTGTAGGCAGCCAGGAAACGGGACAATCTTAAGGACAAACTCAAGGTCAATGGCATCCATTTTGCCCAAATGCCTTTTGTTTTGGTGACCGTATTGGCCAGTGCTTCTCAAACTGTTTTGTGTCGTGGAACCCCAAAATTGATATGTATTAGAACCAGAATAGAGGATTTGTGTTAAAACTTAAATAATATACATTTTCAAGATTTTATTATTAAAAAATGGCAGATGCACAAGCTCGCAGCACTGCACAAAATGACGCGCTGTGAACTTGTACATCTGATATTTTTGAACAATCTAAGTGTAATGGATAAAGTGGTTAAAATGATTGTGACGCTGTATTAACACATTTTGCTGGGGACCCTCTGGGACCCCACCAAGGACCCCTGGAGGGTACCCGGACCCCACTTTGAGAACCACTGCCATAGGCCAAAGGTTCTCAAGTTGCGTTATTCATATGGATTTGGTTCCATTTGTACACTGTGACTGTCATGAGTTACAAACATGTAAGGTTCCATTTGGTTCCTAACTATCCATCATTTTGCTGGGGGACCCTCAAGGACCCCTGGGGATCCCCGGACCCCACTTTGAGAAGGTAAGCTACAGTATTGATAATAAACCACAATGTTCCGCGTTACCGCGCTGTGTAAAATCATTAGTGTAAATATGTAAAAACTCCAGTGAGTGCACAAATGGAACCAAATGGACCCACTCATGGGTCTACTTGGTGCTATTTGCACCAAATAAACACAGTTTATACTGTGTGTATACTATACGGCAGTGGTTCTCAAACCTTTTCATGTCAAGGACCCCCCAAAAAAGCATATTTTAGTTTTGTAGTTTTAGTCTGTCATGTTCTTGTTCACCCGTCTCCTGTATTAAAACACCCAATCACGGGTTTTGAACACCACCTTGCCTGGCTGTCCTGCATTTTGGGTTCTCACCACATCAGCACGTGACAGAATGACTCGACCAAATGGACCCAGCGGACAGTGCCCACCCAGCTACCACACAGACTGCCTTCATCCAGTGAGCTGTATGGTTCTGTGACTGAAGTACGAGTACAAAGAGTGGCAAGTTGCCTTGTTGATGCTCCAGGCTCAGCCAGGCTGGTCGACTGTTGGGGGGGGAGGGATACTACTGAAGCACATGCTAGTTTGATTGTGATGTCCTGGTTGTGCAGTTTTCCGGTGTCACTCCTAGAAGTATCCTGGTCGTGATGGCTCCGATATCACCTCTAGAAGACGTGGTCATGCGTGCAAGTGTTGACTCTCTTATGCCACTTCAGTCCCATTGTCAACAATCCCCTGTTCCTGTCCTGGTAGTGGAAGAAAGCTCCGGGGGGGGTTCAGCCCCTTTCCCTGTCCTTTGGACCCACTCACTATGCCCCGTTCATAGTGAGTGGGGCGGGGGGGGCCTTTCCCTGCCTGCCCACCTGCGCTCTCAAGCCCGTTCTTGTCCCCTCTCTACATTCCTCTCAAGTCCTCTCTTCTTCTTGGACATTGCGTGACGTTCCTAGAGGGGGGGGGGTACTGTCACAGTCACAGACTTTGTCATTGATTGTAGTTTCTAGGTTTTGTATTTTGTTCCCTGGTCTAGTATTCTTGGATAGGTTTCTGTTTGCCCCAGCTGTATCTGTTTGTAATACAATGATATGTATTTGACTGCGGAACCACCCCCCCATCTATCTGTGCCTATGCCTATGGGATTTTTCAAAAATAGCAGATCTACAAGCTCATAGCGCGGCACTCGGTCCCCCGGACCCCACTTTGAGAACCACTGCTATACAGGACCTGAACCACCCCCAACCCCCCCAACAGGAGGGGCAGGGGGCCGATAGAGGGTGCATAACTGCATATAGTGACAACAGCAAATAAACAGCTGACAGTGGCTTTCCTCTGATGCATGAGACAGTTGAGTCACCGCCATCGATTAGTCCACCCATTCTGGTCGTCTCGTCATGCAAGAGGAAGCCATTCAGCCATCATCCAGCACAGCCACAGTGTTGCCATGTCTGCTTATTATAAATTACTTTGGAGCTTGTTTTTCTGTAAAGTCGCCTGTAAATATTGGTAGCTGTGGGTTTGCGTCTTCTTTTTTTTTGGGGCATGTTTTTTTTTTTAAGTGTAGTTGCTTATTTGGGCTTGTTTCCAAATGTCTTGATTATTGTTTTTAAACCAGTGGTTCTCAAACATTTTCATGTCAAGGACCCCCAAAATTAATATGTATTTGTCCGCGGACCCACGTCTGAAAATATGTTTTGTCAGGGGACCCCCATACCAGATTTGTGTTTCAAAAATATTCCACATTTTGTACTTCTTTTCAAGATGTTTTTGAAAATAGCAGACCTACAAGCTCACAACATGTCGCGACACGTTGTGAGCTTGTAGATTGGATATTTTCAAAAAGCCGATATATGGATGTACTGCTGTGTAGGTTTAAAGTGCTCATGTGGTCGCTTCTTTTGGGCTCGTCTTCATAGACCTGGTTGCTTAGTTCTCTCACAAAATCTGGCAACACTGACAGCCACTTGTCTGCCAGGCGGCCCCCCCTTGAAATGTCTGCTGGGGGAGGAAACACACCTCCTCCACCAGCGCCACATGACACTTCATCTAGTCATCATCCTCAACCGGAAAGTTATGAGCAGCAACGGCTGTATTCTACAGAAGAGTCTGACACAAGGTACGTAGGTGGGAGGACTCAGAAACAGAGAACTGTGTTCTGGCGAGGCCAAACCCTTCAATCTCACGCCACTAAAAAAAAAAACACATCTATCCAAACCGGAAAACAGTGGATAGAATGGAGTGGTGGAAGAAGTACTCCGATTTTCCTTTTCTTTATGTAAAGCGACTTTGGGCACTTACAAAAGCGCTATGTAAATCTATTAAAGAGATGAGGCACCCTGGAGGCCCAAACTGATAGACTGCTTGGAATCTTTGAGAGAGAGTGGTCGACAAGATGTAAACATTCAAGGTATAAATATCTTTGTTGTAGCTACTAATCTTCTAATAACATTGTCTCTGGTAGAGATCAAATGTTGTTACTTTTTATCATTTTTTATCCCTGGTGAGTGTCTGTGCATTTAAATAGACGCACAGACTCTTTCCATGTTGTAAACAACATATCGTTGCTGTCTGTTGGAATTTGGAAACCTCATATGTCCAACATTGACGTGATGCGACACGTTTTCAGCTTGTAGATCTGCTATTTTTGCTACTTTTCTGTGACACCATTCTATGACAGTCATCATACAATCATCATCATCATACAAACCTCTGTCTGTCCCCAAAATCTCTTCTGCCCGGTTCTCCTCAGTGGCTGGAGCAATTGATCTGTATTTGCACACGGCCATTGACCATTAGCATGTGCACGGAACTGCTATGCCCATTTTTCACTTTCCCAAAATGTAAGCTGTTAATTAGCGTTTTTATGTAAAATAATTTGGGCTAAAGGAGCTATCGCATGCTTACAGCCGTCGCCATGGTTACAGCCCCCCAAGCCATGGGTGGAAGGGGTCCTCCTTGGGGCCAAAAAGGTTTGGGACTATTGCTGTACAGCACAGCACATAACCCAAAGTCTGTTAATATATACTTTGACTGCACACATCCACGGGTATGGACAAGTATTAAGTAATTCACGAAAAAAAAAAACGTTAACATAAAAAGTTAAAATATGGAGATAAGAGGTTTCTGGCCGACGACAACGGTATTTGCGTTGTATTTGTGACTGACTTATAAATAGTCGTGGTCTAGCAGCTGATGGATAGGTGCAGTCAGAGAATGATGCAGCCTGCCAGCCTATTTCTCATTGCTGCTCCACTGACCTCTACAGCATGGCTTGTCGCTTGGTCGACATTGTGCCTCCCTATTCCTCACCTACCTTATCCTATTCAGTTATGCACAGTTCACAGGAGGTAAGTTTCTAGAAGAATATTTATTGTTGGCAGTTGCCAGCCAAAGTCACATAACGCCAACTCTTCCGCATAACTCTCTCATACCCACACGAAGAAGTACTCAGATTCTACTTAAGTAAAAGTAGCAATATAACATAAAACATACAAGTTACCAAAAAAAGGCATGTGTTTACTTAAAGTACCACAGTAAAAGTACTCAAAGTATTCAAAATCTACGCAACTTTTTAGGTAGGTGAGCTTGTACAGTAAATCAGCTTCTTTTCAAGTAGTCAAAGTGTAAAATAATGTTTCAGTGGTTAATATATGTTTTGTATAGACATCTAAATCAGCAAGGTAAGCAGTAACTAAATATGTCATATAACTGTAGAGAGTTAAGTAAAAAGTACAATATTTGCCTATGAGATATAGTGGAGTAGACATATCTAAAAATGTAAATACTCAAGTCAAGATAGTACTCAAGTATCTACCACTGATAACTGTTCTCTCTCTCTCTCTCTCTCTCACACACACACACACACACACACACACACACACACACACACACACACACACACACACACACACACACACACACACACACACACACACACACACACACACACACACACACACACACACACACATGCGCGTGTGCACACACACACACACACACACACACACACACACACACACACACACACACACACACACACACACACACACAGAAGGCGTGCCTGTGTCTGCGAACACAGTCCAGTGATGTCTGGGTCACTTGAGGTGAGCTTCATTCTAAGGTTTGGTTCATTATCCATCCATCCTGCATGTAATTAGTTTTTAATGGATGGAATAAGAGCAATGGCCCCGATTCACTAAGCTGGTCGCAAATAAGGTGTAAATAAAGTTACTAAAAGAGCGAGTATTTTCTGTAGGCTAAAACTGACGTGCAATTCACAAAGGGGTGTGTAAATCCCTCAAATGTGCGGATCACAGGTGTATATCATGATGAAGCTGGACGGCTGCCAGTTGGCCGTAAAATCTCAAGCGCGTTCCAGAGAAGTTCATTTGCATTGTTCCACGCCACATTTCGAACCATAAAAGACAACAGGAAATGAAATATCCAACTTCAACTTCACCGTGGTGAACAGTGTTGCCATATCCGCTTATTATAAGCGACTTTCATTTTTTAAGTTGCTTGTACATATTGGTAGGTTAATTTGTAACCAGACTCTGCCAGATGGAAGAAGCTTGCGTCACATTTGTTTCACAGGCTACTTCCATCTGGGACCTCGGTAGCACAATCGATGAAGGGGCGGTCCCTTTTTTTTTCAAGCTACTTGGCAGGTGATTGGATGATAATAATAATAATAATAACTTTATTTATATAGCGCCTTTCAAAAACAAGTTACAAAGTGCTTTACAATAACAACAGTTCAATTTTACAGATGTACAAATCCGACATTAAATTGCATAAATAGTACAACAGTTCATACTCTAAGAAAAGGCTGTGCAATAGAGGTGAGTTTTTAGAAGAGATTTAAAAGAGGACACTGAGTTTGCCTGTCTAAGGTTCCCAGGCAATGCGTTCCACAGCCGAGGGGCCCGAACAGCAAAAGCCCGGTCGCCCTTTGTGACAAGTCGAGACTTTGGTACAGTCAACAAGGCCCTGCTGGATGATCTCAGGCAGCGGCCTGGCCTATAAGGAGTTAGAAGATCACATGTATGATCCCGCCCCTAGCAGCAGCTGATTGGTTCGAACACGCAGCGGTGCGGGCAGCTCTACTGTCTGAGCGAGTCCAGATGGAGGCTGTATTGTGAAGTCAATACCGCCCCCATCTGGCGGTGTCAGGTTAGCTTATTTGGGCTTCACTGATGCCATCACTGATGCCTGTTAAGGATAGCTGTTGTAGCTTTAGTTTTAATGGTACCAAAAATAAAGACAGTTTTGATACCATTGCTAATATGCCATTGTAAACTCAGACCTGCAACGAAGGCAAACTCATCTACAATCATTTACATGACATTCGGTTCTTGCTGAAGCTCTCTCACAATGCTGTGGTAAAAGAACCTCTGTTACATCTTAATTTAATGATCTAGCATTGTGACATTTTCAGTGAACCTACTCAGTCCAGGTGAACTTAGGTTGAGCTCGAACTCGAACTTGATACAACTGTTGAACACACACACACACACACACACGCACACGCACACACACACACACACACACACACACACACACACACACACACACACACACAATTAACGATAACTGTTTTTCAGAAGGGCGTGCCTGTGTCTGCGACCACAGTCCAGTGATGTCTGGGTCACTTGAGGTGAGCTTCATTCTAAGGTTTGGTTCATTATCCATCCTGCATGTATTTAGGTTTTAATGGCAACCAAAGTCTTGTCAAGTTGGATGGAATAATAGCAATGACTTTTAATGTCAGTATGTTTTTACCATCATCTGCCATGGCTCTGTAAACCTGGTGAAAGTGGCACCAAGTTTACAGAGCCACATACATTCTTTATTTTTTTTACATTTTGGGAAAAACTGCCAATTTAACGTTGTGGTGCCCACCAGGTTTAGGTGCCCACTCCTGTATCCTGCCGACAAGTTTACAGGAAAGGCTAAATGTACTTTAATCCCATTTCAATTATCTCATGGCAGATGAATGTAATTCCATTTGTAGTAGTAATTTGTCATTATTATGTTTATACTTTAGACTTTAGATTTATTTGACTTCATATTTAAATATTTGGGAGATTCCTCTGCATACCACTAGAGGGGGGCTCATGTACAACCAGTGGTACGCGTACCATAGTTTGAAAACCACCATCCTATGATGAAATAACCCACAGGAGGGCACAGGTGATTTGTGAATGATTGATGATGACTGATGATGATGATGTTTCTGGGTCCCTCTGGTGTCATGCACTGATCCCGGGGAGCCAGTAAAGGTGTCCAAAAAACTTGCCTTCCCGCTGTCACAAACAGCTCGGAGCTGGATAGAATGAAATAGCTTTCTGTTTATGTAGTCGCTGGAGGTAGGACCTGCGGGTGCCATTATTCTTATGTGGCACCCGTTTAACAGCACACCACACAATTTCTGAATGCTTCATTCTGAGCCAGTACGTGCAGGAAAGCCTTCCCCAGCTGCACCCAGCTCATTTAGGAAATGCATACTATGGTAAATGGTGCATGTATACAGTATAGCGCCTTTATCCAAGGCGTTTTACAATGATTGCACATTCACACACACATTCATACACTGATGGCGGAGGAAACCATGCAAGGCACCAACCTGCTCATCGGGGGCAATTAGGGGTTCAACGTCTTGCTCAAGGACACTTCGACATAAACTCTGGGGGAGCCCGGGAATCGAACTGGGAACCTTCCGGTCCCAAGCGGCCGCTCTACCTTCTGAGCCATGCCCCTATGCATCCACTATTTTGCATGCTTGCTTTTGATTTCAGTTGCATGGGTCACCAGCATACAAAAAAAAATGCATGGGTTCCCGAGGCTACCAGGATACAGTAAAGGATGCCCTATTACAGTGGTTCTCAAAGTATGGTCTGGAGACCCCCGAGGGTCTCCGGGGAACCAAATGGACCCATAAATGTCTGTAACTCTGAGTTATGGGGGTCCGTGACTCAAGGCAGAACTAGGGGGTCTTTGATAGCCTGGCATGGCCAGATTAAAATCACTATCTGCCGAGGGCTTTTTTTTTTTTTTTTGCACTGGCAGATTCGCCTGGTTTCCAGGCTAGGTCCTTGAAATCAAAAAGTTTGAGAACTACTGCCCTATGCGCCAGCCAATACACAAAGAATGTCCAGTCAAGGTTCCCAGCTATGGGTATTTTCTGTGCCAAGAGACGGCCTGAAATCTATCATGATAACCTCCTTGCCACCCGGATAAATCTCCAACAAATGGAACCGAAGTGTTCACCCCAGCATAACGGACAGTTGGTGTCTGGAAGAATAAAATCAAATTCCTGAGCACTACTGTACATAATGAAACGCTAACAACCTGCTTTCCTCTCTTTCAAATTGAACCAACATATATAAAAAACTGACATGCTTCTGAGTCTGCAGGTTTCTGCATTATTTCTGATGATTTGTAAAAAAGCAGTAATTCACTAAACCTACAACTTCCATTTAAATCCTCCCGCAACCGCTTTCCCTCTACTCTCCAAGTGGCCTCTATGACATAATGCTGTTACTTAATACCAAGGGCTGAGAGGAAGTGGAACTACTAATGGTGCAGAATTGCACTGGAAGTACGAGCTTCCAACATAAAGTGCACTTGAAGGCACGGTGTGGAACTGTTTTCTTAAAGTCAAGCTGAAACGAGATTTCGCAAACGTAGGCAGGACATACCTTTGAGTGTTGAGGTGTGCACGGCAGCAACAACAAAAGGGAACAGATAAATAGCAAACGAGAGGTGGTCTTGAAAAAAGAAAAAAAAAGAAACAGGAACACAACAGCTGCACCTGAGGCGTATACCAAAGTGTCAATGTTATCGACAAACACACAGTATACTGTATATACTGCACTCTCAAGGAGAGCGATAGCATAACAAACTACAGAGCTCAACTGACTTGGGAATAGTTGGGATGCTGAGAAGTGAAAACTATCTTATCTTATAACTTTTCTTAGCTCAAATATTTCCAGAAACATATATTTAGTTTACTGGTTAGCTGTAAAATAAGATTGTAACCTGGCCACCATGTTGCATACGGCAGATCAAAAACGTCTACAGCTCACGTCTACAGCTCACAATGCGTCGCAACGCGACACGTTGTGAGCTTGTCGATCTGCTATTTTATGTGAAAGATTTCCCCACAATATTTGGTTAATCAAACGTCGTTTTCTTTCAGCTAATTTCCATCAGAGGTCGCCGCGGCGGATCCATCTACTTCTGTTTTCTCCGTCTTCCTCGCTCACTTCGGCCACCTGCACGTCCTCTCTCACCGTGCACTTCATGTTTGTGAATAACTTGGGTCAGGGTCTCGTAAGCAGAGCGGCTGTATGACCGCGACCTATTGAGAGTCAACCCTCGATCAATGTTCCTTTTTAAAAAGAAAACATTTTAAAATAGTAAAAATAGACGATCTACAAGCTCACAACGTATCGCAATGTGACATGTTTTGAGCTTGTTGATCTGCTATTTTCACACACTATAAAATAACTATCATAATTGTTTTACTTCGATTTGTTAAGATATAAGGAAATTATATTAATCGATTATCTGATTAAGTGAAAAAGTAATCGATAGAAAATCGCTAAGAAAATAATCAATAGTTGCAGCCCTACAATTACATGGGACTATTTTGTACAATCATGACTTATGCAAGGCACTCCGTAATCACTTGGACATTATTCCCCAAAGTTCACTTTGCAAAAACTCAAGAATGCTTGAGTGGAGTTGTTTGCAGGGGTGGGCGGAGGGGGGTAGCTTAATTGATGATTTTATTCCCATTAGTTTTTAAGAATCAATTTCACCAACCGTCATGCTCTTCAAGTTCAAAACTAGCCAAGGGGAACAAATCTATTATTGGCAGCAAATATACTTTCTAGTGGAGACATGGCTAAAGCTAAGCCTCTAAAGAAGCACAGCAATAGGAAGAAAGAGGCGGTGTTGTCGTTCCTTGCACAACAGTGTCAGGCAAATTTAACTAAGAGCTTATGGTGGTAATAAAATAATTGAAATGTGGATTTGAAAAACTGATACGAAAGAACAAATCCAACATTTTGTTAACCACATTAACCCTGTAGTTGTCCCTTTTGGGCAATTAAAAAATACTGATATTTTCCCAAAACATTTTCTACAAACTTGTAGAAGCTTGTCTATTTTCACTGTTTGTTGTAAATGAATATATAGAGCCTTAAGTGATTAATTTCAGTATTGTGAAAAACACAGGTAGTACGACAGGAGAAGAAGGTGGGGATGGATTGGCCACACGCTCGGCTCCAGAAGCCCAATGCAAGCATGTTCTTAGATGGAACCCCCGGCACCAGAAAGAGAGAAGAAAGAAAGAACACCTGGCGTGTTGGGACCTCAAGGCTGACATCCAACAGTGTGGGCTCACATGGAAACAGCTGGAAAACAAAGCCCAGGATACAGGACCCTAGCGGACTGTAGTCAACGGCCTATGCTCCAGGAAAAGGAGTGATAAGCACAAGTACGTAAGTAAGTAAGCAAGCAAGCAAGCAAGTATTTCATAATACAATCCCCAGAGTTAATTTAGCTCTCATGGTTTGCAAATGAAACCAAATGGATCCACATTTGTACACTATGTATGTGCACACTGAATCCAAAAGTGTCATGTCCTGTGCCACTATAATAACCATCCTCTCCAATGTGGCATAGACCAAATTGCACAGACCTGCTTCAAAACATCTGCTTATCTTTGCCTATTCATTTGAAATAAAGTATTCTCACTGTACTGGAGAGAGCAGAAGGCACCCATGCACTTATAGTACAGCTGGGCAATAATATATCACAAGGTAATTTAGTTTCCCATACACCGGGCAGAGGAATTATTACTATTAATATTAATCAATATGCCATAACATATTCACAGGGAAGCCATGCCGTTATTGGACCCCGTCTTATTCTTTAAAAAAAAGCATTTATGAATACTTTATGAAAACCTAAATTCAACGTATTACCATATGAACTTGAACTTCAACTAGCCTCCTTATCTCATGGCTTGGTAAGGCATGGAAGTAACATGATTGTTGGCCATGCAGCTAAAGGGAAAATGATTGGAGCAAATTTACTCACAGTGCGTACCGTACGTATACTTGAAGTGCCTTGAATGGGACATTCATAGGGCTCTCAGAAATCTGTCAAGTGTGTTTAGTGTGACATGTGTGGCTCATTTCTACAGCCTGGACCTTTGGGCCACTGAGTGTCAGATAGGGATGCTTGGTAATCCGCATGTGCCTATGATATCTGTCCTTTGAGTGTCTTTGGTTGATAATGACAATCAGAATGAGCCTGTACAGAGTAACTTCAGTAGATGGGAATGTTCGGGGGAAGAGATTCTCATATTCCAGTTCTCTGTTACTAGGTCATGATTATAACATAATCGCCTGATCACAATTGTTTGAGCTAATCGTAATAATTTTTGCACATTCATAAGAATAATTTCCATTCATCTGTAAAAAAAAGAAAACTGCTGGATGAAATGAACAGAAAAGTCATATTTCCATCATTATTTCCACGTTGTTGTCCATGGCCTTTTAACCACGTTCTTTCAACCTGGCATCCCTATTTTGGGCTTAGGACAAATATTGTCTCGTCGGGTGGAAAACTATAAGTCCAAAACTGTTACTTTTCAGGATTCAAATTCAAAAATAGCAAAAATAGCAGATCGACAAGCTCGAAACGTGTCGTGTGTAGATCTGCTATCTTTTTATACTTTTGTGTGACACTGTAGTATGCTGAAGTAGGGCATTCATTTACGAAAAAACACAAAAATATGGAGATGTTGGAGATGGAGGTTTCTGCCCGACAGCAATAACATATATTTTTATTATGTTGAAAGATTTTCATATATTTTCAAAGAAATACAAAAATTTGCTTGTAAATTGCCTATTATTGCTATACGGTATAAGAGAATGTGAACGTGATGCCGCGCCATGTTGAATTAATAGCGCCGTTCCTCACAAGATGGCGCCCATTGAGCTGCAATGTATTCTTTTTAAATTTGTTTTACGTTTAAAATCATTCAGGATGTTGCTTATTTTGGCCATAGTGCATTATTTATTTTGATTATTGGTACCAGTCATTTCTTTGTACTTTCAGTGACAGGCATTGTATATTTAAAGGTCAACTGTGTAACCTTTAATGTATTTTGTAGCCTAGTTTAACAACACCTCCCCTGTTTGTACACACAGTTGCTTAGTCGAGCTTTAAGTTATTTGTCTTGTCTGCACATTACAGTTGTTGTTTGCAAAGCCTAAAAGGCAAACAGAAATGTCATTTTTATTTATACGCATGTTCCAATTAAATCATTAATTGCAATGATGTGTATGACAATTAACCCATTGAAACCGGGAAAGCATCGGTATCATTTTAGATTTTAGCGTTGGCTATTCAAAAATAGCAGATATACAAGCTCACACATCTGCTATTTTTGAACATTTTTTAAAAATATTGAAAGAACTACTGGTTTATAAGGCATTTGTAGAATCGGCCTCAGGTCTTAATGGGTTAATGGTCAACTAAAATCTCCTGATGGTGACTGCCCTATCCGTTAGCCCTGCTTGGGAGGCCATATCGCACACAGCTTACCAAGCCCGTCACAAGGTGGGGTGAGATATCGTGCCTTTTCTCCCACCATCATATCACAATAACACCTCATCTAATATAAAAGAGTCTGCTTATCTCTTCACCCATTTTGCAAGATTTCATGTCCATCCCTTATCTCCAACTTTAAGTCCCAAAATAATCATCTATCATCTAATACCCAGCTCAGTCCAGCAGAGGTGCTTCAGCACAACCTTGGTGGTGGTGGTGGGGGGTGTGTGTGTGTGTGTGTGTGTGTGTGTGTGTGTGTGTGTGTGTGTGTGTGTGTGTGTGTGTGTGAGAGAGAGACTTCATCCCCTCTGAGTCACTGCCAAAGACATTTGCACAATATCCTCCCAAAATGTATTTTCTTCAATGGCGCAACGTTTCAACCTTATACTGTAGGTCTTCATCAGGCAAATATGCACACAATCTCCTCTGTGCACAATATCCTACTTGCCACTTTTCCATTCATGCTTATTCTCATAGAAAATATGAAGCTTGAAGTCAACAAGTAGTTAATTTCCACAGCCAACCAGAGGACAGCAGGGGTAGCAGTCCTCGAATTCTTTAGTCTTTCAGACAAAGCGAGGTTTTTCAGCCTAGCCTTATTGTGTTCTCCAGCACAATGGGAATGTGTATTATGTTTGTCGGACACTTTTGTTGTACAGTATTGTATGTAGCCCTCGTGAAAATTGAAAAGGACATTGCAATTAGCCTGTTATCACACACTCCTCAGGCTGTTCAAGGAAGTTAATTACATGTGCTATTTAGTGAATAATTTCCTCCCTCCACAAATGGCCCCTATAAACTTAATGGCCTTAATAGTCCTATAAGTCACTGAAATGATTATTCTATTATTCAGTCATCTGGAGGACTATGATGGTGCATTGAACAGATATTTGCAATGTCCCCTGGTTTGCTTCTGATCTAATGACCTGTGTGGCGTGATTCTCCCTCTAAACTCAGCTTACTGTCTCCGAACTAAATCGAGAAAACCATGGAGCAAAAGTAATATCTTAAAAAAATAAATACAATGAATTAAGTTATTCATTAATTAAAAAAATCCAATCCACATACAGTACATATGAGAGACGAAATGACACAGGTTTCAGTGTGATCAGAGTCCCTTTGACTTCCATTATCAAACTGAAGTTAATTTCCAATGTGAACAGAAATTAGTGGAGGTACTGCTGTGGCCTGCTGACAGCGTGCATAAAAAGATTGGCGCTGATCGGTCCAGTGGTTTAGCTCCAGACAGACAGACAGACAGACCCTGACGGCTAGCCTCTTGCAGAGTCATGCTGTAAAAAGTGGTGGGACTTCAAAGGGGGCTCAAAACGTGGAACAGTGCCCACAAGGCAAGAGTCAGCCACTGGAGGAGGAGAGGAGATTAATAAAAATAATACATGTATCATAAGTATGGGTTATTATGAGCATTCGTTCTGTAGTGCTCTCTCCACTGGACCAGCACATATAGTTGGTTGGTATCAACACAAACGTCCAGTGAGACTGCAATGTCCCAAGGTTTGTTTTTCTTTCTGATAAATGTGTTCATTCATTTATAAGGATTTGTATAAGCAGGGGAAAAGTACATTGAGCCGAAGAGAAATTTCTATATTGCATAAATATAATGGGCAGTAAAGTAACAAACTGTTATCTGAGCTTGAGCAGAATACACCAACTAAACCACATGAACTCTAGTGCCCCTATTCTGAGGTGAACATCTAGCGAAAGTAGTAGATCTACAAGTTCGCAATGCATCACAATGCGGCGCGTTGTTGTGAGATTATAGGTCGGGTATTTTCGGTGAAGAGATTTGGTGTAGAGGGGAAAAGGAGGGGACCAAGTATATAGATCGCTAGGGGACCCCGTGTTTAAGTACAGTACAGTATAATAAGGTTTAAGTAGTTAAAAAATTAATGTTGAAAGGAACTTTTATTTGACTCCCATAATCTCTCTAACCTGACTCCGCCAGATGGAAGAAGCTTGCTTCACACACTTGTTTCACAGCCTACTTCCATCTGGGACCTCAGTAGCCCAACCGCTGCAAGACGGCGGCCCGTTTTTTCAAGCTACTTGGCAGGTGATTGGATGGGACCGCCTGTCCAGGCCCGGATTGGCCGTCGGGAGGACCGGGACTATTCCCGGTGGCCTGCCCTCTAGTGGCCTGCCTGAAAAAAAATATATTATTATGAAAATTGATAAAAAAAATATATATTTTTTTTTTGCATCAAAAAAAAATATCAGGTCAGGCCAGCCATCCACAGCCAGCGCGGCGCTTAAGTGATGCAGCAAAAAAAAATCTCTCCTAAGCTCAGGCCAGGCCAACCACAGTCAATTTCAATTCAATGCAGTCAGTGTTGCTTGCAGCTCAGTGCAGCTGCGGGCCTCCCCCCTACCTTTAACCCCCAAAAAGGCCCCCCTTTTGTAAGGCCCCCCAAAAATAAGGCCCCCCCAAAAAAAGGCCCCCCAAAAAAATGGGAGTCCCACTCCGGCCCTGCGCCTGTCTATCACCGTCTGGGCGCACTAACTCCAACCAATCATATTGACGTGTCTACATGACGTATAGTAGCTGCACCAGCAGTAGTTCTTTTGTAAACTATTCAACCATGATGAATCGTGTAAGAACTACAACGCAATAAGCGCTTCTCGATGGCGTCACATCCGGTCTCGCCAAGATCCCACCCCTAGCAGTCGCTGATTGGTTCAACCCGCCGCGGTTCGGCGTAAGCTCCAGTCTCTGAGCGTCGATCCCAGATGGAGGCTGTATTGTGAACCTGTGAACTCAATACCGCCCCATCTGGCGGAGTCAGGTTAAAATCTAACCTCACGACTCAGTCAAAACACAGAAAATCTACGTACACCTCCTGCAGAGAATGTGGAAAGATATGCACCTTCTCACATTTCCTTATTATATCGATCGCTGCATAGATTTGTTCTCAGCATCATTTTCATGCGCACACACACCCGTGATGCATAGCCCTTGAGGTGTAAGGAGCAGCACAGCCTCTGGAGCGAGAGCCAAGCAGCGCTTTTAGACTCTTAGTCTTGTTATGACAACAATGCTCAGTGGTTTGGCACCAATTGCTCAGGGGAATTTAATGGTTATCTTTGCACACCGCCTTAGTTTACTGTGGACTTGCTGCACTGCTTAATTTAAATCAAATGGTTGGAGGCTTAGAAAGGGCCACTTTGAATACCCCAGAGTGCCACACTGCTTTGCCATCCTTCATTGAGCATAATTCACAAATTATCAGTCAGTGTCAGCGCATGCACGCACACGCACACGCACACACACACACACACACACACACACACACACACACACACACACACACACACACACACACACACACAATACGCACACACACACACACACAATACGCACACACAGCCCTTAAGGATAAGACTTAAAAAGACTTAATCATTGTCTCACGTAATGAAACTGGAGGTTGTGGGGGGGGGTATTGATCTATCTTCTGGGTAGAGTATGTCCGCGCACGGCGCGCACATGTGTGTGTGTGTGTGTGCGTGTGCTGCCGCCGAGCTTCCCTCCCACTGACAGATGGATGGGTTAATATCACAATTAAGCACCTCGGTCGACGGTTCCTGTTTACCGCTTGGTTGCTAAGCAGTGACATCATCTGATCCCTCCTTCCTCTCTCCTTAATCCCTTCCCTCTCCCTCACACCACTCTCTCTCTCTCGCATACGCGGAGATGTGGGCAGGGTGTGGGGTATAGGGAGAGAGGGAGAGAGAGAGAGAGAGAGAGAGAGAGAGAGAGAGAGAGAGAGAGAGGTGGAGCAGAGCAGAGGGAGCGGGTAGATAGTGGGCAGTGAGTGAGTCTGTTAGACAGCATGGTATGAAGAGCTGAGCAGAAGCAGCAGGTCGCAGGCACAACTCTCCTCACAGACCAGTGTAGCACAGCCCACCAGAGCACCTGGACCGCTTCCCCCAGCGCCCAGGACAACATCCACCTCTTGCAGAAGAACGGGGAGGGGGGGTGGGTCCTGATTAGTTTTTTTGTTATTGTTTTTTTTTGGGGGGGGCGTTGTTTTTGTTCTGGGGGAGGTCGGCTCTGCGGCCAGGCAGGGACTGCTCCCGGGGGGATCGCATGCATGACACAACGCAAAGGCGAGAAACCCACCATCAGCATCCAGGAGCACATGGCCATTGACGTGTGCCCTGGCCCTATCCAGCCCATCAAGCAGATCTCAGACTACTTCCCCCGCTACCCGCGGGGACTGCCTCCCTCGGTGCTGCCCGCCGCCAGCCCCCAGCGCGCCGCCGCGTCCGCGGGGGGCGCGTCCGACACTGACCCGGTCCGCTGCGGCGAGGATAGCCCGGACCGGGCTTTGGCTGGCGGCGCCACAGCCGCCACCTCCTCGCAGGCCACTAAGAGGGAAGAGGAGCCAGATGTGGAGGGCTATGACTCAGATGACTCCAGTGAGTGACCCTCCCTCTCTTCCTCTCCTTTACACTCCTGTGCTGTGATTCTCTTTTTGCCCTCCCCCTACCCCCCTCCCTTGATGTTGCCCCCTGACTTGTACATCTGCTACTTTCGGGGCGAGATACAAAGTATAAATCAGGCTTTAGATGTCTGTCAGCCGTGCCTAGTGCTTTTAGACCCGCTCCCCACCCCCCTTCTCCGATTACTCTCCATTTTTACCACCGGTTGCCAGGCATCTCTGCGGTGGTTTGGCTTTGTGCCGTTATCTTTCACCTTTCCCTTTCCTTTGACTACTCCCCCCATCTTTTTATTCTCCTCTCTGAGGTCTCCCGTTGCGAGTCCATATGTGTTTTTTTTTCTTTTTTGTGGTAGTGGGTTTGATTGTTTGCCATGGTGCTTCCAGTTCCTAACTCTTGGGCTGTCGACAGCCAACTGTTGCTGCTGCTGCGTTGACTGACTCCAGCGGTTCCGCTCTGCTCGTCTAGTCTCGCCTAATGAGGACGAAAGACGCATGATGAGGCTTGATGATGATTTAATGTCCCTGGTGTAAATGTGTGCTGTGTGATTGTGTATACCAGATTCTGTGCCTGTGTGCCTGTGTGCGTGCGTGCGTGCGTGTGTGTGTCCCTTTTTATTTCTATCTATGTATTTATCCAGGGGTTTCTTGGTTCATGTGTCTCCACTGTCGATCACCAATTTGTATGATTCATTGCTTTCTCTCTTTTTTCCTTTCCTTCTGTGTCTGTCAGAATGAACCAGCTGCCGGCTCCTCCACCGACTAATACACAGCAAAAACCCTCTGTGTTTATCTAACTCTGAGAGTGTAAAAGGGGAGTCCATTTTCACACTCTCAGAGTTAAATGAATACTGGGGGGTTTTGCCGTGTACATCTGTAGGTGTATTGTTGAGCCTCTGGGAGTAGAGGTTGTTTACATTCATACACAGGCTTTGGCGAGACAGGGAAGTTATGTGTCTCCGCTCTGAGCATAATAGGTTTGTGCGCAACGCGTGTGTGTGTGTGGGGGGGGGGGGGGGGGGGGGGGGGCGGGGGAGGGGGAGTGTGGGTGCGTGCATGCATGGATGTGTGTGTGCATGTGTGTGTGTGTGTGTGTGTGTGTGTGTGTGTGTGTTTGTGTTTGAAGGCACTGAATCAGGTGCATGTGCCTGCGCTCGTGTCAATGCAACAATAATGACTTGTTGATCATAGAAGGGAACATTCCTTTAATCTAACGCTAGGTTGTCGCGAGCGATAGAATCACAGAAGGAATTGAATCCTGTGCTGGACAACAAGGTAGGGGCTCCGCCGTCAACACAAAACCAATGGAAAGTCACAGATGTAGAGAGAATTCCCTGTTAAGAGACTCAACCTTCTAATAACCCCAACAATACCAAACCACTTGTGCTCAACAATGGGGTGCAACAATTAATCAAATTGATTAATTGATGTATTCGATTATAAGAAATAATAGGTGATCAATTTTAACAAAATAATCGATTTTGTGGGAACTTTTAATATTTAGCTTTTCCCTCAAATTAAATAAATTTGTGAAATTTGCCAAGCTACCAGCTCACAATGCGCATTGTCTTGTAGATCAGCTATTTTTTGTTATTTTTGTGCGACACTGTTGTACAACCAACAATATGGGGTTAAAAAGGTTAATCAGACTAATCAATTTAGTAGACTATAAAAAAATCTACTAACATTTTTCACGTTGATTGTTACAAATTATCCATACGCAAAACAACACGCTTCTCGACTATCCGATTAACCGAATGACTAATGAACAGAATAATCGCTAAGTACATAATCGATAGTTAACTCAACAATGCCTTTTCTCACGAGGTGCACTGAAGGGAATGGCTCCTGGTGCTTTACTGTCAGGGTTCTCTCGTGATTGCAGGTTAACGTGTGACAGCAGCGAGGCTTCTCCAAAGAGTTAATCCATGTACTGTCACATGCACGAGGGCTTAGGGCATCTCTAATCCAGAACTGGACAGGGGGGATGGTAGAGAGCACAACGAACAGGTCTGGTCTGGCAGATGTTCATCTATGCCTTCGTGAAAGGATACTATCGTCGCTGTAGGGCAGAAGCCTTGTATCTCCGTATTTCATCTTGTTATGTTTTTTTTACCATTAATGCATGCTCTATTTTATACGTATACTAAATGTAGCAAAAGTATCCAATGTACAACTCACAACGTGTTGCATTTGTTGTGAGCTTGCCTATTATGACATAACAGGCTAAATTCAAAATAGGGACGCCAAGTTTTTAAGTGGTTATGGCTGTTTGTGGGTTTTATAAATATTTAACCAATTAAAGGTTGCGACAAAAAGTGGTTAAATAATAACTACATTGGATCTGTTGGAATACTTCTCCCCCATTCCCTGAAAAGTAAAACTTTTGTACATAAAAGGTTTCTGCTTAACAGCGGAGATACGCTCTTATCAAGAGAAACAGAACAGGAGAGTAGTTTTCTCTCGTAGTAGTTATGAGAAAGTAGAGTTCCTTTCCACTCTGCCTGTCATATACTGCTGTGTGCAAATAGGATTTTGTATCTGGCAGTGGTATTTGTTTGTTTTCTGTCAACAGCAACGTGGTGTGTCTGCACAAGAATTAATGCGATTCATTACAGAAACACTTCAGTATACGTTACATGCTTCTTATTCTGAGAGAATTCTGACTGAATGTATAATGTAAGAGCTACATTTGGTGGCTTTGACACCATCCACCACTTCTGTGTCTTCTCTGCAATTTTTCACATCCTTAAGCCATACTTATCAGGGTAAATCGGTGGATGAGTTGTTCTATGCACCAGCTTATGAATAGGCATGGGAAAATTACAATTCATGGTCTTGAGAGGGAGCTATTATACATCACATTAGTACTTGCGTCCAAAGGTGTCTGTTCGGCATGCACTGCAACTCTGCACGCTCCCTACAGACAAACCCAGCCAGACAACGCGTTCACAGTGGCACCAAATTAACGATCTGATGAACACCTGAGGAGACATCAGCGACACACCACCATTAATCTACCGTGTCGGTCTGAGACTGCACAGTGCATATACTGTGACAACGAATGAATATTAATAAATAAAAGTCTTGGAAGGGACTGCTGGCGGAGGTACCAGAGACCAGCCTGCCATGACAAAAACCCTCACCTGCAGTGCTAAATGCGTCTAATGAGGGGAGACGTGGTAAAGAAAACAACTAGGCTCTGATGATGCAACATCCCAAATGATCCCTATAGGCACAGTTTATGCCAGGGGAATATGTGAGGAGAGAGAGGGTTTCTCGCTGGAGGCTCACTCGCTGGAGGCTCACTCGCTGGAGCAACTAACAAACTTTGCTTCAGATCTCCTATTTGACCACATGAATCCTAGAGCAGGGGTTCCCAAACTGGGTCCCTAAATTATTTTGGGGGGGTCCCCAGATGATTAGCTTAATGTGGAACATGGTTTTCTCACTCAACAATAAACAATCCAGCATACAGTATTAGTGTATGCTATACAGGGTATCTACACATTTCTAATGACTTTTAATACAATATTGGCCAAATTGTCAAATATTACGTAGGAAAGAGGCAAACATTGTGAAAATAGCCAAAAGCTTTTAGATATTTTCACAATATCTGTGGAACCGAGTCAAACTAAATGTAATGCCTACAATTCCAAGCGCTTGTCAGGGTAGGGGGCCCCCAGTTCAAATATGATTATTTTGGGGTGTCGCAGCCTTAAAAGTTTGGGAAACCTTTGCCTTAGAGTCCCTATTCTGGGGGCACAAAACATTTTCAGATGGCGGGGGGTCTGTGGCCAAATATATATCATTTTGGGGGTCCTTTGCACAAACACATTTTAGAACTACTGATTTAGGCATTTGCAGAATATATATATATATATATATATATATATATATATATATATATATATATATATATATATATATATATATATATATATATATGTGCTTAAGATGAATGCATAACAGATGGTATAACAGATGGTAGTTCTATAAAGTGGACCATGAAATAATTTTGCTAAGCCACATTTGAAATGAAGGCTAGGCTGGTTAAGTAAAGACATATCTAGAGTCTTTATAAAACATTTTTAATTGAATAAAGAGATACATTTGAGTGTACTGTACAATGGAGTATCTCGCCTCGGGTTAGGGTCTGAGCACAAACCTTTCTAACTTTCAAATCAAGGCTACTTGGAACCATTTAAGAGCATGGATTTCAAGTATTCAGTTTCTTATCGTTTCTATCATCCTGGTGATTCAGAGCCATTGACCTCACACCGTGAAAAACTTCTCATCACCTTCTTGGCAGTGTGTAGTGCAATTTTAGTTCAAATGGAACTCCGGCGGAGCACAGTGGGGTGATTCCGTGCAATCTGTTGCTTTGCAACAGTTGGATTTGATTCGACTGTCTCTGTCAAAGATGAGTTGTGACTTGATCTGTCTCCACTACCACATCTAAAGGCCAAACCGCACACCAATGCAACAAGTCGCAACTCCTTGCATCAAATCAGTTTTAAGGCCAGTCCACACCAATGCAACTCCTTGCGACTGCCATTGGGGATAATGGTTGCAAGTACAGTAGTTGCATGTTGCAAGGAGTTGCATTGGTGTGGACTGGCCTTAAAAGTAGAAAAAGGAGCTAACTCCTTCCTGTTTGTGATTTAAAAAAGAAGCAGCCGTGGCCTAAATTGGTTCTGCCGGGCCTTGTGGGACTTTATCTATCATCTATATTACCCCCCTATTGGAATTAGTCCATTTGATTTCCACTTGACAAGCCAGTAATTAAAACTATGCAACTTTGTTGCTGTTGTTGTTGTTCTCTTCAGTTTTATTTCATTTAATTTTACCCCAGGAGACCATTGGAATAATGTTTTTTTTCAGACAGATTTAAGAATATAAGCTTGCCCCTCCGGACGGACGCGAAGCGTCTGGAGGTGAACGAATGGCCCGATTCCAATACCCTTCATTTGTCTTCCAAATGATCAACAACAAAAAAATAGGGCCCAGGTAAAAGCCAGATTCTCCTTTAAATGAATACTGAGGACTTGTATATAGTGTACGTATGTATGAGTTGAGGGCACAGAGAGGGAACCTGTATGGACCTGATTATGGAGTTACACTGGTGCCTCTGGTATCTACATGTCAGACCAGATGACAACTCTGTCAACGTTTTCCACATTGCATAATTTCCTCGCTCTGCTTTGCTGACCCTGTAGAGGTGGTCAAAAATCTCTGCTATTTTTGAACATTTTCTGTTTTGTTTTGAAGAAGAACACAATTCTCTTCTGGTAGTCCAGGGGCCAGGCCATATTTTGGTACCACCTAAGGTGACCGTAAAGTTTTTGTATTTTTGTCTTCCTACATGTCTCTAGTTTATATTTTGGTATGATAACCCTTCCAATCTTGTAGCTTAATGGCAGTTATCACTACCTACTGGCTAATGTATCCGGTAGGAGACACAAAGTAGAATCTTTGTGTCTCCTACACCCGGGCATCAAATTATTGCGACAAAAAACAAAATATATCCATGTATTCAAGGCTTTATAGGGTGTGCAATTGATAGAAAATAAATCATTTTTTGGGTGAACTCCTCCTTTAAGTTTCCCAGGGGGACTCTCTACCCCTTCAGCTATGACCACCCTAGACCGAAGGAGGGTCAACTTTTACAAGCTTATGGAAAGCAGTCTTTTTGCAAACACCAAAAATCTGAGAAGTTATCAATTGCACACCCCATGAAGCCTTGAATACATGGATATATTTTGTTTTTTGTCGCAATAATTTGATGCCCGGGTGTAGGAGACACAAAGATTCTACTTTGTGTCTCCTACCGGATACATTAGCCAGTAGGTAGTGATAACTGCCATTAAGCTACAAGATTGGAAGGGTTATCATACCAAAATATAAACTAGAGACATGTAGGAAGACAAAAATACAAAAACTTTACGGTCACCTTAGGTGGTACCAATTTGTGAAAATATCAGTGTTGGCCCCTGGACTATGGGGGGCTCTGGCACAAAACATTTTCTGGTGGTGGTCCGCGGCCAAATAACATTTTGGGGGTCCTTGGCATAAAAAAAGTTTGAGAACTACTGATTTCGAAGGCATTTGTAGAACGGGCCTCAGGTCTTAATGGGCTAAGGGTAGCAAATGGCAGCGTTCTCCCTTACTGTACGTACCAGATCACACAGGGACACCGCTCTCCCTCGCTAGGGGACCTGCTTGCTAATTTGCATAGCAGCAGCGGCAGTTTATTCCTTTTTTCCCTTTTTTTCTCCCCGATTAAATGTGACTCAACCTGTGATTTTAATTGAAATGGAAAAGTGCATCACCCACCAAGGGTCCTCGCTCCCCTGTGATGGGGGAGCAATCAAAACCAATTGGATATCGGGATCTCTGCCACATCAATTAGCGGCGTTCTCCTCCTGGAGGGTACACAGGCGAGCCGGGGGCACGTCACCGCCGGTCGCCACCACATCGGAATAGTTGGTCTGCCCCCCGTATGACAGGACCGGGCTCTTGTGTTTCGGCGAGATAAGCAACGGAGCCACGTACGGCGTGTTGACAGGAGCACGGTGCAGGTTGGGTGCGTTAACCGCTCTACCCTGAGACGTCTCGCTTTGGTAGGTCTGGCCTCTCCTCAGAGAGGGAAGGTGGAAGGAGCGAGGGCGCTTGGGGTTTTAGAACTGCTTGGTGAGGGAGAAAAAAAGCAGTTAATTCAGTCTATTGTGGAGGATAGTTGACATTTTGATAAGGAGGTTGGATTAATATTTCCAGAGAAAGGGAAGGAAGATATGGAGGTGATGAATGAAGAGGACGGGGAGAGGAGCAGAACAAAAAGGCAAACGTACCATAACGACCCATTTATAAGTCATCGTACGATGATGATGTTGCGCTACAAAAAATAGACAATCTATATACTGTACACTAACTGCACAAGCCCACAAAACTGAACATGTCCACAGATCCAGATAAAATTTCACACTGGGGTCTCATAACACACTCTTTAATGTAATGAGGGATTCCATTTGCTGCCCAGCCCACTAGCCTAGAATCCTATTAAAGGTATCTGTAAACTGTCATCTGATAATAACCTGGTGTAACACACCAGGCATGGCTTGTGGTTTCCTGACTAGCCAGGGGCTAATAAAGGTGGGCGGGTGAGTGTGCTACCGTTCACAGCATATACGTTTCATTTTATTTTATTGGTACTATTGGTGTTGTGAAAAGTATTGCTAATAATTGGGACTTTCCTTCTGCACTGAACATTTGCCCGCAGTTCTGCCTTATGATCACACAGAAAGTCTGCCTTTGCTTTCCCTTTATCCCACTAAGCCCATGATGTAATCATAATGCCAGCTATTACAGTACACAGACCCAATTTGACATTGGGGATGTCGTGAAAATGGGCAAATTGTGTTGTTTTTTTCGGTCACACTTTGTACACAGTGTTCATTTATCCATTTGTAACCCTGAGAGGGGGCAAATGGAACCGCAACGGTCCATTTGGATCCTTGCGGTTCCTTTGGTTACATTTGTCCGTTCTCAGAGTTAAAGGGAAACTTTGTTTTTTTTAAACCTGGGCCGTATTTTTAGATAATTTGGATCACAATCGAAGGGTGGCTGTGTTCCAAATTGGGTTCCAAACTACTGGAATTAGTCCATTCGATTGCCACTGGACAAGCCAGTAATTAAAACTATACAACTTTGTTTTTCTTCTCTTCAGTTTTATTTAATTCAATTTTACCCCTGGAGACCACTGGAAGAATGTTTTTTTTAAAGAATATAAGCCTGTGTTTGGCAAAGAAAAAAGAAAAGGCATAATTTAAATTACTGGCTTGCCCCTCTGGACGGACGCGAAGCGTCTGGAGGTGAACAATGGACCGATTCCAATACCCTTCATTTGTCTTCCAAATTATCAACAAAAAAATAGGGCCCAGGTAAAAACCCGATTCTCCTTTACATGAACACTGAGGACTTGTATATAGTGTACGTATGTATGAGTTGAGGGCACAGAGAGGGAATCTGTAAGGACCTGATTATGGAGTTGCACCGGTGCCTCTGGTATCTACATGTCAGACCAGATGACAACTCTGTCAAGGTTTCCCACATTGCATAATTTCCTCGCTCTGCTTTGCTGCCTTGACCCTGTAGAGGTGGTCAATTATTGACTTGGCTTTTTTGCCGGTGTCTGAGTAATAAGCACACACTGTAACATCCAGAGTGTTAATTTAACTCTGACAGTCTACAAATGTAACCAAATGGACCAGTAAAATGGATACATTTACACTGAGGATTGTACTGTGTGGTGTGTATCATCTTTTTTTGTTTTTCCTCCAGCATGTCTTACATATAATTGTGCAATCGTGAACGCTGAAATAAAATTGAAACATTACAAATAATATTATTATATATACATATATATATATTCCTAGTTAAGTTACACTTTATCATTTCAAAAACAAAGTTATAGACTTTGTAATTGCTTTCCAAATTTAGCGGGAAGTACCCAGTTGACCAAAAAAAAGTCATGTGACAATGACCGTCAAACAGGGTTTTGATGCTATAGAGCGCACCATCAAAAGCACTTTCACTTCTCCCCATAGGGGGGGGGGGGGTATTCCACATTACAACGTGATTCTACTGGTGTATCAAAATATCCACAAGTGATTTGACTGCTATAGCAACCCTCACAAATAATAAAGCTATAAAGCTTCAGTCAGTCATCCTTTGAAGGAACCTATAAAAACACATACTGTAGGTTAATGTCCTTGGCCTCGCCAACAAAATCCATTACCAATGAAAGTCCATTCCCATTTATAATAAAATATGTGTGCTTTCTTCACACACAGTACAGACGAGAAGTGAAGAAGTGAAAAAAATAATGTTGATCTTAAAAACAACACCTCACATCGTGCTGGAAGTGGTTCAAAACAAGGCTTTTAGCCACCGGCTCTCATCACTGGCTCACATCTCCACAGACATTTCACACAGAATTATGCTGAATGTCTCATCAAGTGCTGTAGGAACATTGTGCCTATGGTTTTAGATTGCATCGGAAAATAGAGATGTTTACCCTGATTGTTGAACTCTGCCTTGAGTAGTGTTGACATCACAGTTGCAGTTTTATTGGATTTAGGGAGGGTTTGTCCTTAACGTGTTCTTTGGAAGTGATCCGAGTTTCTTTACATTATGTTTTTCACCCTGACCTGCCGGCCAAATAGATTTCTTCTTGCAGTATCCTTGAAACTATCTGCAAAATAACTCAAGCGTGTAGCTTAAGTTAACACTTCTTGCTGCAGAGAAGCAAGTCATTATTGGCCAAACATTTGAAACAATTTCAAACTTTTGAAATTATTGCTAAAATAGGTGATCTAAAAGCTAACAGCGAGTCGCATCATGATGTGTTGTGTTGTGAGCTTTTAGATCTGTTTTTTTTGTAATAAGGCTTAAGTTCTGCATTTCTATTAAATTATATGTTTTTGCAACGTTAATGCAACGCTATACTGAGGAGATTTACTAAATTTTCTCATAGGACTCACCTTGACATATTGGATATTGGACTGTTCTGTCACACTGACAGATATCCGGTTTGGCATCTTTACATTTTGACAGTGGGCAGCAGTCTCAGGGGCTTGTTCCTTGGAATCCATACTGTAGAATGTAGATAGATAATGATGACTTCATTAGTACCCCATGAGAATCAATTTCAGACTAAGTTCTGTATTTTTTGCAAAGAGCTACAGTAGTGCTGTAATACTGCAGTAATGTGACACACACACACACGCACGCACGCACGCACGCACGCACGCACGCACGCACGCACGCACGCACGCACGCACGCACGCACACACACACACACACACGCACACACGCACATACGCACACGCACAGTATCTTCAAACTTGCCCCATGACAGCTTAATAGACTTTTTTTTGTGTAAAATGACAATGGATCATTTCGAGAGACATTTTCATCCCCTCTCAGCAGTAATGCACTGAGGTGATGATGCGGTTGTGTCTAAAAGGTCCGCTGTGCGCTCATTAATTGGCCCGAACAGAACTGATTCCTGGAAATCCTAATTATCATGGATGGAAAGTGCTGGGAAGCTGCGTTCTGCATACAGACGGTCCAATATAGAACACTGGCGGGATTTGTCATAGCTTTCCGCTGGGGGCTCAACCTCATACATAGGCTTTGACCCCCAGAGCAGTGGTTCTCAAAGTGGCGGTCCGGGGACCCCCAGGGGTCCTTAAAGAGGTTCCAGGGGGTCCCTGGCAAAATGTGTTAACCCATTAAGACCTGAGGCCGATTCTGCACAAAAACTAAATGGCTTCTAAACCAGCAGTTCTTTCAAGATTTTTCAAAAATGTAAAAAAATAGCAGATAGTGTTTCGAGCTTGTACTGAAGATCTGCTAATTTCAAAAAATCATGACAAATTTAGAACATTTTGGAATATTATTTTTGAAACATTTTAACAACACAAATCTCGTATGGGCGTCCCTGTATGGCACACACATATTTTCAGATGGGGGGGTCTTCAGCCAAATACATATTAATTTGGGGGTCCTTGACATGAAAACGTTTGAGAACCACCACTGCGATATGGAACATTGGGACTTGTCAGCCCCCTTTACACAGGGAGCACAGCCTCTAGGACTTTGACCCCCAGAGGACTGAGCCTCTCTCAGAGGGGTTATCTCAGCATGTGGTCCTAAAGCCCTGGGTGTCGGCTCAGGTCAGTGCAGGCAGCATTTGGCGTCTAAGCTTGATCAACAAGACAGCATCTGGTCGTGTCCGTGCATAGTTTTAATGTATTTATTTTTTTTACAACCGTTTATACAAGTGACCATGTGTTACAGTATTATACACACAGTATAGAGTTCCTCATAAATATCTGTATGGGCAGAGAGAGAGCGTTAATGCAACAGAATGTTGCAGCCAACTTCCTCTGAGTGCATAAAGACTTTATTAGGCTTTTATTATCTTTTATGGCCTTATCTGATTTTAAAGGCTCGAGTTATAGGCATGCTAAAGGATGAGATGGGAGAATGTTGATGTTTTATGGTATAGTAGTGGTTATGTTTATTATTTTATTTTCATTGCTTTCATTAACGTGACCTTCTCTCCCCAGCAACCACCCTACACTCTAATTACTCCCCCCCCCCTGCCATCTCAATAACTTTCCTTTCATAGTCTTGTATTTTTTTCTATCTTGCATTTTTGTATTTTAAATGCTGTCATTTTGATCAGGTCTCGTTTGAAAAAGAGAAAATTTATCTCAAATGACTACCTGGGCAAATAAAGGTAAAATAATCCCTGTTGCGCAAGTTGGTTTAAAGACACAGTTGGCCTTGGGTTGGCCACATCATTGTAAATAAAAGTGTTCCTATAGAAATGGTCATCGTGGCTTCTCCTCTGGATATGCAACCCACGGGTCATTACACTATAATGCAGAATAAATATTATTGTTACACCATTAACCTGTGGTGTTTAGCATTTATCTTGCCAATGTCAACTATAAACTAACAAAGGATTCTTCTCCGTCGGCGCAATTACTGTAGACAGCGGAATTCACATTCGGCCTAAAGGGCAAAGCGGGAGAGAGCCTGTTAACATTAATGAAATAACATAGATTAATGGATGCAACAGGGTAGGAAAATGGGACAAACAAATCATACCAAATGTATGCATTCCGCAGCCCTGTCTCCCTTTTATCTGTTATAAAGCTTGGCAACTTTCTATCCATTGGATAGCAACTTGGCAACTTTCTGGTCCATTTAATTGGAATGAACTCCCTCGGTGGCATGTGAAATGCCTGAGAAGCATAGGTTTCTGTGTTGAGTTTGTGGTGAAAGCAATACCTACATGTACAGTATATTACATGATGAAGCTACTATGCTTTAATCAGAAACAGGAAATAGGACTGCTAGTTGTTTGCAGCAGAGCGGTTGTCGCGCATGCATGTTTCAACAATGCGGAGGCAGTCAGTCAGTCAGTCAGTCGGTCATTTATCTAAATTGACTATTGTAGGTTAATCCCCTCCCCTCAAGGGTCCGGGGAAATGATGACCATGTCTTTTGCCGTTTAGGCATAGAGCTGGAATTGGTTCCGTGAAAGGCTGAAATGTTTTAATCCCTGCAGATTAATGGCTTTCTGTGAGAGTTATGTTCAGGGAACCTAAGGACAGCGCACAAGTCGCACGTGGTGTTAACACAAGTTCACAGTCTACAGCACATAGCTGTTGCCGGGGCCTGTGATCAACACGCCATTCAGTTTTGTTTTAAATGCCAAGTATAAAAATAGTTCTAACAAACCCAACATGATAGGCAGCGGTAATGATTTTTCATGTCCAGGACCCTACTTTGCATGAAGTCATTTTGCTTCATGCATTGATGTTCAGAGCTTGGAATAAAGCCTGGTCGCTGTCAATGACTCGTGCTACCTTGTGAGATTGGATGTTAACTGCTATGTGGGGATGTGCTTGGTGAAAACTGAATAACTTCTGTCAAAGTGCAATAGCACTTAAGGCCTATTTTATACTTTGGCTGTGCGAAAATTGCCGATCTACAATCTCACAAAGCGTCTATTTTCTGTGAGCAATTTGTAAATGCCGCCTAGCATTAGAACATTAACAGATGCAAGGTTTGACGTCTACCTGCTATTCCATCTATCTATTTACTTGACTGCTTACCCTGTTGTTAGTTTACCGGATTTCATGCTGCTTTCTCGGATCTAGCAATTTGTAAGTGTAATAACCTGACATGTGACTTCTCTGATAAGAGCATATCTGCTAAATGCGTAAATTATAACTGGCATAAAGGAGATGGATATACTGCATATAGGCCATTGGTTCTCAATGTGGGGTCTAGGGACCCATACCAATCAAATGGCTCTATTAGTTAAATGTGTACGCTAAAGTTAAATTAACATTGAGGATGTTTTGTGTGTGTGTGTGTGTGTGTGTGTGTGTGTGTGTGTGTGTGTGTGTGTGTGTGTGTGTGTGTGTGTGTGTGTGTGTGTGTGTGTGTGTGTGTGTGTATGTGTAGATTGTAGATCACAGAGGGAAATAAGTTATATCAAATGGGGGTCTGTGGCCTAATACTGTACATATCAAACTGGGGTTTGACAATCACTTATTTAGGCAAAATAGCTGGACACAACTTCATGTCATGTGTGCGCCTGATGAATCGGAGTGTAAACTAAACACGGACACATTGCTTTATCAAAATGTTTGTATTTTATTATTTCTTAACATGGGTAACCTCTTGCACCCCAATTACTGACATTGAACCCTCCACGTTTCTGTCATGTAAGACCCTCCATTCAACACTAAGTAGGATTAGAGAATTATGGCATGTGTCATCATGTGTCATGTTGAAAATCGAAAGCCAAAAGATTTTCTATCCATCTCGATCCACAGACCGTCGACCACTTTAAACTCTAGATCTGCCACTGGTAAATTTAATCTATAAAACTGAACCTTTAAAAATGTTAATGGTAATGGCATAAATCGATATCGATCAAGCACAATGCATGTCTGTGCTATGAAAATAACATGAGGAGGCATATTTCAATGTAGACCTTCCAAGCTTTCGGCGGGCATTTAATTTTGATTGATTAAAAAAAAAGAAAAAAGATTTTCCTCCGTCATTCCCTAATGTATGTTAGCGCACTCAACCCCCGCTCTCCATGTCTGAATCTCATTACGTTGGGATTCATATCTAGTGCGTGTATGGCTAGGATGCAGAACGCTTTGTGTCATGGCAGAGTTTAAACTCGCATTGCACTTCTCCAAGAACAAGACAGTGGATGAAGAAGACATCAACCTGCGACGTGCAGCACATACTAAACGGGTGAAGCTTCCATTCCTTCCATTGGAATATTACCTGTTTCTCTCTACCCAGCGTGCTCTGAGACAACAGAAGGTAATCAATGTTAGACCGTGAATCAAGAACTAAAGAATCCGTGGTTGTTTACAATCGCCCCCCTGACTTATGACTAAAGCCTGGAGTGCACCATCGACTCAATCTAGCGCTGACCCCAGCAGATATTTCTTCATTTGGCACTTAATAGATTACTGACAATCTCCCAGTTTTTAAAGCCGAGTGGCCAACCACTTCTCTCATGTATTGATTGAGACAGATAACAGCAGAACTGAGAGGAGACAGCTCAGCGGAGGCTCATGGCACAGGAGTGGGTCTGCATGTACTGCAGGACCAGAGACAAGGTTCTCAACTCGTGTGCTATTACTGAACAACTGCAGATGCCTTTTCTTTGTTATAGCCTATCTACCTTTCCAGTGGTGGAAGAAGTACTCCGATTCTTTTTTTTACATAAGTAAAAGTAGCAATAGCACAATCTAAAAATACTGTAACTAATGAAGTAGTTACAAGTCCTGCATTCAATTTTTTACTTGAGTAAAAGTGCAAAAGTACTGGCATCAAAATATGAGCAAAAGCATTCAATTTCTATTAGCTTGCAGATCGGCCGTGATCAAATAGCTGATGTATAAAACAGGTCCTGATTGGTTAATGTATGTTTTGTAATAATAATCCAAATCTGAAAAGTAACTAAAGTTTGCTGTAGTGGAGTAAAAACTCCAGCATTTGGCTCTGAGATTTAGTGGAGTAGAAGTATAAAGAATTGAAAAATGGAAATACTCGAATAAAGTAAAAGTATAAAGAATTGTACTTAAGTACAGCACTTGAGTAAACCACAACCACAAATTGTTGTTCTCCGCATTCTATACAATCTCTCAATTTAATATATTATGGATCAAACGTGTTAAACTTGTAAGCAGGGCTTCAGCTCTCTATCCCTTCATCTGAGTTGAAGGCATGGGTAGCCATACATGCATACGTCCATCTCATAGGCGTGCACACATTTGGTGCAATTTGGTTACCATACACTCATACCATACACTCATGCACCTTGCCCAATACATTATATATAATATACAATCCTCAGGGTTAATTTATTCAATTATAACTCCGGGAGTGTACAAGTGTTCCGAAAGTTTTAGAAAAGTTTTGAAAGATTTCACTTACAAGGACAATGACAATTTATCGGGTCAAAATAACTCACATTGTAGTGCATTGTTAGCTAGTAGATCTGCCATTAAAAATATATATATTTTTTTTAACAAGCCCAAAATAGGGATTTATTGGGTTACAGTTGCTAAATCCACACTCACAATGTTACAGTGTAGGTTCTCTAACAGAGAGACACTTTTCTATAGATGTGAGTGCAGTTTGATCAGGTCTTGTTGCCTCTCACTGCTACAATGTGCTGCTGAGTCCCTGTGATCCCTCAGGAGACGCATCGATACCAAAATATAGGACCAGGGCCAACAGTAGCTCAACTGGCTGGCCCACGGGCTAAATTTAGTCGACATCGTAAAATCCTCAGCGCGACTTTAACTCTGAGAGTATACAAATGGAACCAAAATGGACCCGTACGGGTCCATTTTGGTTCCACTTGTATACTCACAGAGTTACACATGAATAAATTAACACTGGGGATTTTTTTTTGTGTACACCGCTCTGAAACCAGAGAGGCTTTCCTTGGGAAGTCTTTCACGTTCAGTTCCAATCATCACAGTACTACTACTACAGCCCGCATTGTTAATGAAATTAATGCAGGAACATTTCTTTATTATTCAAATATGCAATTAACAGCCTTGCTGTAATGAATGGTAACAATATTCCAAGGTCAGCCATGCTAAATTATTCACAATTTGTCCAGTTACTGCTACTGAAATCCCAAAGTGCAACCTCTACCCCTCATCTCTTAGTGCAGGGGTGTGTAATGCCTGGGGTGCACAAATGGGCGTCATTTGAATTTATTTCGACAACTTTTACTGATAAAAGTGCAATTCAATTCAGCATTGGAGTTTTGATATCACTGTTAATGTATTCATAATGCCAGGCAGCCAGCCACTATCTTTCATTCTTTATTTCTAAATATACAGTAATAATACTGCTCAAATACATCTAAATGCAAATACTCATTTGCAGGTTTGACCCTACAGTATACTGGCAAAATGTGATTATATTTATATCTCGTAATTATTGGAAACAGAATGTACAAGTTCAGAATCAGAATATAGTGCTTTCACCTTTTAACAAAAAACTTTTTGTTTTCACCCAAAAATATCACTTACCCTACCTTTAACTAGAATTTTTATTTATCGATTTCTATTTTTCTCCCAATTTAGTCGTTACGCAAATTCCCAAATTCCAACAAACATGTGTTGGTCAAGTGGGAGGTTGTAGAAGAGCACATGTCAAATCCGATACACATGAAGTCGACAGAATCTTCTTTTCACCTGACCGCGAGGAGTTTCATCGGGAGGAGATAACAGGACATGTGCGGAGGGACACACTATCCTACCTAGTTCTTCCCCGTACTGAATACTGGCACCCCGACCAACCTGCTAGTGCAGCGAAAGGGATCACTCTATCTGTCCACGAACATGCCCGGTTGTGTTCGTCGGAACGCCCGGCCATGTCGGATTCACTGCGGAGGATTCAAACCCCGAGACGTGGTGGTGGGGAAGAACTTTTAGCCTGGCATGGCCAGACTAATATCACTGCGTAGATATTAGTTTGGATCTTCGGTGTGGAAGATTAATTTATGCGGTTACAAACAGATTCAAACGTCACAGCAAAAAGTGTCCCACTTTGAATAGTGGGCTCTGATTGGTCACCCACAACTCTGGGGTGAGCGCAATGTAATTCAAACCGACGAGTGCCAGACCATTCTGCCCAGGGCTATTTTTTTTTAGCTGTGGCAGATTCATTTGGTTTCCAGGCTAAAGAACTTTAGCCTTGTGCCACCCGAGCACACCCATACCTAGAATTTTCATTCACACACTCTCACATTCTCTAAAGTGAAGCACTTCATAGAGTTTATTGGCACATAACTGTAAAACGCCTCCTGCCCTGTGCTTGTTCTGAATGGGAATTGAGCAGGTAATGAATGGATTCTTGCGTTTGGGACCATGTGGCATCTAACTGAGAGGGGAATGTGAGTACACTAAAGCATCACACACTTTTTTCATTGCCAGACTACCAAACCAGAAATAAATGGCAATATAAAGCAATAAAATGGTTTCTACCGCAGCCTCGTAAAATAACAAAACAGACCCTATAAATTCCAAATTAGATGATCCAAATAATTGGAAAGTGGGGGTCATTGCCATTCTAGCCAGAGGAAATCTACCTTTTCAGTGCAGGTGACATTCCAGCATCCCCTACTAAAAGGTAGCCTTTGTATGGGCTCTGCACTAAAATAATGGAAAACACCACCTTATAATGGGAAACATGGGGTTGTAGGCTGAAAAACACCAAAAGCAGGCCACGAAAAATGGTCTGAGAGATACAAGGCTGAGAAAGAACAATAGAAAGAACAAGATCAATAAAGTGGAGGAATAAAAGCAGACCCAGGCTGTGTGCTGCATAACCAGAATTTCACACTGCGTCTATTCATTCAAAACACAGGTGTGGGTATGAACACTGCACTGTCTATATCAGATCTCTGTTTTACTGTTGTTTGTGTCTTTTTATGTTGTAAACTAGCATACCGCCAGCACCAACTGACTGACTGACTGACTGACTGACAGTGGTGTAAAGTAACTAAGTACATTTACTCAAGTACTGTACTTAAGTACAATTTTGAGGTATTTATACTTTACTTGAGTATTTCCAATTTCGAATATTTTTTACTTCTACTCCACTACATCTCAGAGGCAAATATTGTACCATGAAAACTTTTTGCAGATGTAAATTATTATATTATAAAACAGCTGACTGACAACTGACTGATGAAGTACACTAGCCTCGTTCCCAGCCTTTTCTCATCTCTGAGGAGAAAAGTCTGGGTCTGACTACCTATGCAGCAGGTGTCTATAAGGTGGGACTTCCGTCTTATCTACTTCGCCCGGAAACTGTCTTTTTCACAACACAGGTATAAACAGAACGTAAACAGTAAAGCCTCAAGTTCAACGTAACTTCCTTTGGCGGTACTTCCGCCGAATTCCAGTACTTCCGCTTTTAGACACTCAACCGCTTAGGTCTCGTCCAGCGTGCATGTGTATGCCATCAGTCATCGGTTACACCGTGGAACCAATGAACTACTAGCCAATCACAGAGCAATCATCCCTCTAGGCTATGGGATGCCAATAACCAACCTTTTCCACTCATTTGACGCTGGGGCTGGTGCTACAGTGCCATGGGCGAGTACATAGACGGGTTTCCTGTTAGTAAACATGAGAGGAATATGACCGCGCAGAGGAGGGGGAAGCCTATGGGTGCGTTTGGAAATTACGCACCGGAGCACACTCGCCTATTAGTTTGTATTGGCCAGTGCGCTCACTGCCGCTCAGGGCTGTATTTTCGAACGCGCCTTTCACCCGGGCATGCGCAGATTGCGCATTCTGCTCTGTGATGACGTCGCGCGGAAATCCGTCTATATCTCCAGCTCTTGGTTCCAGTCAGCCTGGATGATCTATTTAACTGGCAGGACCAAACCTCTATGGGATAACATGAAAACTTGAACATCACTGACACTGACATCGACGCTACACTAGAGTGTCTCGCCAATTCCTATATCTTTTGTTTCGTATTAAAAGCCATCCAGCATTTCATACACAGTCCAGCCATACACTTTACTAGGTTTTGACCTAGTCTTGTCTTTTTAATCAATGAATGCACTTCATCACTGTCACTGAACGGTTCATGGCCAGAGCCCACAGGGGAGTGGTTTTCCCTGACAGACATAAATCCTATAAAACACCAATACCGCCGATCTTTGGATATCACATACAGTAGATTAAATATTCATATATACATATTCACTCAAGGATCTGAATGCCGGTTGACTCGTGCATGCAGATATCTCTCAACATTTGAGCCTCTTCTTGGTCGAAATGGCTTTAAAGTAACAAAGTCTGCAAACACTTTAAAGATCAAATCAATGTTCAATTAAGTACTGTGTAAAATCCTTTTTTTTTACACTCAGAGTCATAAAGACAAGGCAATGGAAGTTTATTTTTATAGCACATTTAAACAACAAAGCAATTCAAGGTGCTTTACATAAAGGATTCACATTAACACATTAGGACACTTTCAATCTGGGCACCCATCGTCAAATAATGGGAAAAACAGCCCCCCCCCAGCTTTTTTCACTTTTGCATTTGACTCTGGGGGAGGTGATTAACTAGACCTATGCGGCTGGAAACCGGGGTTTGGACATGCCCTCAGCCCTCCACTTCCGGTGGTGCGCCTATGTTTTCATTCCCACTAACAATATTTCACCACGGAACACTAACACCATTTCTCCAAAAAAACATGGATCGTTTTGGTTATAAGCCCACTTGTTTCTATGATGAAAGAACAAGTTCAAATGTTACTAACTTTCCGTGGTTTTATTGGCTCCGAGGACGCTTTTGTTAAATGAGTTTCGGTTTGTTTCCAGTGGGAAGCGAGCGCACAGATGTAAATCCCGCCCACTACATTTGATTGGGTAAAGCGCGGCCTGCTTCCTGATCTGAAGGCACGCCCACTTGTAAGCTAACGCGCACACGTTCTGAACGGGGTTCTTGAGAGATTAGGACACTTTAAAAGGAAATTTGAATACAATTTAAAAAAAAGTAAAGTAAATTAAAATGAATAAGAAATAAGAAAATTAAATTACAGTGCAGAAATGAAGAAAAGCCTCTGTAAAAGGCAGCAGCGAACAAGTCTTCAGCTTTGATTTCAAAGAACTGAGAGCTGTAGAAGACCTATAGTTTTCTGAGAGTTTGTGCAAGATATGTGGTGCATAAACACGTCTCCACGTTTAGTTCCCACTCTGGGTTCAGAAGGCAGACCTGTCCCAGACGACATCTGAAGCCTGCAAAGTAACACTTTGGATTTTACTTTGTACATCTTTCACTCTGAATGAGCTTTGTCAAATTGGACCAAGGGGATGCTGACAGGAACATGTTGGGCTGTCAGTCATATAGAGCACATTGATTGGCCTTTCTCGCAACTGTACAAAGTGAGTGTAGAGGGATGAAAGCAACGAGAAAGTGGTTCTTTCTCTTTCATACAGACCTTAACTTACCTCTGCTTGTGTAGCAAAGTAAGCACTGTAGCTTGCAGTGGTGGAAAAAGTACTGACATTTTTTACTAACTGTAAGTAAAAGTATCAATACTGCAATGTAGAAATACTCTGTTACAAGTCCGGAATTCCAAATTTACTGGAGTTAAAGTACAAAAGTTTAGTATTTGTTTATACTAAGTAGAAAGTACTCATTATGCAGAATGTCCCATTTCCCAACTTTTCAAATGTATAAAATGTATAAAAGTATTTTGAAAATGGCAGATCTACAGATCTCCGTATTCTGGGGGGTACATTTGCAGAAAATAGCTGACATACTGTACAACAGGGCTATTCAACTAGATTAGGCAGGGGGCCACAATCATAAAATTACTTGAAGTCAGGGGCCACAAGACCGTGACAACAAAACCGTTTAACCGCTTGTTGTGTGCTATAGGTGCAATAGGACACAATAATGGACACACTGGCCCTCATTTATCAACGCAGCATATAAACCGGCGCATATTTTTCCATATATTTGGCCGTACACCAACGTCAAAGTCACATTTATCAACGAATCCTACACAGCCGATCCGAGCGGACATTTGGTCCCAGCCTTGATAAATCTCACGTCTGAAAACGAGCGTCATTTAAATAACACGCCCTTAAATATTCACAAAACGCCCGACTTCACAACATGAAGAACCAGAATACGACCCAAAAAAAGCATGTTTCCCCCGCTCGCCCCGCCTCGCCACACACGCACACACGCCTCTCTCTCTCTCTCTCTCGCTCTCTCTGACACACACACACACACGCACGCACGCACGCACGCGCCCAACTTCGTCTTTCCGTATCGTAGCGGTACATGAGACTCGGGCGGAATGCAGTGATTCCGTGCCGCCACGTTAATATTGGAGCGTCGGGTTTATATCCTTAACCCAGCCAGGTTGTGTAGCCTACATAACTCTCTATGACATAACTCCATAACATAGGACAAGCTACTGTAAGTTTGTAGACCTCACTGTCCATGAAAAGGTGGCGCAAAAGCGCTCGTATATTTTTGAAAATAGCAGATCTACAAGCTCACAACGCGTCGCGATGCAACGCTGGCTTGTGAGCTTGTAGATTTGCTATTTTCAAAACAGACAGATCTACAATCTTATCTGAATGACTGTTAAAGCAGTTTGTTTAAATTACTTTATAAAATGTTATATTTTCACAGGGATTATTTATTAGTGTAGATATACAGATTTATGAGTGGATTATGTGTCCAGATGCCTCTCAGACAGTCAAATAATGCTGCTCCGCAGGTCTAGAATGGAATAAACGGGTGCAGCCAACGTCAACAACTGGTCTCGACCAGACGTGAGATTTCAGCCTACGGTAGGATGAAGCCCACGTCAGGATATATTGATAAATGCCGAAAGGTGCGGTGATCTCGCCGTACGCTCATTATTCGGGCTGCACCGCGTTGATAAATGAGGGCCATTATGTCCATTATGGTAACTTATTAGGGCCTGCTTCATACCGCATTCATGCATTTTGATATTAAGAAAATGGGAAGTAGATATTTCAGTATGTTCTGTGCACTTGTCCCTGGCATGGAAGCATCTTTGTAAAAAGAGTATGGGGGACCAGGTGAAGTGTTTACTTGTTCGTATGAATGAAAGGATTTTCATTTTGTTTGTTTTGAGCACTCGGGTGATAAGAGCACAAGGTCTTATGATGTATTTGAAGTGGATGAAGATGGCAAAGATTCAACAAAATCCACAAAGAAATAGCCATAATAATTGTCCAACTACTTGAAAGCTACATTATTCTGAAAGTAGTTAGAAGTATAGAAGTAGACAACATTTCCGTCTGTTTTGTTTCTTTGTACTAGGTAAAAAAGGTCTTTATAATTTTAACGATATTTTTGTGGCAGACAGTAGGCTGACAGGAAATAGGGAGAGAGATGGGGGGGGTGACACACAGCAAACGCCGTCGGGATTGGGAGTCAAACCCGCAACTCACTGCAAGACTGGATTACCAGCCTATGTGGTATGTGCCTGGACCGGTAGGCCAGCAGGCACCCCGATACTTTTGATACTTAATACATGTTTCTTCTTAACACCAGATGCTTAAGTACATATGAAGTGAGCTACTTTAACAATTTGACCCAAGTGATTTTCTTATGGTTGACTTACACACCAAAGATTACATTTACCCGCATTTGGGTTCCTGCGTCTTGACTGCAAATGCAGTACTGGTAGGTGTTAATTTGGGACCCTGAGTGAGTCACTAATATTCCTCCATTCTAAATAGTAGCCTGCATTTTCTTCTTAACTGTTAATGGTTGATTAACCATTAACAAGCTTCAGTTAACAGTTAAAAAAACATTTAAAATGGTCATCCTGTACAACCAACCATATATAAAAAATATGTACATTTAATTTAACTTTGGAACATGTAAAAAGAACATGTTCCAGGGGCCACAAGAACCCTAACCTAACCCTCCGCTGGGGCCGGATTTAGCCCGCGGGCCGCCAGTTGAATATCACTGCTGTACAAGCTCACAACGTCCCGCAACGCGCCACATTGTGAGCTTGTAGATGGACTACCTATTAGCTGATTAACAGTTCCATCAGTGTAGTAAAGAGAGCATTACAGTAATCAGTAGTTGGAGTTAAACTGGACAGTTAGGAGGTGGTTGTGGACGGGAGGATGAGGAGAACGCTGGACATTATATGCTGAGGAATCAGAATCAGAATTTAGTGTCAGCTTTACTGTAACATCACAGGTTTACACACCTCTCATCCCTTCTATTGGCTCTTTTACACTACAAGAACTGCAGTAAGTGAACCGTGCCTTGCCGTGAAACGTTCTGGATTTGTTTCCATGCGCTACGTTTCAGTTAAGCTTCTCACAACATAATGTGGGCCCTGCTGAGTAGGTGGTACTATACCTCATGAGTTCTGGGAACCCAGAACTTATACTTACACATTTCTTCAGTTTCATTTTTTGTTATGACGTACCTCCTTCTTCGCGGCTGGTTCTGGTTATTATAACGGAAAGCGTGAATGAAAAACCATCACAGAACTTCACAGGTATTCTGGAAAGTTTCAGGTTATGGAAGGTTATGGGTTAACCCTTTTGTAGTCGAAAAGTATGAGTAGAGTATGATGTGCTAGTGAGGATGAGGAGCACATTCAGCCACAGACTCATTGTTAAGCTGCTCAACACAAAGCGAGTGTGGACAGTTCTTTGTGTTCTGTTCTGTTCTGTTCTGGGATTACTGACTCCTGCTTAACTCGGGCTCATTCTGGAGCGAAGTGTCCCTGAGCAAGAGAGAGACTATAAAACCTAACTGTTCCCCAGTGTGCTCATCTGAGCAGCACACTGCTGGGTCAAATGCAGAAAAGTTATTTCCCCTCTGGGATTAGAAAATACCCTTTAACCCTTTCGTTTGCACACAGACAACGGGGGGGTATGCACACTACAGAACCATCACTGATGCCTGTTGTAGGCAGCTAAACGTTTCATTGTTTATAGATCATTCATTCATTGATATACCCACTATTGTAGGCCGGCTGACACTATATGACATAACTATTCTGCAGTACTCCTGAATTCCCCCACCGGGTTTAAGGTCTCTGTCTGTCTGTCTGTCTGTCTGTTGATATCCGTCCGTCCGTCCGTCCGTCCGTCCGTCCGTCCGTCCATCCAAGTACAGTGTATCTGTCTATCTAATAGCACAATTGTATTTCTGCATCTGCCTGATTGGGCATAGACTAAATTCAGAGGTGTTTCTCAGATAATAAAGACAGTTTTGGTATAATTTCTAATATGCCATTGTAAACTCACACCTACATCGAAGACGAAATCATCTACAAACATTATTTACATCTCACTTTACATTCGGTTCTCGCTGAAGCTCTCTCACAATGCCATGGCACAAATTAAAATAACCTCTGTTACGTCTTCATTTAATAATCTAACATTGTGACATTTTCTGAACTTTTTCTGAAAAACTTATGTTGCTATATACATCAGTGGTGCTCAAACTTTTACATATCAATGACCCCAAAATTATATGTATTTGGCTGTGGATTCCCATCTCAAAATATTTTGGCAGGCCTATATTCAAAGCTTTGCAAACATTTTCACGATTTTTCAAAGATAGCAAATCTGCTATTTAAAAAAAAAAAATGGTTAAAGTGGTTAAAATCTAAAATGACACAGATGCTTTCCCGGTTTAATGGGTTAATGAACTAACATTGATATTCCACCATAAAATTAAATAAATTGAATAAAATATATAGAATAAAATATTCAATAATTAAATTAAAATCATTGGACTTAAACAATATACCACCTTAACTAATTCAATCTCTAATCCAATCCATGCTCTCCAGCTTGAAGCCCTCTGCTTCAAAGCTATTTTCAGATACAGCCATATCCAAAACATTTCTTTTTTTTTTACTTTTAATAATGAGCAGGTATCACTAGACCAAGAAGACTCTGTGACATTTGTGACAGTGGCTACATCAAAAAATGTTCTCATTAAATACAGTGACTAATTAGTTACCAGGTAGTTAGTAATGGGAGAAGGTTATTTAAAAAAACTAAAGAGAAACGGTAGGATACAGTGACATCAGTGAAAGTGACAGATGGTGATACGCTAACTTTAACCCTCAAGTAATTACCAGATCCAGAGTGTGACCTTTTATGTGATGTCTGTTGACATATTGGAGAAAATCAAAAGACTGAGGCAGATCATTAAGGTCTGTATGGCCATGTCTCATGTGCATGGATAGAGTTCACTGGGTGCGTTCATTGGCTGACTCCCTCAAAGTCTGACAATTAAATTCTTTCAGTTTTATAATAGTAGTCTCACCTTCTCGTTTGGATGGCAATTAGATCATAATTATTTTAGACCTGTTTGACCTATCCGTCTTTATACCTTTCAATCCGGAACAGCATAAGTGTCATTTTAGAGTTTTTCAGAAAACTGTTTTGGAAGGCATTTTAGAATCGGCCTCAGATCGAGATCGAGATGTAAATTGTAACGGCCATACTGTGACAAACTCAGCCATGGCTGTAACTATCAATTATTCACATAGCCATTATTTGATTACATTTTAGATTAATCAAATAATCGATTAAGCATTATTTTATACTTGGCCTTATAATGGTGTCCTGCAAAAATAGTGAGAATAGCAGATTAACAAGCTCACAACTGCTCACGATGCAATGCGTTCCGAGCTTGTAGATCCCGTATTTTCACAAAATAGAGATTGATTATTAATCGATCATTATAATATTAACTTATTTTTTTTAATCGATTAGTTTGATTAACTGATGCACCACTAAACTCAGCCTAATATTATCTTAAACCTAAGAAATATAGGATTTATGTCCAAATAAGACTTAAAACAATATTTATGCCTTTGTCTGTAGACTGCTGTCTTCTCTCAGGTCTCCCCAAAAAGCCTCAGACAGCTACAGCAGCTAGAGTTATAACAAGGATTTAGAAAGCTGAAAACAGACATCAATTCTCAGATCTCTCATCTCTGCACTGGCTTCATCATCTAAAGGGTATTTCAGACCGCTGTGATTTTTCTCCACAACGGTTGAATGCTTACAGTGTATGCTCCGTCGTATGACAGTCTAGCACACTGAAAACAGAAGACCTACAAGCTCACAACGCGTGGTGGATTGGAAGTGCTTTTGAGCTTGTAGGTTGACTAGTTGTGACACGCAGCACGTCATACGGCAAAGTATAAATTGGGCTACAAAGGGGTCTAGTTCCAAATCTTTGGTCTGAACTAGGCTCAAGGTTTAGGGCCAGAATACAGTTTACTTATGAACCCACTACCCATCTCAGGGCCATTCTAATAACTGTTCCATGACTTAACACATCAAAAAATGCCTTCTAAATATAGTTCTCAAAAGTTTTCGTCCAAAGGACCCCCAAAATGATATGTATTTGGCCGCGGACACCCATCTGAAAATGTGTTGTGCCAGGGACCTCTCCAGAAGAGAAGATTTGTGTAAAAAAAAAAAAAGCGAACACTTTCAAGATTTTTCAAAAATGTTCAGAAATAGCAGCTTATGTTTCTGTTTTTGAAAAATGTATGTTGTGATACTGTATATACAGTATAGCTAAAATCTAAAATTTTGCTTTTCCGGTTTTAGCGGGTTTAGTTATAACTAGCTGGAACAAAGGATCTGAGACTTGTGCCAACTCTGAGTTTTAAATCCAAGCTAAAAACATTTGTGTTCTGAACTGAACTGCTTTACATAAACATTTCAGCCTACCTAAAATAATAATACATTTTAAGTTGTGAATTGTTGATTGCGATGAAGGGTCGTGTTGTAGGAAGAACGGAAAGCCATGAAGAAAACATGTTCAAGGGGTAAGCTAGAACAATTTGGTAAATACACTATATCGTTCTCCATATCTCCATATTCTAACTTTTTGTGTTTTTTCGTAAATTAACGCCCTACTTGATCATACTACAGCGTCACACAAAAGCATCAAAAGTAGCACATACAGCTTGAAAAGCAGCGCGAAATGACACGTTTTCTCTTTAACATTTTTTTGCATATTTTGTCATAAACATACACATCTGTAACAAGACAAGTAAAATAAAAAATATACATTTATATGTTGTTGAAACAATGATCTTGTTTTGTATAACTCACAAATGTTTAAAACATTTAAAATAAAGAAGAGAGAAAATGAAGGAAAGAGAAGGTCTGAGTAAAATAGTATAGGAAAAGGAGAGCAAAAGAAAGGGAAGGAGAGAGGGAAGGGAAGGGAAGGGAAGGAGGGAAAGGGGAACCCTGCTGTCTCGCCCTAGTGCTCCATCCACTTACAGTAGGTCTCCTCATCAAGTGGCACCTGTAAACTCTCGTAATAGTCAAGGAAGGAGGTCCAAATCTCCTTGAAGAGACCCTTTAAGTGTGTATTTGATTTTCTCTAGTTTCAAGAAAATACTCATACAAAAAAAAATACTTAATCCATCTGGTAAAGCTGGGAGGAGAGTGTTGCTTCCATGAAAGGAGGATAAGTCTCCTCGCGGGCAGAGATGTAAAGGCTATGATTAAGTGCTTTGCCTCGTCTCTGGTGAACGGGTCTCTGGTGTAAAGCCAAATAGCGCATAAATGGGGTTGGGACTTGGGAGTGATGACTTTTTGAAACATCTTTGAGTAAGCGTTGAATATATCCTCGGTGAGATTAGGGCAGGACCAGAACATAATGTATATGGTCTGCTGGTTGTGCTTTACAGCGTGGACAAGGAGGGTATATAGTAGGATAGATTTTAGCTAATTTAGCATTAGTTGAGTTGAACCCTCAGATCAACTTTAAGTTGTCTCAGGCCATGTCTGGCACCGAAATGGCACGTTTTGAGCTTGTCGATCTGCTACTTTTGCTATTTTAGAATTTGAATCCTGAAAAGTAACAGTTGAGGACATATATGAACCCTATAGTCAACCTACGGGTGAAGTGGTAGAGTAAATAGAGTGCTATGAGAAAACAAAGTGAGTGTATTGCAAAGGGTAACTATAGGATAGCAGGTATAGACACACTAGCACTATAACAACTAGCATCCATCTTCTACAGCAGATAGCCAACCAGTACAGATACAAAGAAATAAGGGGGGGGGGGGGATCTGAAGAGATGGGTTTTCAGACTGCGGCAGAAAAAGGGGAGTGAGTCTGCAGTCCTGACAGACGGAGGGAGTGGGGGTCAGTCCACAGGTTGGGAGCCAGGAGGGAGACAAGCCTATAGGTTGCTTTTTAACCAGTGGTGGAAAGTTACTAAGTACATTTACTCAAGTTCAATTTTGAGGCATTTGTACTTGACTTTTCCAATTTTCAATACTTTTACTTTTTTTTAAAACTTTTACTCCACTACAATTATTTTAAATCTTTAGTTACTAGATACTTTCAAGATTTTGATTATTATTACAAAACATACATTAACCACTTCAGCCCTATACATTTCGGCCATTTGAAAATAGCCGGTCTACAAGCTCACAATGCGTTGTATTGTGAGCTTGTAGATCTGCTATTTTCAAAACATTTTAATACATCCTAATATACAATAGGGAGTCGCACACATGCGTGGCTGTCTGTCTGACTCGCCAGCCTGTTTGTGTGTCTGCCTCTCCAAGCTGCTGGTGTCTGGGTCTCACCAAGTTAGGTTTCGCGGGGTGGAGCTACAGGGTTTCCAGGGGGAGCTTTCGCTTTCGGTTTGCGTGTTGAAACAAACACCGCTGCTGCAGTGAACGTCTCTAAACTGTCTCTGTCTCCGATGTGCGGCCCAGGCTACTGGGGCCCCGCACAGCGGCGAGACGGAAGGGCCGCGCAGCGGCCCGAACCTTATACATTTGAAAACTTGGGAAATGGGACATTCTGCATGATGAGTACTTTTTTTGGTACTTTAAGTGCATTTTGATACTAATACTTTTGTCCTTTTACCCAAGTATATTTTGAACTACTAGTATTGATACTTTTACTTAAGTAAAAAAAATTAGTACAGAGACAGATGATCAAAGTGTGATCTTTAATCGTGTGCCGTTTTATTCTATTCCACTAATTCTTTATTTCTCCCTAAATTCCTTTTTATGTCTCATGTAAAGCACTTTGCATTGCATGTGTGTATCAAATGTGTATCAAATGTGCTACAAATAATGTTTGCCTTGGCTATCAACAGATAGAAAGGCTATGGATAAAGCGGACCTTTGTCTTATGGGCACGGTGCTTAAGTCTGACGCTTCACATAAAAAATAAAAATAAATCACAACGAAACCATGACAAGCTTTTCACATGATGCAAGACAGTTTGACTGTACATTTAACACTGACAACATGACAGCTTAAATAATAAACTGAAAGAATTAAAGTGCAAAAAGGGTAAGCGGTAAGTGCATGTGAACACATGCGTCACAATGCAACGCGTTACGAGCTTTGGACATTTTTTTTTTTTTAATTTGTCTTTTTTTGTGGTGTGCAAATCCTTCCCCATTTTAGCTTTCTTTTCTTCTTTTTTTTTTACCATATTTGCCAATTTTCGCCTACAATGACATGCCCAAAATCTGGTTGAAAGTGGCTAACATTAGTGTTCAGCAGCTTGATGGAAACTGGATCCCTTGAAGCGCTTTGATTTGCACTTTGGCACACAGATTCTTCTTCCTGGTGGCAGTGGTCCATATTCAGAGAAGATTGGATGTTGAGTGTCTGCGATGATTTCTATTGCTTGTTTCATTATAACTGCCTACTCACTCAGGCATGGGCTCATCGTCTTTATTCCCCATTACCTTCATCATAGTTGTTTTGTGCATATACTTGGCAAGCCTGCTTTTCAGTTGCGCCGTTAGGTTGCCAAGCCATGCTGTAATGCCATGTGACGATGCTCTCCAGCACAGGGGTTCTCCACCTGTGGGTCGGGACCCCCAGAGGGGTCCCCACATGATTTTGGAGGGTCCCCAGATGATTAGCAAAAATGTTGTCTCACTTAACAGTAAATAAACCAACATGCAGTATAAGTGTATACAGGTTATCTGCACGTATCTGCAAGTGACAAATGAAGGACTCGTAACACATTCCACGCCAGAGTTTAATATCATAATGTACTCACCAATGCCAGCGATTTATTGTTGTTTTTTTGTTTTTTTCACGTCGCCACAGACATCGCTAAATCCGCTAAAATCGCGCGTTCAACTGTTTGTAAACACAGAGGGTAGCTGTGTGAGGCGCCCAGCGAAGACCGTTTCGAAGATCCGCCATCTTGAAGCTACAGCGGTTTATGTTAACAACACATTGAGTGCCAATCGCGTAGATCTACGCAAATCTAAATAATTGCGCAGCGTGCCAGTCGCGTAGATCTACGCGAAGTGGTCTTTTTTTTTTTTTTTTTCTTCTCGCAGGTTCACATTTCATTGTAGGCGTCGTTCGCCACGACACATTTCATTGTAGCACCACCGGAAACGGAATTATCTATATCCGGAGATTTTCGTTCCCATCCGCCTCCACTCTAAAGCGGAAACTAAATCTCCATTTTCTCGGTTGTTGTTTTTCTCATCGCTGATCGCTGTTTAAATGGCTCAACTCCAACAATTCCAAGTGCTTGTCAGGGTGGGGGGACGGGGGATCCCCAGTTCAAATATGATTATTATGGGGGGTCGTGTCCTGAAAAGGCTGAGAACCAATGCTCTAGCAGGACAGACATTTCATGAAGGCCATGGCCGCCATGCCCCCACAGTTTGGCCTTATGCCCCTCACAAAATGTTAGACCCCGAGGCCACAGTGGCCTTGATGCCCCGCCAGCAATGTACTGGCCCAGCTTGTATTTCACTGTTTTCTCCTCAGTCTCTGTCCTGTCAGTAAGGTCTTTAAGGCACCCACCAGTGCTGAATTCTCATTCGTTCTTATTGGGCAACTAAATCAAATGAAATGCTGCACACGTAACCAGTGGCGGGCTTGATTTTGAGGTTGGGCTATTTATGATGGTAGTTTGACACAATGCTAGTACCAGCCAACCAGGAGACTTAAATGGGAAGTAAGTGATATTTATTTGCTACAATATGTCTTAAATAGCTTTGTATTCCCAATGTAATCATGGCCATAGAGCAGTGGTTTTCAAACTTTTTCATGTCAAGGACCCCCAAATTGATATGTATTTGGCCAAAGACCCCCCCATCTGAAAGTATTTCAATAATATATTTGTGCCAGGGACACCCAGAAGAGAAGATTTGTGTAAAAAAAGAAATCATTTCCTTTTTTTTCTTCAAAAATAATAGATGTACAAGCTTGCAGCGTGTAGATCTGCTATTTTTGAATAGCCAACATTTAAATGCATAAAGTGGTTAAAATGATTGTGATAGTGTATTAACACATTTAGCTGGGGACCCCCCCAAGGACCCCGGGGGGTCCCAGGACTTGAGAACGAATGCTATATGTGTTTGTTCAGTACGGGGTCTACCCGTCCCTCCAGCTCTAAATAGAAAATACATTTTCAGCTCTGGATACCAATTTCATCCAATCAGAAGAGAGAACTCATTCAGGATGCAGGATAAACAAGTTAAATTGGAAGTGATGAAACAAAGAAAGTGAACAGACAACATTGGAATTGGAACATTATAAAATTGAAGCTGATAAATGGGTCCTCGCTCCTGAAAATCTATTTTCTGTTTAATAAATTGGCGGAGAGAAGGGAGACCCCTGTTACTGAACAAACCCTCTATAGCAATGATTACTTATCAGAATAGAGAGCTCTATTTTTTATATTGCTATTGAGAGCTATTGCTATTTTTTAGAAAAAAATGTGATTTTGTTTTAACCAAAGAATATAATATCACTTACAGCAGTGGTGCTCAAACTTACTCATATCAAGGACCCCCAAATCATTGGGGCTGTATTCATGTATTTGGCTGCAGACCCCATCTGAAGAATTGTGTGCCAGGGACAAGATGAATGTTGTGAAAATGTTTCAACAGTATTCAACATTTTTCAAAATGTTCAAAGATGTTTTTCTAAGAATGTGTCACATTGCGATGCGTTGTGAGCATGTAGATCGGCTATTAAACTGATTAAACTGATTTTGAAGCTTCTTAACTTATTTAGCTGGGGACCCCCTGGAACACCTTCAAGGACACCTTGAGAACCACTGACTTACAGCACTTTTAATCGAAGTACCAAAAGTGACTGAGTGAACTATACTGTATGTCCATCATTGAAGACCCCCTCCTCATAATGTCACAAAGTTTTGTGCTCCTCCAGATTATCAAAGCCAAGAAGGCGTGGCAAAATGATGGGCAGGTGGCTTCACCAAAAAGAGGCCAAACATTCATCCATATCGTCTCTGTTGGGTGGAAACTGGAAACCTCATATGTCCAAAACTGTTACTTTTCAGGATATTCCCAAATTCAAAAATAGCAAAAGTAGCAGATCTACAAGCTCAAGCTTGTGGATCTGCTTGTGGATCTGCTACTTCTGATGCTTTTGTGTGACGCGGTAGTATGATCATAGGGCAATAATTTATGTAAAAACACAAAAAGTAAAAAAAATTGAGAGAAGAGGTTTCTGCCCGACAAGAACGAAATACTGTCCCAAGGAACCTCAAAACATACACTCCCCCTGACTAACCCATCCATGTTCAAATGAGTCCAGTGACTGATTGATGAACTTCTGACTCTTGAGTTTGAGTTTGTTCAAATATTGGTATTTTGCTATACCAGTAAATGATTTTGCGAGGAAAGAAAATATATTTTTTACATTTATTTTTTATTTCAGTGATACTTATATCCATCCATCCATCTTCAACCGCTTATATGGAATCGGGTCGCTAGGCCAGTTGTTACGGCAGAGAGCTCCAGACTTCCCTTTCCCGAGCAACATTAGCCACTTCCTCCTGGGGGATCCTGTTGTATTATGTATTAAAAAGGAAATCCTTAACTCTTAAGAATTATTGTTTTATTTGATGGCGTTGCTGCCCTCCCTGGCATTTGGCCTTTGTGCCCTCAAAAGATTGACGACACTAGTAAAGGCCTTGCCCCTAAAATGATGAACATCAGCATGATATAACAGTAAAGCCTCTGATGTAGTCTATTGCATAGGTTATCAGTGTGTGTTTTCCAGCAATGAAGATTGTCTATGTGAAGAGGACACAATACAAATGTGTAGTAGCACTCGGAACGGTAATTGCTCCTCACAAACTGCTCAAACAGATACAGTGTATTGCACAACGTATATAATGTATCTGTATGAATGGTTATGCCTTATTGCACATTCTATAAATCCAGACAAATGTACCCCTATTCCTTCTATAGAAATTCCATTTCACTGCCTGTACTTAGTAGTGACCAGTGGTGGAATGTAACTAAGTACATGTACTCAAGTACTGTATTAAGTTCAATTTTTAGGTATTTTTACTTGACTGGAGTATTTCCAGTTTTCAGTACTTACTTACTTCTACTCCACTACATCTCAGAGGCAAATATTGTACTTTTACTCCACCACAATTATTGGAAAACTTTAGTTACAAGTTACTTTGCAGCTATAAATTATGTTAAAAAACATATAGTAACCACTTTAGCCCTATTTTATACACTAGAGTTTCGGGGGGCTACGCCCCCCTCAACCCCAGCCGCGCACGGGGCCCAGCGTGGCCGCGTGTATATTGGGGATGGAGGCGAGTGTTAGGCGTGCAACAGGCGGGGGGGGAGGTAGCAGTGTGTGCTGTGGAGGCTGTTGCTAACTTGCTATGAGGCAGAGAGGGAGGTAAAGAGTAGACAGCGTGGCGACGTGCACAGGGGAGCGGATAGTGTGGCTGTAAGTACAGGAAGAAGTAGAGGCAGCGTGTGTAGACATTGTAGTGACCTGAATGGAGCGTGGTGGTGGAGAAGAGACGCAGCAATGCAGAACTGTTGTTGCGCGTTGGCGACGTCTTGGTGAGCGTTGGCGGCGTAGAAGCATGTGTGTGTGTGAGTGTGTGTGCTGTGTGTGTGTGGAGAAGGGACGTTGTGCCGACTGTATGCAGTGGCGTGGTGGTGAGGAAGAGGGGGTGGAGGGAGGGGTGTTGGTGTTGCCAGGTGAGCGTGTTGTAAGCGCGGCGGGCGCGAGTTTCAGCGAGGTGTAAGTGAGGCATGTAGGGAGAGAATGTAATAGTTATGCAGGGGGTCCGCGGTCAGCCCGCTGGTGGCCGGACCCCCTGTAAGTGTAGGGGCGCGTGGGGACCCCCGTAGAAGAGGGCGGGCCCTTGGGATGGGTGTTGTTTGTTTGATGTAGGTGGTTGCTTCTTTCTGGCGCTGGCTGTGCAAACCTGGCAACCGAGCGCATGCTGGCGGTGGCGTTACACCAGAAATGGTTCCTGGAGAAAATGGTGACCAAAAAAACATTTTGGAAAAAAAGGAAAAAACCCCGCACCGGCTGCCTGCTGTTGTGGTGATTAGGTCGTGCGCACGGTAAACGGTACGAAGCTGCCTCCCCTTCCGTTTTGTCCGACATTTGGTGAGTAGAATAAATTATGTTGCGCGGTGGAAAAGGTGTAGTGAGCAATGAGATGTCCCCTACGCGACGCGTAAATTCAGCGCGGCCGCCGTGGCGAGTCAGTTGGCGACATGTGGTCTGGCGGTGCGTTGTTTATTCGATAACAGAGCTGTGGGGTGTCCGCACCGAGGGTGCGGAAGTCGGTCGCCATTTATATAGTTAGATAGGCTATTTGAAAATAGCTGATTTACAAGCTCACAACGCGTTGTGATGCTATTTTCAAACATTTTAATACTTTTACTTTTGGTACTAATATTTTGATGCCAATACTTTTGTTCTTTTACTTAAGTACATTTTTTATTCCGGACAGAGTATTTCTGCATGGCAGTATTGATACTTTTACTAAAAGTAAAACATTTGAGTACTTTTTCCACCAATGGTAGTGACACATACACCTTATTGATTGAAGGACACCTGAATGATTGTCTGTTTTTTGACGACCTCACTGTCTCATGGTGAGTCACTTGCCTCAAGGTCAAGGATCATCTGCTGTGTTTTGGTGACATTTAGAATGAGATGAGTTGATGTCACTCAACTTGATGAAGGTTCAAGGTTGTTCTTTATTGTTACTTATATAGATACTTGTTATCTTGTACCAGCGGGTCCCGCAAACACACACACACACACACACACACACACACACACACACACACACACACACACACACACACACACACACACACACACACACACACACACACACACACACACACACACACACACACACAGAGAGTGGGCGGGGTGTATGGTGTGGAAGCAGGCTAGCTCACTGGCAGAGCGTGACAGACATTGGTGTTAACATGTTGGCCTATTGTAAGCGGTTTAGGGGCAATTGTTGCTTGTAGGGCTCGCGTCGTTTGCCGTTCTTTTCATAGACCTTGCTGCTTGCTGCGAAACGGGCTTCGCAGTTAAGTTCAGATGGTAATGGTCAATGGCTGTGTGCAAATTCAGAGCAATTGCTCCAGTCACTGAGGAGAACCGGGCAGCGTTCCATGACACCACGCACTACACCACACACTACAGAGGTTTGTCAAATTATAGGAGGATTAGTTCAAAAAGAATAAAACCATCTAATCAGCCTTCAGCTTCTCTGAAAGAAGCAGGTAACGCTCCACAGTAATAAACGCTGAACTGAAATCAATAAATAAAATTTAAGCATCAGCTTTTGTGTTCTCTACAGTAGGTACTATATACCTATAGTACCTATATACATACATAAAATACTGAGCATAATAATAATACATGCAATTTATATAGCACTTTTTAAGGTACCCAAAGTTGCTTTACAAAACAAAACAACTTTACTAAGAAAAAATAACTAGTTACTTAAAAAAAGGGAAAAAATAGAGTAAAGAAAACTAAGAAAAACACATTGATGTGAGCTGGGAGTGAGCTGGGAGTGAGTTCCATAGGGAGAAGGCCCTGTCACCCCAGGTTCGGCCCTTTGTCTTGGGGACCACTAGGAGGTTGGTATCACCAGACCTGAGGGAGCGGGAGGGGGCGTGGCCGTGGCAGTGAAGGGAGGTGACAGGTCAGAGAGGTAGCGAGGAGCTTTGTTGTTGAGGTGGTGAGCAGTGTTTTGAAATCTATTCTCTGTTTGACTGGTAGTCAGGGGATATAAAAAAATCTGGGAATAAATTCCTTACCAAGAAATGTCTTCACCAATATGTTTGTAAAGGTGTCTAGTAACACTCTCTCACAAAGACTTTTCCCTAGGGGAATCTGTGACAGCTGCTGAAAGTTGGGGTACAATTTTACAAAATGTTATTTAGCATGTGAGGGGTCAAACTAGGGTTTTTTCATGATTCTAAATCAATTGCAAGCATTTGTTTTGCACAAAAAACACTCCTTGGACTAAAAACAGCCATAGCCACTTTTCCAAGTCATCACATCATTGTTTGTGTAAAAAAAGAGAATCGTTCAAATGGTGATACAAGTGTGAAGTCATCTTTGGAGGTCACTCTCAAGAAACCGGGCCACTCGTAAATCAAAATTGAAAAATGACTGATTTTGCATTTCAACATATCTTTGCCTATACTTTTGTGAGGTCAACCACCAAATCACCAAATAGCACTCCCATTGTATGTTTTTTAACATTTTCAAACAGGAATTATCATTTATAACCATCCAAATTTGAATATTTCAAAAACACGCCACACAACTGTGCATGCTCACAGACAAACTCAGGGAGTCAAGCAATGTGTTTTTCTCCACCTGGTTCTGTTTTCTGTGTCTTCCTCAGTGACTTCTGCATGTCCTCTCTCACCGAATCCTTAAACCTCCTCTTTGGCCTTCCTCGTCTCCTCTTACCTGGCAGCTACATTTTCAGCATCCTTCTCCCAATGTACCTCATCTCTCCTTTTCACATGTCGAAACCATCTTAACCTCGCCTCTCTTGCTTTATCCACAAACCTTCTAACCTGCTGGGCTGATCCTCTAATTTAGACATTTCTGATGTCCTTCCTTTTCACTTCTAATGAGAATCATAGCATCCTCAATTCTGCCACCTCCAGCTGTGCCTGTCTTTTCATCAGTGCCACCATTGCCAAGCCGTACAGCATGGCTGGTCTCATCACCATCTTATACATCTTCCCTCTCACTGGTACCCTTCTGTCACAAAAAAACTCTTGACACTTTCCTCCATCCATTCCCTCAAAGTACTCTTTCATTGTTCTCAACACACTGGCCCTCATTTATCAACGCGGTGCAGCCCAAATAATGGGCGTACGGCGAGATCACCGCACCTTTCGGCATTTATCAATATATCCTGACGTGGGCTTCATCCTACGGTACGCTGAGATCTCACGTCTGGTCGAGACCAGTTGTTGACGTTGGCTGCACCCGTTTATTCCATTCTAGACCTGTGGAGCAACATTGTCTGACTGTCTGACAGGCATCTGGACACATACTCCACTCATAAATGTATATCTACACTAATAAATAATCCCTGTGAAAATATAACATTTTATAAAGTAATTTAAACAAACTGCTTTAACAGTCATTCAGATAAGATTGTAGATCTGGCTGCATTGAAAATAGCAAATCTACAAGCTCACAAGCCATTGTGAGCTTGTAGATCTGCTATTTTCAAAATCTACGAGCGCTTTTGCGTCGGGAGTCCCGCGGTCGGGACTCCCGACCATCTTTTCATGGATAGTGAGGTCTACAAACTTACAGTAGCTTGTCCTATGGTATGGAGTTATGTCATAGTAGAGAGTTATATAGGCTACAACCTGGCTGGGTTAAGGATATAAACCTGACGCTCCAATCTCTTATAACTTGGGTTGCGGCACGGGATCACTGCAGTCTGCAGACCGCCCGAGTCTCATGGGGAATGTAGCCTGACTGCTTTAGTGTAACTTGAACGCTCGGTATGGGGTAAATAAATATACAAACGTATTACATTCATGGCGATGTAATTGGTATCATAATGTCATTCATGTAGGCTACAAGCCTACGTGACTGACAAAAATTATACCGTAACGGATTATGAAAGACACAGTTGGGCGCGCGCGTGCGCGAGCGAGCGAGCAAGCGAGAGAGAGGCGTGTGCATGTGTGCGTGCGTGCCTGTGTGTGTGTTTGTGTGTGTGACTTGACAGGCAGCGAGGCGAGGCGAACCGGCTAAACTCTTTCTTTGGTCGTATTCTGGTTCTTCATGTCGTAAAATCGGGGTGTTTCGAGAATATTTAAGGGCGTGTTATTTAAATGACGCTCGTTTTCAGACGTGAGATTTATCAAGGCTGGGGGAACAAATGTACGCTCGGATCGGCTGTGTAGGATTCGTTGATAAATGTGACTTCGACGTTGGTGTACGGCCAAATATATGGAAAAATATACGCCGGTTTATACGCTGCGTTGATAAATGAGGGCCACTGTCTCCGCTAGCTCGAACATTTCCATCTCTATCTTTCATCACCTTATCCTGTTGCACATCCTTCCCATCCCATTATCTTTGCCTAGCCAATCCGTGCAAACCATTTTCTCCCTTCTTAGTGTCCAACCTCTCATCCTCTTTACCTAGCCCTCCCCACCCCTCGCTTCGCCTTACTCTTGATCTCGTTTTACTCATCTCCTCACTGAGCTCCACACAGCATTGTTCATTCTTCATATTCCACCATTTAATCTTTTTCTCTGTCCTCACACCTAACATCAGCTCTCAGTAATTGACACTCAAACCATGCTATTCATATGCTGAGTTGACGGTGCCCGGGATCAAACCTATGACCTGATGGTCTAAAGGCTGACCTTCTCTTCAACTCAACCTGTTGATATACTCTTCCTTGGATTATCCACCCCATGCTAGAACAGTTTAAAACCCCCTCCAAAACCCATGGTCTTGCCCAAATTTCTTTTAGAAGGGACACCTGAGCTACAACAATAGCTATAATAGTGAAATGTTTCCTTAAATCTACAAGAAATATAGATATGACTTGTTGATTTGGCGGCAATCTTGAAAAATGACCGCCATATTAGATTTTGTGGGGGGGGGGGGGGGGGGATGCATAGCCTATGCAATGAGCTGGAAAGGTTTTGGACATATGAGGTTTCCACCCGGCTAATCATTTTCATGGGGTAAATAATTATGTATAAAACCCACAGACAGAGTTAACCACTTTCAACCTGGCATCACTATTTTGTGCATGCCATTATAGGCGAAATTGTACAGAAGCTCACATTGTGAGCATGTAGATTGGCTATTTTTGCTACTTAATGCAACACTGTCATAGGATGAAGTATAACATAGATCATTCATTTATATTTAAAAAAAAAACAAAAACAATATGGATATCGGGAGAATATTGTCGTATTCATTGTTGATGGTGTTTTTGTACTGTTGTTCTTCTTTTGACTCCTTATTTTTGGGTTGCTACCCTTGCTGTATCTTAGTGTACTTTAACTGCTGTGCTGCCTCATGGCGACTGAATTTGGTGGCCATGTAACAACACTGTCATACAAAAAAATATAAAATATGGAGATACAAGGTTTCTGCCCAGCAGCACCAACTGTAATCCTTATTACCAAGCACATTTCTTTCAGAACAATTCCCAAGCCAATGTTTACACAAGGTAATGAAAGAATTTACATCTTTCATTTTGCAGAACAACTCATGAACAGTTTTTCAAAAAGATATTAAGATGGAAAACTCATTATGACTACTTAACATACTTTTGTTTGCTCATACATTTGTAAAGCTTTTAATTAATTTTAAAATGTATTTCTCTCTTTATTTTCTTTCTCTCTTTTTGTTTACAATAGCTTTTATTCAATTATATGAACAAATAGGAGAGAGCTGTTAGGTTAGCCCATTTGTGTTTCTTAGCTCTTTCCATGCATTATTTAACCACTTAAACCTTCTAGACTAGTAAATTGGACCCGAGTTGGCTCTGTACAGACTACATCAAATATCTTCTACAAGCTCACAACATGTTGCGTTGCGACACATTGTGAGTTGTAGATCTGCTATTTTGGGCTTTTGTTCACTCCAGAATATGGATGCTTGGGTTCAAGTGGTTAAAAAAACAAACAAGATGAAGGATCGATTCATGCAGTGGTGTGCATGTATGGGGTGGGTGGTCGGTGTCAGGGAGAGTAACCGATGAAGGCACTTGTGTACAGAGGGGTGAGGGTTAGGGTAGCCCATTTTCCTCAAGGTTCACTAATGTCTCTTTCAGATGGAAGCTGCGTTTACAAAGGGAAGTTCTATCACCTGAAACCAAAGCTAAAAGGGTCAAGGTGCAATCATTATGATCGTTCTGAAGGGTATTTACTGTGTGCTTGTTGGAGAATTGATCATGCTCTTTCAGCACAAACAAAAGGGACAATTTCACAATTTACAGCTGTGGCCTTAATGGACATGCCAATCCCACATCAGCAATTTGTGGGGCTTTCAGACCTGCAGGCTGCAGCATATGGAATGGGAGCAGGAGAAGTGTTTTCCATGTACAGCAGCAATAGAGGCAAAGTATTGTTGGAGGTTCTATACCATTTAAGCCCTATTACTGTATACTTCAGGTATTTGCTAGTCTTCAAGCTTGCGACATGTCGCATCGTGACCCGTTGAGTTTGCAAAAATTGTGAAAAGTTTTAAAAGCTTTTGAAAATTATCCACCTATGACATGCTCAAGAAGGGATGCCATGGTTAAAGTTGTTAATGGCTCAAATCTAACCTTTTTGTCAAGGATGATTAGATTAATGTGAGTTCTATTTCAAGGATAATTTTGCCTTTCCATAATTATTGATATGAGCGACCAAGGAGCAAAGGGGTGGTGTGGGTGAGCTGATTTTACGTCTGATGATGAAGGCATGCGGGCTAATGGACCATCATGCAACCACATGAACCACAGTTTTTATTAAGTACAGGTTACAGAACATATTTCTTTTGCAACTGGTCAAGTGTGTCATAAGACATTAATTACAGATTGAAGTTTTTCTGACAACAACATAAAGCATTTTTATGCCACTGTAATTATAAAAGGTTAGCTTCAATCTTTGAGTCTGCAGTGTAAAATGTTGTACTATAAGCTAGCAATGTTAGTTAAACTTTTCCATGGGTTTTCCAGGGGCACGTTTGTAACTATTGTTAGAGTACAAATTAAAAATCATCGATCAAATAAGCTCTATGCACAGCAGCCATATTGTAAAGAAATTGGGCGTCTTCCCTTCACAGGTTTTACCAATGATACTAATTAAGGCTCTGTTCCATTTAGTATAACACAGTGGACCCCCATAAATCTGAGAGTGTACAAACGGAAACAAATGTTCCATTTGGTTCCATTTGTACACTCTCAGAGTTATGCACCTGTAAGGGGCCATTTGGAACCTCCTCAAGGAACCATGTGGGTCCCTGGAACACACTTTGAGACCCACTAGAGTAGCAGAGTGTTTCCAGTGAGCCAACGCGCACAATATCAGCACCCTGACTCTGTTTGACCATGTAACATAGCCTTCATTAGTATCATTGGTAACACCTGTGAAGGAAGTATGGAAGGGGCCCAATTTCTTTCCCATATGGCTGCTGTGCATAGATTATTCTAATACTCGTTCACATTTACCATGATATCAGATGCCTCCTTAACACACTCTTTTCTAACTTACAAAATGAAATCATCACGTTGATTCAGAAAATGTACCGCATTAAAGTGACTCATAGACGTGCACACGGTGAGCAAAGCATCCAGGTATTTCTCACAACTATTTCCGCACTGCTTATGTCAGCCACTGCACGCAAGTCTAACTAGGTCAGTCTCTTTTGCTCAAGCTCCCCAAGTGCCCATTGAGCAAACATATGCTAAAGGTCACCCAATCATTTCAAGAAAATAAATGCGAGGGGCAATCAAATAATCAGTCTGAAGGACTGGACACTTCTACAGTTAGCACACCTGAGGAGTGTGAAATTACATGTACAACAAACAGGGCTCAATAAAGGCAACCATTTCAAATTTGATTACTGTGGCCTTGAGAATAAGCCAGTGGAGTCGACGATGTGGGGGTTGTTTTCAGACCTGTGTGAGATGAGGCAGAATGTGAATAGTGCTTTATCTTGTTCAGGCTCCTTTCGACACGGCTTTGAGAAGTGATTGTGCTGGGAAATTCAAGCCTGACCACACAGTGTATTGAGACTGAACCCAGTGTGTGCTCCCACCACACCTAACCACTTAATAAACCCTCTCCATACCATTGGTTCTCAAAGTGGGGTCCGGGGACCCCCAGGGGTCCTTGAGGGGGCTCCCTGCAAAATGTGTTAATACAGCATCACAATCATTTTAACCCCTTTATCCATTTATATGTTGGCTATTCAAAAATAGTAAATATATTTCACTTTATATTTTTTGAAAGATTTTGAATAATTTAGATTTTTTTTTTTACCGAAAATGAAGCCGATTGTTCAGGAATCTGTAATCCACCATCTTTAATATATGCCAAAGCGCACGTCGGGAACAGGAACCGGAAAACAATCCCCAAAGAATGCTATTGGTCGGGTAGCTTGTCAATCAAGAGCGGGGGCGGGGAATGAATGCTATTGGTTGTGTAGCTTGACAATCAAATCATCCCGACCCCTCCTAAAGCATAGCCTACTTTATCGTCAATTTTAAAATAAATGGGACCATAATTTAGCAAAACGCATATCATGATGATTGAAAGGAGACTTTAAACTAGCGACTGGAAGCATATAGTATTTATGACAATGTTTATTAAGGTAAGAAAATTAAGTCTAAAGTTAAGTCAAAAACCCATCCGCTTACATTGAGAGAATATTCTTTCTGACACCTGCAGGGGTAAAACCGTGAAACTACAGACCATTCATATGAACTGTCTCTTCCGTATTGGAGTCAATGTAAATATCTCAGGCTGGCCCCTTGCTCTATACTTGGTAAAGTAATACTTAATTGACCAGGGTTGGCTCTGTACTGGGTCCACTCTTTTTGACATCTACAGCAAATCTCTTTGCCGAAAATAGCCGATCTACAAGCATGCTTGTAGATCTGTTATTTTCCTTGAATGTTCATCCTCTTGGGAGCATGAATGTGCACAGCAAATTCCATAGAAATGCAGCCAGTAGTTGTTTATTTTTTCTAGTTGTGTTGCCTGGGGCCAAAGTGTTGGCTGGATAGACCAACATCACAATTGACAGAGCCCCATGAGAACACATTTTATCAGCTGCCATTTTTGTGACTATGCATAACAAATGAATCACAAACAAAATGTTTACTTGTCACTCGATCAAGTGTGTGCAGTTAAAACAAGCTGATCAATAGTCTGTTTGTTGTATTTGATCAGGGAACAGAGGCCTTGCACAGAATATTTACTTCTTTCTTCCCATAACCATTGCTCGCCACTTTCAAAAAGGAGGTTAAAACATCCACACACTGGTTTTAAAACTCCCAAACAATTTGTATTAATGGCGCAACGTTTCGACCATATGGGTCTTCATCAGGCTTTTCTATTTGATTCTTGCCTTGATGTCCTGCACCTGGCCTAAATACAGGTACTAGATGTGTACACAATCTCCTCTTTGAACCACTTTCAAAAGAAATTGCCACATTTCTGTGCCGTGGTAGACTACTAGACCGTAAACATTGGAAAATCATGAAATTACTGATGCTATGATGCATTGTGAGCTTGTAGATCTTTTATTGTCAGCGAGCAAAAAAGTATGAATCACCCTTAAAGGAGACTCTTTGTGTCTCCTACCGGAACCGCTGCCGGTCATCAAAATATTGGCTTAGGAATGCAACAAAAACTAAACGAATTCAAGTCTCCTCAACTAATCGATAGGGGAAAAAAAGTAATTTTGGGGGTGAACTATCCCTTTAAGCATTCAATGTAAAGGCCTCTATCGTTGTCTCATCAATCTACTGTACAGCACAAATAGCATTAAAAAAATATAAATAACCATTTAGATTAATTTCTATTCCAATACATCATCCACTGCATCGGTAGACAGACTTCTGCTATGAGAACCTGAAAACACCAAGGTCACAAAAGAACACCGCTACTATTTATTTATTAGCTTCCCCGCAATTCCCCTCATTTTTGGCAGCTGACATTTGCAGAGCGGCTCAGTGTACCATTAGACAGTTTGGTATTCAATCCAAGGAGTAAGGTAAGATGACTCAGGGCTCGTCTGACGGCAGGGCTATCGACCTGATCACTTTTTTACTCCTACTTCTCAGAGAACCAAAACCCATCTCTAATTCTCAGTGCGTCATATCTCCCAGCAGCACATGTGTGAGATTGCTGGTTGATGAGAGAGAGAGAGAGAGAGAGAGAGATGTGTGGGAGTGGAGCACAGTCTAGACGTGAAGGCAATGTTTGCCTGGTGTGGTTAAGACAACAGGGGCTGACGTATCGCTTCATTCGTCTATAAACGTTCACTTTATGAGATCCACCTCTCTAAATCCCCCTGAGGGTTCTACTGCTATGGGAGATGCATCTATGGAACACACAGCCTATACATACATATTAGGGCTATACATACATAGGGGTGAAACGGAGGGGGGGGGGGGGGGGTTCAGTTTCAGCTTCACCCAGCTGATGGCTGCTCAGATGGTTATGATGAGCAGCATGAGGGGGAGCAGTTGGGGGTTTAAAGGAGTAGTTCACCCCCAAAAATTACTTATTTTCTATCAATTACGCACCCCGTGAAGCCTTGAATTCACAGAGATTTATTTTGACCGGCAGAGTCTCCGTCTGTAGGAGACTCAAGTCTAGGACATCGGTTCTCAAAGTGGGGTCCGGGGACCCCCAGGGGTCCTTGGCGGGGTACCAAAATGTGTTAATATAGCGTCACAATCATTTGAACCACTTTAACCATATTTTATGCTTTGGCTATTTTTGAAAAAATCCCTGGCACAAAAAAATTTTTAGATGGGGGGGTCCGCAGCCAAATACATATAATGTTGGGGGTCCTTCATATGAAAAAGTTTGAGAACCACTGGGTACTGAGTCTCCTATTGATCGATGATCAAATTATTGGCTCAGGAATGTGACAAAAACTAAAATATCTCCATGAAAAAAAATCTAGACAAACCTATGCCTACTGCAGTGCTTTGAGAACCAATCCTGATACCATCCCAACATGAAGGACGGCCCTAAAGTCTCTGCATTGCTCCTGCAATGCTGTTATCTCTGAATTGTTTCCACGCAGTTCAAACCCCTATACATGGAATTTAGAAATCTCCCCCTATACCAAAACTGTATTTCTGGTGACATCTACATTTTAGATGTCACCAGAAATACAGTTTTGGTATAGGGGGAGATTTCTGATACGTCTGGTTAATAAAAGACTAATCGTCTCTGTCGGATGGAAACCTCCTATGTCCAAAACTGTTACGTTTCAGGATTCAAATAAAAAAATATGCAAAAGTAGCAGATCTCCAAGCTCAAAAAGTGTCGATTCGCGCTGCATTTAAGCTTGCAGATCTGCTACCTTTGATGCCTTTGAGTGACGCTGTAGTATGATCAAGTAGGGCGTTCATTTACAAAAAAAAAACACAAAAGTAAAAATATGGAGATAAGAGGTTTCTGCCCGACAGCGACAATATACTATGTTACTATGTAGTGTGTACTACTGTACACACTACACAAGTACGTTTGTGCACGCACACACGCACACATTCACACGCACACACGCACTTTGAAAACAGTATTTACCAGCCACCGTGTTGATGTCCTTCTGATTATGTTGTATGGGTTTGCACTGAGGTCTATTACACCACTTTTATCATGATTGAATTCAACCTTTTACACACAACCCCACCCTATTTTAGCCCTGAAGCCTTTTGTTTTGTTTTGTGTTCAATTTTGACTCCACTGAGAAAATCTATAACATTTTAAAATCATTTGGACAAACAATATACTGGAAAGTCCTGTAAACTGACAGACTTGTCAGATGCATTGTGTTCTGGACTAAAATACTGTAATACATCTAATCATGAGAAACACTGCGTCAATACTTGACATGAGATCATAGTGTATAGAATAAACCCACAGGGGCATTGTAAGAATCATTTTTCTGTTATCTTGCTGAATAGTATGACCACGTTGCACTGATCTATGCCCAAAGGGAGTGCTACTCTTTTTTTAGTGGTGCCAACCACTCACAAGGACTGACTTTGTGTGTGTGTGTCTGTCCGTATGTTTGCGGACGGCCTCAACATGTTTGTGTCTGGCCTCAACAGCTGCAGCTGATTGCAACACAAAGATGCAACCAGTTACACTAATTAAACACAAACACAAAGGAGTGCAACACATGCGCATAATGAACTAATCAAAGGCACCACTCATTTCACACTGGGTGTGATTTTTTTTATTTCTTTGTGCCAGGGATGGTTCACCCAAAAAATTATTGCATTTTTTCTATCGATTAGTCACCCCATGAACACAATGGACAATGTTTTTGTCGCATTCGTAAGCCAATAATTTGATGACTGGCAGCGGTTCCGGTAGGAGACACAAAGAGTCTCCTTTGTGTCTCCTACCGGAACCGCTGGTCATCAAATACAATTTGTTGTACATGATATAGTGAAAACAGCCGATCTACAAGCTTACAACACACAATTTTCACCAGCATATTTTCACCAAATGTTCACATATTTTTTGCAGAATGTTATGCGCCTATTATGACATGCCCAGAATAGGGATGTTAATGTTCATGTGGTTATTATGTTCATGAATGTGTAGATGCCATGTAGCCATTCTTACATTTAAAATAGCATTGCAAACCTGAGTTAACGTCAAATCTAACCCTTTCTGGTGGGTGTCCTCAAGAAACATCAAAATCTAATCTTTGAACGTTTTCAGTCAATGTAAGCATTAACCTCAACCTATCTAGACCTCCGAAATGAGGGGTTCCTGTATCAAAAGAAGTCCCCACAGAAAATCCTTAGTGTCAATTAAAAATGGCCGGATCACAATGAGAGTTACTCCCAATGTTGAAGCCTAATCTCAGGTTAAGTACATCATTTTGACCTCTGCTACTGTAAGCTTAAATCTTTAATATCGCCCTATAGCGGGGCATTGAAGGGTCATAAAAGACACATGCAGAGATTATATTTTCAATTATGGCTTTTTCTACTGCAGATCAAATGCATACTTCTCTATAGCCCATAGTATATCTCACACACCTTATTAGATCAAGACTACCCTCGATGTGGAAGGCTATTTTCTGGGTATGGAGAATTGTCTGTCTCAGCCATTCTCCAGCTTGGCCAGTTCCTAGCAACCAACAAGGTTATATAGGCTGTCTGTTTCTGAGTGGTTTGAGAAGGCATCGAGTGCAGGCAGATAATGCAATCATGTTGTACAAAATTTCACGTGTGCATGCGAGCGCAGGAGAAAAGAACACACACACACACACACACACACACACACACACACACACACACACACACACACACACGGAACCTGTGAATATAAGCAAAGCTTAAGCTCTAAGGTATTGTACGCACAGGCAAATACTGTATACTGGCATGATTGATTGATGACTGGTTTTATTGGGTAATAATTGTATACGAGTAAAACACTATATATCGTCTCTGTCGGATTGAAACCTAATATGTCCAAATCTGTTACTTTTCAGGATTCAAATTCAGAAATAGCAAAAGTAGCAGATCGACAAGCTCGAGACGCATCTCTTCGCGATATGCTACTTTTGATGCTTTTGTGTGAAGCTGTAGTGTGACGAGTTGGGGCGTTAATTTACGGAAAAACACAAAAGGGTTCAAATATGGAGATAAGAGGTTTGTGCCCGACAGCAACGGTTTATATTACACATGAAGTATAATGAAATACTTATTTCCAGTGGAGTCCTGTCAGTGCAACCAACCATACTAGGTGGTGAAGCACCATTAAAATTGATTAAAAAACTGTCAAATGTACATGACACGCTGCAAGTCACAGCACATGACACCAATTATAACTAAAATTCTAAAAACATAAGAAATGTACCTCAAATACTGAATAAAACATGGATAAGTAGTGGACATGTATTCATATTTTGAGCACAATCCATATTATTTATTATACACAGAAATTCTCATTCTCTGCGTTTTATTTATCCATTCGTTGACTGTGTACACATGAAACCAAATGGATCCGAAAGGATCCCTTTGGTTACCTTTGTACATGGTCAGAGTTCAATAATTAACACTGAGGATTTTTACAACGTGCAATACATATAAATCCAGAGATTGTTTTTTACTTGAGTTTGTCAAATAAGCCTGCAGGTCTGGTTGGCACAATGCCCAACACTGATCAAAGAGCAAAACTAACCCATTCAATCCAGGAACGCATCTGTGTCATTTTAGATTTCTTTGGCTATTAAAAAATAGCAGATAGCTGAAAAAATCTTGAAAATGTTTGCAAATCTTTGAATATATATTTTTAAAAGCAAACATTTGTAAAATATTTTGTTCCAGGGACTTCCAGAAGCAAAGATTTGAGTCAAAAATGTTACCTTTAAAAATATACAAATATTCAAATATTTGCTCAAATGTTTAAGATTTTCCAAAAATAGCAGATCTACTCGTAGCGCGGCACCGAGCTTGTGCTCGCCGTGCTACGAGCTTGTAGATCTGCAATTTTTTTGAATGAAAGTATAAATTAATGGTTACAGCTAAAATCTAAAATGACACAGATCCGTTCCCGGATTGAATGGGCTAAGCACTGCGCCAATCAAGCTGCACTCCATCAAAGTGGAGAGGCTCAGCCTGTTTGCCATGAAGATTGAACATCTAATTGAAGATCCTGCAATCACTAACAAACAACGCTGACCTCATAAGGAATCGCCAACTATTCATACTATAGCAGTCATTGCATTTCATTGCTGCATGTCAGGATGATCATCATCTCTCCTCACATTTACTTTGTACCCTATAGGTTTATTAGGACATGCGTTGTGAGCTTGTAGGCCGACTATTTTCAAATAGCTTATGTTAATAGGGTTACGTTACAGTTACTGATTTTCATCGTTTTGGCTACTCTACTCACCTCTGGGTAGATATGCAAGGGATAATGTACGGGTATCTGGTCATTATTGAAAAATAAATCCCGACAGGGTGATTCTCCACCAACGCGGAGCGGTGGTGGATAATCACCCTGAAGGGATTTTTTTTCCAATAATGACCAGCTACCCGCACATTATCCCGCTTATTACACGGCTACTTAATAAATAAATTACCGTAATTTTCGCACTATAAGCCGCACCTGAATATAAGCCGCAGCAGCTAAATTGAATGATTTGTACATAAGCCGCACTGGACTATAAACCGCGGGTGTAAAATCCCTAGATTTAAGAGGTCCCCTAGTGGCCGTTAGCTATAAAAATCCATAGATAAGCCGCACCGTTATATAAGCCGCAGGGTCGAAAAATGGGGGAAAAGTCGCGGCTTATAGTCCGAAATTTACGGTTTATAAATTGACCCAGAAGTAACAACAAAACAAAGTATTTCCTTGCTTACGGCAATGAAAGTATTCCATAAGTGTTGCGCTGGGCGGACACGTTCGCCTCGGAAAACAAGGAAGTGTAGTGGATCAAATAGAATACATTTTTGGTTACTGCACTGTCTATTTATCGCTTCAAATGTTTTCAAAAACATTCTTGAGAGCAACGTTTAGTTGTAAATGACGCGTGTTTGTTTACATGGCTGTCATGTTGGATACAGCATATCCAACATGACAGCAGGTTGATATGAGCAGGTTGATATGAGCAGATGCTCTGAGTCTTTGATTAGACAGCGGTCTGTTATAGAGCTCATCGGTCATTATCATGAAATAACACACCACTGAATTCAGCGATTGACCAATCATAATCAAGCATTCAACCAAGCCGTGTAATAATCAGAGTTAAGTGTCTCGCTCAGGGACACTTGGACACGTAGACAGGGCGAGCCAGGGGTGAACCGGCAACCTTCCAATTCCCAGACGACCTCCCTATGGCCTAAGCAGCCAACATGTGTGTTCACTACCATCTTATTTTCTGGAGGACCCAACGGTACTTATTTCTGTGGATAGCAGATACCATAATCAACACATCTTCATATCAAACAAGCACGTCATGCATGCCCCCCCCATGGATTGATTACTGCCTCTTCTGTGTTTGACATGGAAGCACAGCATTACATTACATTAACCCATTAAGACCCAGAACCCATCTGTGTAATTTTTTAGATTTCTTTGGGCTATTGCAAAAACAGTAGATATACAAGCTCATACCGCGCTATGAGCTTGTAGAGCGTTTTTTTTTTTTATCATGAAAATGTTCAAATCTTTTTTAAAGCAAACATTTTTAACTCAAATCTTTGCTTCTGGGGATCCTACAATGACTAACATTGAAAAAAACGATTGTTGCTGTAATATCAGTGGTTCTCAAACTTTTTTCATGTCAAGGACCCCCAAAATGATATGTATTTGTCCGCGGACCCCCCATCTAAAAATATTTTGTTCCAGGGACCCCCCAGAGGCAAAGATTTGAGTAAAAATATAAATATATATTCAAAGATTTGCACAAATCTTCACGATTTTTCAAAAAATAGCAGATCGCCAAGCTCATAGCGCGGCACTTGGTGCCACACTATGAGCTTGTATATCTGCTATTTTTGAATAGCCAAAGAAATCTAAAGTGACACAGATGCGTTCCCGGATTGAATGTGTTAATGGAAATATCTGTCTTATATATTTATTGCTTTGACATACAGTACACACAGTTTTCCGATTACATTCATCTAGGGAGGGCAGAGTATGGCATTCCAAGCAATAAAAACCGCACTATACAATACGTATGTGCTGTCTAATCTCCATAGGCTTGTTGTCTGAGCTTTATTTAGTGTCAGCATAGTCAGTTATAAACTATAATGAATTTTTAGGAATCATGGACATTGAATTTTGCATACATATTGGGCATTTCCTCTGATGTGCATGTGTGATGTGTCTATGAAGGAGCCTCCTCCATTGTCATTCATACCAGAATGCAGCTGAGACTATAACGCTACAGCGAGTCCCGCATCTCATGACTATTGGGGGCATGTACAAGGAAACTAGAAAACTGTGCTCCTAGGAGTGCAGATCTCCACCAGGCAGGGTTGACTACCCAGGGCTGTGTCAGTCGTGGGGGGGAAGCTGTTAGTACAGCTGTGGGGCAAAAGTGGAAGCGGTTTTGGAGGTGTGTTGTGTAGAAGCCACACCACCTGCTATTCCAATTTGGGGAAGATTGGATGTTGTGTTCCTGATAGCCTATCGTGAGAGGGTATGGTCTCCCCCGCGAAATGCCGTAAAATCTTATCAACTTGCATTATGATCCAATTTTTTTTTATTGTACAACCTACGGTTCAAGAGTTATGCAGTCTGTTATAGCACCACTATGAGGCCAATTCGAAGAATTCTGGGTGGAAGTTCTTCGTTGGCCTACTGGGACTGGGGGTGTGCAAAGTTTAACACCATTCGGTTCAGTGATGCCTGAGATTAGCCGTTCATACACAGAAAGACGAGGAGTGAAAACATTATCCCTGCCCCCGGCCAGAACGGCCTGGTGGAGATAATTACACAGCGATAAAATACGATACGTAAACAATGAATATGAATTTATTTTATTTCACAAAAATCAAAAAAGAAAAAATCCTAGGAGGGCAGGGCTAGACTTGAAAAAATTAGACAAGGAGCAAAGTGTCCTTGTGTTTGGACTCCAATCACATTCCAGACAAGGCAGGTATGTGTTGACAGAAGCAGGCTTGAGCCTTGTGAGGTGCAACCAAGCGAGGCCTAGTCACGTGAATGAATGCCCACGCCGCCGAGTTGCATACCAATAAGGTGGGAATCATGTACAGTATAATCTATTTCAAAACTGCATATAGGCCTACTGTGGTACTTGACAATGAGTCAACACAGTCCACCTCTAGTAGACAGGGCAAATCCTATAACTATTTGATAAAACGGCGTACCAAACTTTTCTCAGTTGATCCTTGTGTGATTTTCCATTTCTGCAATATAAGATTTGTATAGTGCATATTTTATTGGATAATTTGCATATTTGAAGGTCAAGGCATGAGTTCTTCTCATCATAGCAAAGCAAATGTTTTTACTAAATTACCCTAAATATTGTAAGGTCCCAGGGTGTGCATCGGACAGGAATGAGAATGTTTGGCGATGAAAGGGGAGTGTCATGTGCCGCTGTTTACGCCTAGAGTGACCAGGGCCGCATTAAGACCCCTCAGGGCCGTGGAACACCACAAAACCAAAGCCCCCCCCCCAGCGGCGTAATTTCACGCGTGCCCAACCTGCGCGCACATGCGCGAAATTTTTCGGGTCTAATTCGGTACTATTCAAAAATAACAGATCTACAAACTCTAAGCTTGTAGATCTGATATTTTTTTTAAATCTTGAAAATGTATGCATATCTTTGAATATATACATTTGTTCAAGCAAACATTTTTAACTCAAATCTTTGCTTCTGTGGGGTCCCTGGCACAAAACATTTTCAGATGGTGGTCCGCGGCCAAATCTTAAACTCTTATCAATTTAGGGGTCCTTGCCATGAAAAAGGTTGAAAACCACTAACCTAGAGTGATCGCACCTGCGAGTGCCAGCCGTCCTGGTTTCCAGAAGCTGGCATATTTGTTTCCTGTTCCAGTTCAGTTTCCCATAGCTTTGTTTTAAGCGTTTGGCAGCAGGATTGAACTGTAAACCAATATGACGCCTTCATATGTGTTTCTGGACAGGAAACGGGTATGCCATCTTCTGGAAATCTGGGACTATAGTTATGTACAGAGCCAATAAGATGCCAGGCCCAGGGAGCTGTGCAGCTGTCTGATGTTCTGGGGGCTGACCAGTCTTTTACGGCAGCAACCTATCATTGTACCAATGTAATGATCAATGGTGTATCTATTTTGAATGATATTTCTTAGTTTTATGGAAAGTACAGCATTATGTTCTGTCCCCTTTCATGGGCAAGCATTCTCATTCCTGTCCGATGCACAACCTGGGACCTTTAAATATTTAGGGTAATTTAGTAAAAACATTTTCTTTGCTATGATGAGAAGAACTCATGCCTTGACAATTACGTTAAAGTTAATTTGCATAATGTATCTGCAATATCTAATCTAAAATCATATCATATACACATGTTATAACCTAAAGACAAATTATCAATACATTTATTTAATTATTTTATAGAAATTGATTCTACAAGAAGAATCACCTCAGGGTCAAAAGTTTGTTAGAGATCATTGGTTAACAAAACTATTGTCTATAATAATATAATATAATTATGATATAATAAATGATATACATAAATCATTTGTATGGCTTTATTAGCTTATTATTACATGGACAAATAATATTTGATTGTGATATTTACTGTCTTTATAGTGATCAGTTGTACAAGAATAAAATATTTGTAAAATAAGTACTGGTACTTGGAATAATATTAAACAGAAAAGAACCATAAGTTTGCTTTGAGTCATTACATATTCATAATGTATGCTCATTAACCAGAATTAACATGCCAAATGGATACACAGTAAATGTTCTTACACCTAATTGAGATGAAATGTTAATTCAAGTATGACCTCTACTCTTTATTTATTAGGGATGTCCGATATTATCGGCCTCCCGATATTATCGGCCGATATTAGCATAAAAATTGATATCAGGAAAATATCGGTATCGGTTTTTGGAAATTGTTTTTTTTTTTTTTTTTTTTTTTTTTTTGGCTTTATAAATAAGTTACAGGAGTTCTTACTGTATATGGTGTGTGTGATATGAAATTTGAGCTTACCCTAATCACAATAATCCCCGCATATATCGGTATCGGTTGATATCGGTATCGGTAATTAAGAGTTGGACAATATCGGTATATTGGTTATCGGTAAAAAAGCCAATATCGGACAACCCTATTATTTATGATTTATTCAAATATGCAAATTGTCTAATTAAATATGCACAATACAAAATGTATATTGCAGAAATGGATTCTACAGGAAAAATCACATGTAAGGATCAACTGAGAAAAGGTTGGTACACCCTTTTATCAAATCGTTACAGGATTTGCCCTGTCTATAGATATTGATATGAAACATATTTGTTTTGGTTCAGAAACATCAACATTCAACATAATGTGGTCTGCCATTTAAACCAAAATGTTTGGACGACTCTTCCCTTAAATGTGAAGTCTTCCCTTGAACGTGTGATGTAAGTTTCACATCACGGTAACAGGAGACTTATGAAGAGCAGAACAGTCATGACCTTTTATTCTGAAAATTAGAAGCTCAAGGGGTTAAGGTGAGGTGAGAGTCATGAGACTCCAGGCTTCAGCAATACAGCTTCTACACAAAGCCATACAGTATAGCCAGGAACCCAAAGCCCCCCCCCCCCCCCACTCTTTCTAATCCATTCAGCTGCCATGCTGAATATATAGCATGGTGAAAGAGATAAATTCTCTGGGAAGGCTGCCAAACTAAAATTTTGATCACTGCCATTTCCACTCAAATGTATGGTTAGAAAATAAAGCCAAAACATTGTTTAATCTACAGTAGTTCAGAGTGAAATAATGAACTTTGAAATGCACCTGACAGACCCAGCCCTCTCAAGTGGAATAACGGGTTTGGGGTTAGTCATAAGAGGAGGGTTTAAACCATTAAGACCAAATCTTCTAATATATATTTTTAAAGCGAACATTTGCAACTCAAATCTTTGCTTCTGGGGGTCCCTGGAACAAAATATTTTGAGATGGGGGTCTTCGGCCAAATACATCATTTTGGGTGGTCCTTGACATGAAAAGGTTTGAGCACCACTGATATAGAAACAATAGTTTTTCAGAAAACTGTTAGGATTTAGACGACATTTTTGTAGAATCGACCTCAGGTCTTAATGGATTAATGCAGCAGGCACACATGTGTGGACATGACATTTGTCTACCCCTCTGGTCAATGGTCAGAGGCTTTTGTTAAAATAAGACATTTAATCAGTGATAAACTGCGGGCAGCTCTTGGTTTGCACTTGAACATTTTGGACAGACAGACTTTGACAAAGGGCAACACTCAGACTGTTAGGATGTGTGCTAGTGGCGTTACAGGAACACAGGCGAAGGAGCCAAATGCACACGTATAGAGGCAGAGTAGGTGCAATTAAATAGATGTATAACAATAACAGAAGGTCCGAGGCTTACAGAGGGAGTCTGCAGGCAAGGTCGAGACTAATAAGGCAGTGAAATACAGACAATGGAATCCAAATAGTGAGTGGGCAGAAATTAGAGAGTCTACGCTTGACACAAGGTTATCTTAACCCATTAAGACCTGAGGCCGATTCTACAAAATGTCTTCTTAATCCTAACAGTTTTTTGACCGATATCAACCGATACCGATATATACTTTTTTCACCAAAAGTCAACTAATTGTCAGGCAACAACATCACATATGATATCTAATAACATAAAATAGCTTTAATATCAATATATGATCTAATAAATCTAATATAATACAGTGATGTTGAAGTGAATGAAATGAGTCACTGGTGGTCATCTGAATGAGTCCCACTAATCTTAGATTAGATGTTGGCCTATTTGATGCCTATAACATTAACGAGTGTCAACGAGCGTCAGCTGGGCACAGACACACACACCTGCCCTCAGCAGTGCTCTAATTTGAAAGTGACTGGAATCTGTCTCATTTCTCTCCAAAAGCCCTTGAACATGATGGAATATGATTTAGGATTACTGGGATTATGGTAAACTCACATTTCATATCACACACACATACAGTGAGAACTTATATATAAAAAATGCATGCTGGTATTCATTATGGATGGTCTACACACCGACAATGATCTGGCACATTTGAATTGTGCAACAGCGACGCCATGTATGATTTATTTTCATTAAACCAATGTGTTTACTGTACTGTAGTCCTGTACAACTCTTAATATAGTAGGGAGCAGAGATTGAGTGAATGATTTCAGACATACATATAGACAGAGAAAGAGAGACAGCTGGAGAGGAAAGACAGAGACAGAGAGACAGGTGTGGCTGGAGAGGAGAGGACAGACAGAGACAGAGACAGATGTAGCTGGAAAGGAGAGACAGATGTGACCAGACAGGAGAGAAAGACAGAGAGACAGATGTGGCTGGAGGGGATAGAACGAGACAGATGTGGCCAGAGAGGAGAGATTAAGAGAGAGAGACAGACAGACAGACAGACAGAGACAGAGAGACAGATGTGTCTGGAGGGGATAGAACGAGACAGATGTGGCCAGAGAGGAGAGATAGAGAGAGACAGACAGAGAGACAGCTGTGACTGGAGAGGAGAGACAGAGACGGATTGTGACACTGATGGTGCCATCAGTAAGGGACCCTGTCCCAGTCGGTGTGGGTGTTAAGTCTTCCCACCTTTCTACAGCTCTCTCCACATGGGAGTGGCAGACTGCTCAGATTGTAAGAGGCATTGCAGCATGTCCAATATGCTGTTCCAGGCTGTGCACACATCATATTGTGGAGATAAGTTAACCCAAGAGGAGCAAAGCTAAGCTGTTGCTTTCTAAGTATTGAGTAAATGCATTTGGCTTTCGGAGGATGCAGTTCCCTCACTTTTTTTCATCTGGTTATTACAAACTCTGTACCTGCAGGCATAACCCTTGGGTAAATGAGGTCATCTCAGCGATGCACGGAACATATGGCGTACGGCCCATGACATGCCACGTTCTATTACCCTAACCCCCCTCATTATGCACTTCCCCCATGACTGCTAAGAGTCTTTTTAAAGAGGGTTAGACTGTGCGTCTTACCTTTGCTTTTTAAGCTTGTTTTTAGTCTTCTTTTTTGTTCTTATTTTATTTGATCACAATCCAGTATTATCAGTGGTGTAAGGTAACTAAGTACATTTACTCAAGTACTGTACTTAAGTACAATTTTTAGGTATTTTTTTTACTTTACTGGAGTATTTCCAACTTTCAGTACTTTTACTACTACTCCACGACATCTCAGAGGCAAATATTATACTTTTACTCCACTACAATTATTAGAAAACTTTAGTTACTAGTTACTTTGCAGATATAAGTTATTATATTATAGCCCTATTTTATACATAGGCTATTTGAAAATAGCCGATCTACATTTCAAACATTTTAGTACTTTTACTTTTGGTACTTTAAGTACATTTTGATATCAATACTTTTGTACTTTTACTCAAGTACATTTTGAATTCCAGACTTTTACTTGTAACAGAGTACTTATACAATGCAGTATTGAAACTTTTAGTAAAACATTTGAGTATTTTTTCCACCACTGAGTATTATGTCTATGATAATATTGTTAGCAGTCTTGCAGAACACGCCACCCCAACATTTTCGCTGCTTGTACATGTAAATATGACAAATAAACCCCTGTTGACAATGTGTAACCCAACTCCAACATGGCATAATTTATTGGCTGCGGTTTTCTTTTACATGATCATTTCCTTTTAGTTTCAGAGAATCTGCTCATCCGAGTCTGCATGTCCAATTTCTCCATTGGCTGGATGCGTTATCACATCTTTATCACGATGACAGCATGTTTACCACTTGGTGTTGGGATACACCTGCAAGGCTGCAACAGTTGCCTGGCAATCCACAATCATGAAGTTCCATCTGTCATTATTCAGTCAGTTGCATTTAGAAAACATAAATACAGTATTTTTCACCTATTTATTTTTATTTTAAACTTATAAGTGGTAGTGAGTGAGTGGTTATATGTTAATTTCATGGGAAGCTATCACATTACCCCATGCTTTTAACTGCAACCACACAACTGAGAGCTGGTAGCAGATTATCGCAAATGACACGCTTGATTACGTGATTTTACAGCATGTCTATGAAAGAGGTATCCGACTGTAAGAGTCTGTCTGTCTGTCTGTCTAGAGCTAATCTCACAAACCACTGTACCGATCAGTTCTAGATGTCTAGGCTATCGTAGAACCCCACTGATTTCTGTTCACATCATTTGAAATATGTTTTTTTTTTTTTTTTAGATTGTAGAAAATCATCTTTTGAGCTTAATTATTTTGGAAAAGCAGGGTGTCAACAGTACAACGGATTCACTTACTCCTGTCAGTGTAGCCTACTTAAAGAAACATGATTGGCTGACATCCAGACCCACACGGCAGCAGAACAGGACATTTCCTATGAAGTGCTATATTACAAGAGATTACGCTCCGCTTATTTAATTCCCTCCAAACACCCAACCATCTCTCCATCTGTTCACCCACCACAAGATCTCTTCTCTCCGTAGTCAGGGTCCGAATGGAGAAGTGCAGGACTCAACCAGAGGCGGAGGCGCGGGCCGCAGCACTGGTCGCCGCGGTAGCAGAGAAGGCGGCTACTATGGCGGCAAAGACAACGTTGGGTGTCTGGGCGGCATCGACTGCTGTGTGCAGGCCCCGTTTGCTGTAGTACTGCACCAGAGGCACCGTGTGCCGGTTGTACGCGTCCAGGCGTGAGCACAGTGTCGACTCATTGTCATCGCTGCGCCTCATCAGGGGTTCGCCCGTCACATCATCTTTCATGGGTTCTTTGGGAGGGTTGAACTCTTCATGATAGGAGCGTCCACTTGCCTGGTGAATAAGCCTGCCACAGATCCTGCGGACCAGCAGAGACTCATCAACATTGAACTCAATCACGGAGTCCAGCTTCTCTTGTCTCTTGTCCATCAAGTCATCGAGCATCTCTGCTTGTTTGACCGTGCGGGGGAAACCATCCAACAAGAAGCCCTTCTTGCAGGGTGGCGTGTCCAGGTTCTTCTCTATGAGTTCCACCACCATCTCGTCACTGACCAGTTTTCCAGCATCCATGGTCTCTTTAAGCGTCTTGCCGAGCGCAGAGCCTGATGCCACCATGGCCCTCAGCATGTCTCCAGTGGCCAAGTGGCATACACAGTACTGATCTGCCAGCCGGGGGGCCTGCGTCCCTTTGCCGGCCCCGGGCGGTCCGAGCAAAATCGCCCGAATCCCCTTTTGCACGTCGGCCACAGCCTCTTTCAACTGTGTGCTGGGGGCCATTGTCTGTACAGTCGGGGGTGGGGGGACAAACAGGGCGACACAAACTTTATGACGGCCATGTGGCACTTTCTGAAATATATTTCTGTAACACATAATATAATGGAAGTCAAAGGGGCTCAGACTGTCCAAATTTGGGTACGGATGACGTCATTGGTCAGACTCTTTGGATCCAAGCCAAACGAAGTGCATGACGGTAGAATTGGGAAATAACCTTGCCCAAATATGGAGGCATACAGTATGTCATAGATAACTCCCGTCAAACTGGCCACATGAAGTCCGAGATACATGTGAAGCCCAGTGTTAATTTAGTTGACTAAGACTAAGACTAAAGGACTAAGATTTTTAGCGGTGCCAACCGCTCTATATCTGACTTTGTCTGTGTGTCTGTCCGGGTGTCCGGGTGACCGGACACCCGGACATTCTTATTGGCTGGGCTGTAAACAAATATTGATGACAACATCAATACGGGGCTCATCAAAGGCACCGCTTCCTTCACACAGGGTGTGATTTTTAGCGGCGCTAGCCGCTCTATACCTGACTTTGTCCGTGTGCGTCAACGTTCTGATTGGTCAGGTGCGTCAACAAAGTGATTGGTCAAGCTTCACTTGACACATGCCTATAAACACATTATAAATACATATCGATGACAAAATGTATCAAAGGCGCCGCTACCTTCACACAGGGTGTGATTTTTATATTTAGTCGACTAAGACTAGACTAAGACTAAAATAGGACTAAACTAAATGGTGTGTTATTCAAAAGACTAAGACTGAGACTAAATCTGCTGTCAAAATGAACACTGGTGAAGCCACACATGTTACTGAAGCCTAATTTGCAGCATGAGGATCCTTTAAAAGCAACCAGCTCACACACACTGACACCCATGGTGTCAGTGCTGATGTCTGGCTGTGTGCTGCTTTAGAGGCCTTTTGTCATGTCTCTTGTATATGCACTTCTGTGATGGAGACCACCTCCGCAGCTATGATGATGTTGTGATGGCAGAATGATGCTGACATGTACCCCGGCACTATAAGAACTTAAGAACTCACAGTCAGACTGGCCATATCGCCCACGGTGCTGGCCTGTTTGGTCAGCGTGGAGGTACGGTGGTCCCCAGAGGAACAGATGTACAGGCTCACGTACAGTGGTGGAAGAAGTACTCAGATATTTTACTTCAGTAAAAGCAGCAATACCACAATATAAAAATACTCTGTTACAAGTAAAAGGCCTGTGTTCAAAATGTTACTTGAATAAAAGTACAAAAGTATTGGCATCAAAATATACTTAATGTACCAAAAGTAAAACTTTTTTTTTACTCCAGTAAAGTCAAAGTACCTCAAAATTGTACTTAAGTACAGTAGAGTAAATGTACTTAGTTAATTTACACCACTGCTCACGTACAACGGACATGCCAGGGCATCAGACCAACCACCGTCACAGTCTGGGAAGACAAAAGGCTGTGGGATCAAACCCTTAAGAAAAAAGACGGGCGAGAAATAGCCTCGAAAGGAACTAAAGGATACTATGGTTATTGAAGCCAGTCTTGTTCACAAAGTAATCAATGGTCAGTCTGATAGCTTCTCTTGAGGATATCTCAACACGCTGCTGCTTGGACAAATCTACCATATCAATATTCTTCTCTGAGAAAAGTCTTTTAGATTATGCTCTCTCTTGATAGGCAGCATTAGATCTCTTTTATAGAAATGTTAACAAGGTCAGCTCATTTGCTTTGGACAATTACTGTGAGTCATCATGACTCAGGAAGCAATTAAATTGAAATCATTTAAGGCCATCAATTTTTTTTTTTATTCTACTGGATGAAATAGGTAGTTATTCCCTTGTGTGCTGCAACTACTTGAAGGAAAGGTCTCTCACCCCTCCCTCTCCCCCTCTCTCTCTCTCTCTCTCTCTCTCTCTCTCTTCACACAAAGAACACTGCAGTGCAAAATGAGACCTGGGGTCTCAATTATAACCTTTACAAATGCACAAAGGAGGCGTACACCATCACTTCCCTTGCAAAAGATCTGCGCTAGCCACTTTGTGTTTTGTGCATCCTTTAATATGGAATCCATGCATGCACAGTTTTATGAGTGCCCCTGAAACCCTGAAATTACTAAAATACAGCATATACTGTACTGTAGGTTTCCCCAATGTACTGTATCTATGTATGTGTGTATGTGCAGCATGAAGCTTGAGTGTTTTAGTTTGTTATTCGTTTGTTCATTGTTTGTGAATTATTATGTCGGTTCATTGTCACGTAAGTCCATATGGGCTGGGCTTCCTTGGAAGCATGACGCTTAAATAAAGAAAAATCAATCAAATCATGTATTCTCACTCCCAACTCAATATATTGACAACATATGTCGATGCCTTCATAAACAATTCACAATCTGTATAAAAACTTGGGACGGTGCTGAGTAAGCGCTCCCTGCTTTCTTTTCAGTGTTTTTACCTAGTTGTCTATGTTTTAAATGGCAACATTGCTTTTTGCCTTTGCTTTTAAACAGGTCTGCAGCATTTCCATCGTTGTTGGAGGCACATGCCTCATGCCTCCCACAATGTCTACACTGCACTGCACAATAAAAAGAATCATCCAGTGCGTTTAAATGTGGTGTCAAGGGGTCCTAAGTGTCCATAGTATACTGTGTGTGACGCATTGAGAGGGAGAATGTGGTGCTTTCACAGTGCTCTCATGTGGTTAGCCAGATGGCTGATCCATACACAGTGCAAAAATCTAAGCTGTCAATACAATTGCAGACTGTCTTGCACTATACCGTTATGAGCTCAAACACTTTCAGAAATGCTACAAAAAAAAGGGGAGGGGGATATTTTTTGGCAAGGAAACAAAATGTAACTCTACCGTTTGACACATTTTTACCAGCATCAATAAGACTTATTATTGTACATAAACATTTGATAAAGAGGCCATTTTCCAAGAGAAGCTATATTTATGATAAGAAGATTGTGGATAAAACAGTAATGGAAAGGCACAGCAACACTCAGTGAAGTGCTGATCACTGGGAACATGAGTGGAGTTAATAACAACTTTCAACAAGATCTCTTGAAAAAAATTAACCAGCAGTTGAAATGTAATGGTTGTATAATATTTACAACAGAGTATTCCAAGGGTTCAGAACATAAAGGTATAAACCCATTAAGACCTGAGGCCGATTCTACAAAATGTCTGTTTTTAGAATGTCAAGAGTGACATTTTAGAGTGACAAAAACTCATGTTACTATGTGAGTGGTTCTCAAACTTTTCCATGTCAAGGGCCCCAAAATGTATATGTATTTGGCCAAGGACCCCCATCTCAAAATAGTTTGTTCCAGGGACCCCCAGAAGCAAAGATTTGAGTTACAAATGTTCGCTTTAAAAATATAATATTCAAAGATTTGCACAAATGTTCTCGATTTTTCAAAAATAGCCAAAGTATAAAATATTTTAGCTTTTTTTTTTAGCTCAAATCTAAAAAAGACACATGCGTCCCAGGTCTTAATGGGTTAATAAAACATGGGCATATTCTGGACTTGAATCTGATTGTCAACTCAATTGTGCATTCAAAGAACATGGTATAATATTGTCTCTGTCGGGTGGAAACCTCATACTGTGTGTCCGAAACTGTTACTTTTCAGGATTCAAATTCAAAAGTTTAAAAAAATAGCAGATCGACAAGCTGAAAGTGCATCGCTTCCCGCCGCGTTTCAAGCTTGTAGATCTGCTACTTTTGATACTTTGACGCTGTAGTATGATCACGTAGGGCATTAATTTCCGAAAAAACACAGAAGGTTAGAATATGGAGATACAAGGTTTCTGCCCGACAGCAACGATATATTGTACTGTAAGGGGTTGTGTCTTCAGAAAGCGTTTTTTTCTCGAGTGACGTAGTGCTTTGAATATCATTTCCGGAGCGCTAATACGTCTCGCACTGAGCGAGAGACGCCTCTGCTCAAGGATTGTGGGAATGTCTCTCCAACCCTCTGGATAGGAAAGTTGATGAGCGGCGCTCCTCTCCTCCTTGAGGCGCCGAAAGAGCGCTCACACACCAAAAAAAATGCTGGACGCCTAGAGCGCAGAAACGAGATACGAGATGCTTGGCACTAGGAAAAGGAGTGCTCTTAACTCATATACTGCCTAGAACGACTAAAACGACTTCTGTCCATAAGCCATGCCTGCCAAGAACGACTAAAACGACTTTTTAAAAAAATTAAAAAATTAAAAATATTTTTTATTTATTATTATTTTTTTTTATTTTTTTTTATTTTTTTTGACCCAAAGACCAAGGAGATATGATTTTTCGAAGATATAGACTCCCATCCACTTCCTTGTTAACTTAAAACTTAAAAATTCTGTATCTCGGCTCCTGAGTACTTTTTTTTTTTTCAATGAAAAATATGGCAGTGTTCAAACGCGGCCAGAAAAAAATCTGGCAGTGAATGAGTTAATAGTGCATCTTTATAGAGATGCATGGCAGAAAAGCGCTGGCAGCTAAAAAACGGTTTCTGTGGACCTTAGGCAGAAACATCAGAGACCATCTGGTAAACTCATATTTACATTTACACACTCCTCAATCAGTACCAACCCATGCTACTTTTATCATCTATCCCCTGAGGACATACTACGGCTGCCGCGGTTGTAGTAGTCAGCGTACTGTACAGCATGTACTTCCTGCTGTAAGATACCGTTTTAACCATCCTAACATAAAGCTGTTTTATAGATCCCATATACTGTGTAGATCACTTTTATAGATCACTATAAAAGGAGGTATTTCGTGTCACGCTAAATCGGTCATGTGTCTTATAGGGCGTGTATCTTAGTGGAGCGCAGGCAACTCGTATCACTGAACATATAAAGGACTATTAGATGTAAAAACATGAATTATCCCCTAGCAGCACACTGTGTTGAATCAGCACATCCTATTTCCTCTCTAATAGATATACTGGTATTGAGAAGGTGTCAGAGGAAGGTAACTTGGATGCTTTGCTCTCCAGGAGGGAACGGTATCGTCTGGGAACACTGTCATAACACCGTCATCTCATGGTTTGCGTCAATAAGGACGTGAAATGTTTCTCTAAACAGAAAAAATATTCTTGGATCAGTATTATGTTAATCTATTAAGACTCGGAACGCTGTCATTTTAGATGTCTTTTAGATTTTAGATGTCTATTCGAGAATAGCAGATATATGAGCTTGTAGATCTGTTATTTTTGAAACATTTTGAAAATGTGTGCAAATCTTTGATTATATATTTTATATAAAATGTTAAAGTGAACATTTGTAAAATATTTTGTTCCAGGGACCCCCAGAAGCAAAGATTTGAGTTACAAATGTTCGCTTTAAAAAATACATTTACAAAGATTTGCGCACATTTTCACACATTTTCAAATAATAGCAGATCTACAGTATAAGCGATAGTGTGGCACTCACGACACCTTAAGGTCATTATAAGAACTTAAAAGAATTCTATTGGAAATAATGTTTTTACCAGTGCCTGTGTCCTACCATCATTGTTGCTCTTGAAGCGTGCCAAAAAGAAATGCGTATGGAGCCTAGACACATTTTTCAGACAGAATTAGCCATCTTGCGTGCAAAAAAATGGAACACATTGTGCATAAAAGCGTAAATACTGACAGACGTGTTTCTGATTATCCATCTGAGAGACAATATTTTATCACTACAATATATTATCAGCAGCCTCAGCATCATCCAGCAACAGCTGCATCAGCATTTCAGGAACACGCTGAAAATTCCAGGACGGTTTATGGTGGTTTTCTATCAGAAAGGAAGCAGGTCTCTTTGTTTGGTCAGCTTAAAACTTTGCAGAATAACTTCCATTACATAGCTGAGCAAGCCTCCGTTTTTTGTATTTCTCCCAGGGGTAGGAGACAATACATAGTACATATCTGTACCCTATCTATTCAAATGTCTGGACACCCAATCCGTTGCTTCATTGGCCACAGTGTCTGAGAACCGCTAATCTATGCCACCATTTGCCTTTTTTTTTTCTTCCAAAGGTCAAGTGATAAATGAAGTAGGAAATGCAATAGCCAGGCTCTGTGGAAAACAGGTCATTATAAGATACAATTGTCTACAGTCAGTCTAAGAGGAGATAGTCAGGGCTGTCACGCTTACGAATTTAAGTTGACGATTCATTCGCACAAATATAATTACTGTAACTATTTCATTGTGTATTTGGCATTGATACAACTTTACATTTTTGTTTGGTTTTTAGGCTTCATAATCACAAATTGCACAGGGCAGATATGACAAATAACTTAAATATACAAAGAGAACCGACGACCATCCAAAAGTATTACAAGCGCACTGAAAGACATCAATATGAAATGCATTATTTGTTACTGTGAAATCTAACATTTTCACAGGAGCTTTGCTGTTGAACAAAGTGTATTTCAAACAATACTAGACTTTCGATTGTATAGTCCCGAGGCGAGTATAGGCGAGTTCCTTTCCACAGCGCTGTGCTTCTCAGAGATCAAACAATACATGCATACAGACAGCAGCACACACTGTTCAGCCTTTGCCTGTTGTTTATCAGGTATCAGGCTTTTCCCAAAGCGAGCCCCTTCACCTCAGTGCTCTGTACAGCACACCCCCTGAGTGGGGAATAGGCTCTATGCACGTCAGCCTTATTGGAAATAAATTGGGCCTCTTCCTTCCTTCCTTCATAGGTGTTACCCATACTAAAGAAGGCTCTGTTCCATTCTGGTCAAACAGAGTAAAGGTGCTGATATTGTGCATTTTGGCTCACGGGAAACACTCTCCAAATGGCCCCTTACGGGTGTGTAACTCTGAGAGTGTACAAATGGAACCAAATGGACCCGTAAGGTTCCATTTGGTTCCATTTGTACACTCTCAGAGTAATGGAGGTCCTTGAAATTACGTTTTGTGAACTACTGTGCTACACTAAATGGAACGGAGCCTTCATTAGTACCATTGGTAACACCTGTGGAGTACTGTAAGTAAGGAAGGGGCCCAAAGTTTTTCCAATATGGCTGCTGTGCATAGAGCCTATTCTGATAAAGTGGTGATGATCATTGGTGGAGGTAGTAAAAATCCTGTATTCAAAATCTTACTTGAGTTAAAGTACAAAAGTGTATATATATACATACCTATATATTGTATACACTTACAATATATACTTACAGTACCAAAGTCACTGAAATATTGAAAACCTTTTCAAAAACAGCCAATCTACAAGCTCACAACACATTGCGCTGCGACACGTTGTCAGCTTGTAGATCGGCTATTTTCAAATAGCTGAAGTATAAAATAGGGCTTCATTTGTTAATGTATGTTTTGCAATTACAATCTAAATCGGCATGCACCTAAACCTGTCAAATAATTGTAGCGGAGTAAAAAGTACAATATTTATCTCTGATATGAAGTGGAGTAGAAGTATAAAGTATTGAAAGACATTACAGTACTTGAGTAAATGTACTTTCCACCACTGCTGTTCAGCGTTGCCAGTTGGTTAAGGCTAAACCCAAGGCGAGCCCCTTTGCACGGTTGCACCTCAGTGTTGTGTACCAGAGCCCAGAGCAGGGCATTGGAGTAATGTGGTGATTGAGTGGGTGTGTGATGTTCTGTGCTATCAAGATGGCCTTGTTGTTTAGTTCTGTGAGGCTGGGTAAAAAAGCAGATTGCAACAGTATAGTGCAACTGCATTCAGGTGATTGTTTCTTTAATTTACTGGTAGCTCTGACGCTGCTTTTTCGTGTGAGTAAAGAACAACATTTTTGATTAGAAGACCGTATATAGTCTATTGGCGGGGAGTCATATAAAAGTATTGCAATTAATGTTAGACATTAAGTCTGTCGGGTGGAAAGTGGAAACCATGTAATGGTAAGATTTAAAAATAGTGAAAATGGCTGATCTACAAGCTTCATCTGCTATCTTCACTGCTTTTGTTCAACAGTCTATGATGAAGTAGGGCATTAATTTACAAAGAAACAAGTTGAAATGTGGAGATGCGCGGTTTCTGCCCGACAGCGGCGAAATCTATAAATTCCAGGAATCCAGGAAAGTCTGCTTATCTGTCTGTCCGTCCTTCGCCCTACCTGGAGAACCGTTCAGCCGATTAGACTTCACACTGTTCTCAGAACAGTGTTGAGCGTGAAGTCGATCGGCCATCGGGGTGGATGAGAGGTTTTCAAGAACGCTGCAAGCAGCACATCCCCGCCGGGGCCAAAGCAACTGTACCGCTTGAATAGCCACACTCGCTCGCAAGAGCCACGCCACTGCACTAGTAACACATACATTATTATTACTAACATGGAACACGGATTTGATTTTACAACAGTTTACAAAAAAAATAAGATCTGATCTACAGAACACTGTGATAAGACACATTATGGGGCTTGTAGAACAACAAAAAAATGATAGGCAAAAATCTTTGCCAATAATGACATGCCCAAAATAGGTTAATGTGGTTAGAAGACGTTGCAGGCTTCTTCAGGTTCTGTTGTTGCTGGTGTAAGACCGTTAGTGGAGCATTTTAACCCTTTAAGACTGGAAAAGCATCCGTGTCATTTTGGATTTATTTGGCTATTTTGGAAAAATCATGAAAATGTGTGCAAATCTTTGAATATATATATTTTTTCAAAGAAAACATTTTTAACTCAAATCTTTGCCTCTGGGGGGTCCCTGGAACAACATATTTTGAGATGGGGTCTGCGGCCAAATACATCATTTGGGGGGTCCTTGACATGGAAAAAAGTTTGAGAACCACTGATATTATAGCAACATAAAAAAATTGAAAAAACTGTTAGGATTTATCAGACATATGTAGAATCCCCAGAAGCAAAGATTTGAGTTACAAATGTTCGCTTTAAAAAAAAAATATATATATATATATATATATATATATATATATATATATATATATATATATATATATATATATATATATATATATATATTCAAAGATTTGCATGAAAATCTTCAATATTCTTTCAAAAATAGCAGATCTACAATCTACAGATGCGTTTCCAGTCTTAATAGATTAATTACCGTTTTACATGTTCTAATTGCTCTCTCTCTCTCTCTCTCTCTCTTTGTGTAGCTACACTGGGGACCCTGGACTTCAGTCTGCTGTACGACCAGGAGAACAACGCACTGCACTGTACCATCAACAAAGCCAAGGTGAGAACCACTGATAAGGATGATACCGACCATGATTCCTTATGAGAAAGACCTTGGGAGAGGCTTTTCATTACCTTTGTGTGGGGGGAGAAAAAAAATGAATAAAAACAAACTACTTTTGTTTAGTGACTGAATCAATATTTCAGTCACAGCCTGTGTATTGACTAGCGTGTGCGGCATGGTTGAATAACAAGTGTGTGTAGGTGTGTCCGTGGGTGTGTCCGCGTGCGTGTGTGTGCTGAGACGTGTGTGTGTGTGTGTGTGTGTATGTGTGTGAGTGTGAGTGTGAGTGTGTGTGTGTGTGTGTGTGTGTGTGTGTGTGTATGTGTATGTCTGTCCATTCAGCTGTAGTATGATCACGTAAGGCGTTAATCTACGAAAGAACACAGAAAGTTCAAATATGGAGAAGAGAGGTTTCTGCACCGACAGCAAGGACACCCTTTCTTCTAAGGATGTGTGTGTGTGTGTGTGTGTGTGTGTGTGTGTGTGTGTGTGTGTGTGTGTGTGTGTGTGTGTGTGTGTGTCGTTTGTACAAAACACGTTTCTGCAGTGTAGGACGTACTGATGGCAAGCCTGATGGCTCGTCTCAATTAAATCCTGTTTTGATTAACAGACGGAGCCGTGTTAAATCACCACAGAGTGCATAGGCAGAGCATTACCCAATGAGGACCATCGACTCAAACAAGACGGTTGTATCGATCACTATGATCGATATACTGAAAGGTTACAACAATGTTGGAACACAAAATGCATTACAACGTGTGTGTGCGTGTGTGTGTGTGTGTGTGTGTGTGTGTGTGTGTGTGTGTGTGTGTGCGCGCGCGCGCGCGTGCGTGCGTGCGTGCGTGCGTGCGTGCGTGTGTGTGTGTGTGCACGATGCAGATTGATATCATTCTCATTTCTCTGTAATCCACAAAGTGTGATTGTTAATTCCTTGTGTCAATTATGTTTTTATTATCAGTCAAAGGTTATGACTTTCAATGGAAGTGTCAGCTCTCCATTGCCTACGCTACAATTATTCAGTGTGAGTTCATTCAACTGCTTTCGAGAGAGAGAGAGAGAGAGAGAGAGAGATGTACACAAACTGATTCATGTGTTCACAAACTGATTAATGACAATGACCACTAATACCATTAAGAATAAAAACCAAAATAGCCGTGCCCTAGAAATGAACAAGGCATGCCATATAAAAGCTAACGACCCAGGCTGTCCTCAGGCTGCCTGTGGTGGTGTTACCCAGTATTTCTTTCACAAGGTTTGTCGTGAAACTATTCAAACATGGTGACTCTGACAGGCATGTTTGGCAAGATAAGTGCCACACAGCGGAGTGGGCAGCAGAACAGTGGGCAATGGGGTGGGCACCAGTCACTCTTGATTGATGGCAGCTATTTACTGGACTGCTAGACTCCTGGATGGATCTACAGAACACCACTGACTAGTCAACTCCCTCTGTTATACACCTGTTTGGATTTTAGACGTATACCTGTATACAGCAATGGCTCTGAAACTCAAATGGAACCAAATGTGTACAGATGGAACCTTACTGGTCCATTTGTACACTCTCTCAGTGTTACAGACCGGTAACGGTCTATTTAAAACCCCTTCAAGGAGCCCTGAGGGTCCCTGGACCCCCACTTTGAGAACCACTGATAAACAGTATGGTTATCCTCAAATGCTACGTGCATGTGTTATTTAGATAGCATGTTTTTAGAGAGATACTAGGTTTGGCATTTAATTCATTAAGACCGGGAAAGCATCTGTGTCATTTTAGATTTCTTTTGGCTATTGAAAGATAGCAGATCTACAAGCTCATAGCGCGTGGCGCTATGAGCTTGGAGATCTTTGAATATATATGGAAATCTTTGAATATATATATATATTTTTTTAGCGAACATTTTTTAACTAAAATCTTTGCTTCTGGGGGGTCCCTAGAAAAAACATATTTTGAGATGGGGGTCCGGCGACCAAATACATATCATTTCGGGGGGTCCTTGTGAGAAACACTACAAGCTCATAGCACGGCACAGAGTGCCGCTCTATGAGCTTGTAGATCTGCTATTTTTGAAAAATCGTGAAAATGTGTGCAAATCTTTGAATACACATATTTTTTAAGCAAATATTTGTAACTCAAATCTTTGCTTCTGGGCGTCCCTGTAACAACATATTTTACAAATGTAAAAAATATATATTTTAAGATAACTTTTCAATTTTTTTCAAAATAATTGCAGATCTACAAGCTCATAGATCTGCTATTTTTGAATAGCCATAGACATCTAAAATGACAGAGATGCGTTCCGGGATTGAATGGGCTAATTGCTTTATTTGCACTGTGTTTACTTGAAGCATTAACCCTGATCGTGTGTTGACTGAGGCTCATGCCATTTTCTCCAATATCGCAATTTGCAAGTTGCTCTGTATAAGAGCATCCGCTGAATGCATAACATGTAAATCAGTGGTTCTCTCAAGATCAGGGCCCACTTGAGAAAACCTCGAAAAGCAGTCGCGTGTTTTAAGTGGTCAGGTCGGTGGGCCGTGTGCATTTCCAGAGATCTTTTTTTAAAGCAGTAGTTCATGCACAAAATGACTTATTTTCTATCAATTACACATCCCGGCCATGAAGCATTGAATTCAAGGATATTTCTTGGTTTTTGTCTCATTCCTAAGCCAATAATTTCCAGTAGGAGACCGGAGACATTAGCATCTTTCCGCTGGTAATCTTATTATGGCTTAGGAATGCGAAAAAATAAATAATAATCTCCATGAATTCAATGCTTCATGGGGTTTGTAATTGATAGAAAACAAGTAATTTTTTGGGTGAACTACTCCTTTAACAAGATATATATTGGATTACGTCTAAAATAAAAGTACAGAAAATTGGAAATACTCCGGTAAAGTAAAAGTTGTACTTAAGGACAGTACTTGAGTAAATGTACTTAGTTACTTTACACCACTAGGAACACGCTAATAGCTTGACATAGTGGCCCTGCATCTGAAATAAGCAGGCTGTTAATTAAAACCCATAGATTGGGACTCCGGCCCATGTCATTTCCTGGAAGAAGCGGTTTGCTCCAAGAGCAGCGGAAACACCGCTTTGTGCTCTAATGAAATCTGGGGATTGTTATCGATCCATTGGTGAGTAGGAAACCTTAATGGGTTAAGGAGTGCGGAGCGTGTGTGTGTGTGTGTGTGTGTGTGTGTGTGTGTGTGTGTGTGTGTGTGTGTGTGTGTGTGTGTGTGTGTGTACGCGTGTGCGTGCGTGCGGAAAAATACTCAAATGTTTTACTTAACACATTAGCTGCCAAAGACGTATATATACGTCTTTTAATTATCAGCTGTTGTCTGCCAAAGACGTATATATACGTCTTTGGAAAAAAGGGGAAAAATTTTTTTTTTTTTTTTTGCATTTTTTTATAATTTCAACCCTTGTCGAATTATGAACAGATTAGGAGCTAAAAATGTTCGAAGATTTGCTGCTCCATTCACTTCAATGTTAAAATTCAAACGGACAAACAATTCACTTTGTTTTTTGGTTTAAAACTACTGCTTTTGAGCTATATTGAAACATCAACCAAACATGTCAACGAGGTCAAAATGACCTCGTTGACATTTGTGAAACCACACCTGAATCTCATCTGTGATTAGAAACCATCTGGGGATCAATCATACTGGAGGAAAAAAATCTGTGGCTACGCGAACAGGTACCAAAAACATGGCAAAACCCTGGCAGGCAACAGCTAAAAATCTGAAAAAACTCTGGCAGGCAATGTGTTAAGTAAAAGTATCAATACTGCAATATACAAATATTGTAGATTTTCAAATGGCCGAAACGTATACAGGGCTGAAGTGGTTAATGTATGTTTTGTAATAATAAACACAATTATCTACAAAGTAACTAGATACTAAAGTTTTGCAAATAAATGTTGTGGAGTAAAAGCACAATATTTGGATCTGAGATGTAATGAAGTAGAAGTAAAAGTATTGGAAATTGGAAGTACTCAAGTAAAGTACAAATACCTCAAAATTGTTCTTAAGTAAATGTTACTTTCCACCACTGTGTGTGTGTGTGTGTGTGTGTGTGTGTGTGTGTGTGTGTGTGTGTGTGTGTGTGTGTGTGTGTGTGTGTGTGTGTGTGTGCACGTGCGTGATCTACTGCGTGCGTGCTCTGCTGTACAGGCAATCACAGCATTTATGGGTATTTCTTTACGGTGGAGCTCAAAACAAAACAAATGTCCAGGCGACAAAATGTTGCAAAAGAGGTTAAGACCCGGGCCATAACAGATAAAGGTGAATTATGCTGTTCATGTACATAATGTGAAGAACTGGTATAATGCCATTATTTGTACTGTAGATTTGATGGGTATGCCACAAAGCATAATATTGTCACAGTTGGGTGGAAACCTTGTATGTCCAAAAACGATACTGTTCAGGAGATGGAAAAAACAACCTCTGTTCCAATGTAGTTACGTATCATTTATTCACAAGATCTTGTTAAATACTTTTCATCGGTTCAATATTTACAAAACCCACAGACAGACTTATAGCAGATCTCTACAGCAGTGGTTCTCAAACACTTCCTGTCAAGGACCCCCAAAATGATGTGTTTGGCCGCGGACCCCCACCTCAAATATTTTGTTCCAGGGACCCCCCAGAAGCAAAGATTTGAGAAAATATATATTCAAAGGTTTGCACAAATGTTCATGTTGTTTAAAAAACAAATAGCAGATCTACAAGTTCATAGTGCGGCACTCGGTGACGCACTATGAGCTTGTATATCTGCTATTTTTGAATAGCCAAAGTATAAAAGGTTGACATTATTGTGATGCTATATTAAAACATTTTGCATGCAAAAACAGAAAAGTTGAAATATGGAGATACAAGGTTTCTGCACGATATTCTATGGCTGGTATTTGTGGCTGTTTTATCCCATTCAGCGAAATTACACTGGCTGTGGATTTGAGTTCTCTCTGTTCTCTGGGGGTTTGTGTACCCTCCACTACATCCACCTGCAACCTCTTAGCATTTAATAACATCTCTTACCTTGAAGTGATGTATTGTACTGATACACTATATATTTTATATACATATATACTGTATATGTATACACACACACACACAGTATTCCCCCACCATTACTGTCTGGCAGATAAAAGGTACGGTGAACACGGCCTATTTGTGAGCCATTAACAGCAAAACAGTCACTTTGTCACAAAGTGAGCTTTGTTTTCACACACACACGCACGCACGCACGCACGCACGCACGCACACACACACACACACACACACACACACACACACACACACACACACACACACACACACACACACACACACACACACACACACACACACACACACACACACACACACACACACACACACACACACACACACACGCGCACATACACACACACACAATCAATGCCTCTGAACAAAATCACCACTCAAAGGGGGAAAACGTCACTCAAGCTGAACAAAAGACATGATGGTGGCATCAATTATGAATGAGATGTGCGTTCAAAAGATAAGTAAAAGAACGATGATTATCACGCAATCTGTCACTCAAACACAAAGTTATTAGAAAGAGCTTTGTGTGATTTGATAATGCTTCGCTGTTTTCAACAATTGCATACTGTAGCTACTGTACATGGCCATTGCTTTACTAGGGAGTATTAAACCCTGCATGGCAAAAATAATAATTAAAAACAGTTTCATATTTAACCATGTAAAAACAATATATATGATATATATATAATGATCAATGCTGGGGTGTTTTCCTGCATTGAAACAGTCCTCTTTCTGAAATCCGTATTTTCCCTACTATTTATGTTTTGACATCCGGCATGTGCGTCCGCGCGTCTGTGTGAACTGTCCTATCAGCGTCCTCGCTCAATGTTCTGTGATTGACAGCGAAGGTTGGTCAATCAGGTGGCGAGTTCGAGTGAAACCGAATAGAACCGAGTGCAGCCGACAAAAATGGAATGGGCAGCCATTTTTTCTGACCGCTGTTTTTGGTTTCGGTTTTAAAACTTTAAAACGCTCTCAAACTTCTTTTTTGAAGCACGGAATTTACTTTTAAGATATCGTTTGGATAGAATTTAGTTGTTTAACTTCATATATGTGGTCAATTAATCATGACAGAGCCTATTTAAAAATAAAAAATCAGAGAACCGGCAGGGGCGGGCAGTGACACGTATGTATCCGAATAAAGCAACCTATTTTCGTCATAGCCCCTTCAAAGGTCCCCTTGGCTGAAGGGGAACAAACTGCTGATTGGCTGAAGGGGTTTGTCAGTCAACGGTACTAATCCAGCCCAGCTCTGTTTGACAACAGTTTTTTTCTTTTTTTGATCTCTGAAGTTGCCTAGAACCCCTTTAAATTAGATCATGATGGCAACATAATGGAGGACTTGACCTTACAGTATCATTAACCATGTGAACAACGCACTGATGCTCTCCTTGCACTAAAGTCATGAACAAGTCAAAAAAAGTCTCTCTCCATCTGTCTCCTCTCTCTCTCTCTCTCTCCGACACAGTCAAGGCAGATGACCGCCCCCCCTAGAGCCTTGGAAGAAACAGGGGTCCAGTTAAGGAGTTTTTCGTTGTCACAATAATTGCTTGCTCAGGGTGGGACAATGTCGGGTCTCTGCTCTACATTTAAAGTGTCTTGAGACAACTTGTTGTTATTTGGCACTTTAATTAAATTGAATTGAACGGTATATACCAGCTGCTATGCTCACACACCTTATGTCTAAACCTCATGTACATAATGTTTGGTTGAATATGCCGTGTGTTATTATGTAGATACCGATTGTCTCTTTTTTGAGACACCGCCCCCTCCCCCCGCTGTGCCTTCTTTCTTTTATTTTTCTTTCTGGAAACAATCAAAAACGATGGAGCTTGCACAAATAAAAATAATCACCCACTGATTTACACCTGTAAACCTGTGATGTGACAATAAAGATGATGTGGTACGTAATTACAAAGAAGACATTAAACCTGATCATACTAGGAGTTGACATTCAGTTTGCTCTCTGCTGCAATGTCACTCCACTAGAGGTGCGTCCAAATCTACAAAGTAACTAATAACTTAAGTTTTCAAATAATTGTAGTGGAGTACAAGTACAATATCTTCCTCTGAGATGTAGTGGGGTGAAAATTGTAAATACTGAAGAAAGTGCAGTACTTGAGTACACGTACTTAGTTACTTTACACCACTGGCAATATCTCCAATGGAAGAGCGGGAGTAGATGTTTGGTCTCTGAAAAAGGTGTCACAAAGTGACGAAAGGCACGCACATCCTGTCCTGCTGGGCTGGGTGCTGGATCAAAAAACTGAAAAAACTATAAAGTCTGCACACCAGAATGCTGCTCCCATATTAAAGTTTATTAAAGAAATAACCCACAATGGGAGCAGCATTCTGGTGTGTGGATTTTAGATGTTTGGCCCTGAGTTTGAATCCATGTGTAGGACGGTAACAGATTGCAGCTTTAATATAAACTGAAGTCCTTCTATAGAAATGTGTGACCTCCATGACATCTAAAGGATTATTTGATTGTGACTAAATGTTTGCTGGTCCTATATTGCACAAGAACAAAAGAAATCATTACACAACACGTTAATTTTATCGTTAAACATTTTCACATTAAGTAAATCAATTAAATTACATTTCCGAGAGACAAAGGCTACTAGACCAAGTAATTGGCTACGATTTCATGGTCAGCAGCACAGCACTCCTCTCCTATTGGCCAGACCCGCAGGCGGCTAGTCTGTGAGAAATCATGGTCATCATACAGTATATCATTGCAGAAACCTTGTATCTCAATTATTTCAATAAAAAAAAAGAACAATCTCGTAAATTAATACCCTACTTCATTGTACCAGAGTGTCATACAAAAGCACCTAAAATAGCAGATCAACATGCTCACAACGCATCGCAGGCGTTGTGAGGTTGTAGATGGGCATTTTTTTTTAAGTGCAAGTGAAAGAGGTTAAGTATGTCGTTTATACATATTGTAGATCGGCTATTTAGCAATTTTTTAGATTTTTTTTCAAGTGCAAATAAAAGTGGACTGTCTGTGGGTTTCATAAATAATAAATATATACATCTCTTTTATTATTCCAATATGTATTCTGATTCCAACTATACGCTATTAGAAGAGATGCTTTTGAGTTGTTAAAGTAATACATACACTTTTCTTTTTTAAATAAACTGAAGTGCTTGTATAGAAATGATTGAGCTGCCATCTAAAAGGCTATTTGAATGTGTCCCACATTACATGAGGATTGAGGATTGCTGCTATATAGACAAGAAAACAAATCAACAAGGACCTACAACTGGACCAAGTAATTAGCTACGATTTCATGGTCATAGCAAGAGGTCTTTGATGCCAATGCTGCCATGTCTTTATAAACAAAAACTGTCTGAAGACTGGGACATTTCAAAGTAAACTACGGCCGCAAAGGCGGTCTCCATCACAGACTGTTAGAAGTTGAAAGCTGCAAGGGATAGATAGATAGACGTTTATTGATCCCACGTAGGGACATTCAGTCACCATGGTAATACAAGCACAGCGGATAACATGGAATAAAGCAAAGTAAAATCTCATGACTGAAACATTTTGACAGGCCAAGTCCTAATCTCTGATTTGTTAAACAGCATGAAAGGAGCCCCCCCACACTAGTTTCCTAAACAATAAGCACAATACGTAGAATTATGTTCCTTCTAGTTCCTTCTCAAACTTTAAAATGTCACGGTCTCCCCTTAACGGGTCCATTTGGTTCCATTCGTATACTGTCAGAGTTACAGACTTGGAAGGGTCAATTTAGACCCCCCTACAGGAACCCAGAGAGTCTCTGAAATTCATTTTAAGAACCACTGTTCTAGACCTACTGTATGTTCTTGTCGTTCTACAAACAGCCAACTAGTTGAAGAAATTGCATGTTGAGGCTTTACCCTTTACTTTTGTGAAATGTCTGAGACCCTTAGGGTTTATGGAAGATGCATCTGAACATGTATTCTATTGCTACTTTGACCAATTCAAACACTCTTCAAACACTCTTTATTTTATTGCCAGTTTGACAACTTCAAATACTCTTTCATCTTGAAATAACGAATAACCAAAAATAGCCTATCTGCAAGCGCAGGACGCGTCGCCTTGTAGATAGGCTTCGCCTTGTAGTCAGGCTATTTTGGGTGCGCAACATGCTTCCATAGAATACACGCTGGCTTCTCCGGAATCCAAATGACTGAAATCAGTCGTTTGCGTCTGAGAACTTTAATCCATGAGATAAGAAAAAGTCAAAAGAAAGATAAGGAGATGAAAAGATGAGGGGAAAAAAAAACTGTGTTCTGAAACTTTCACAGGTTGACCTGTGAAAGTTTCCGACACCTGTATTAAAGATCCATTTACGGTTGTGTCAGGCCAAGCCTTTTTGGTTGGGGGGGGGGCTAACGCTGTCACCCCCCTGCTGTTCAATTTGTTAATCTTTTTCAACAGCTTAATTAAATGCATTCACCTAGTTTGGAAAACTGTCATTGATTTGTGACCATGTGTGCATTATGTGCAATGTGCTATGACCTCATTGCACATTTCATAGAAAAGCATATTTTTATTCATTCATTATATCATACTTAAATATTGTTTTGATGGATTTTAATTAACTGGATTAAAGATAACTCTCCTTCTGCTACACTTTTGGTATAAAGAGATTTTGAATGTTCTCCCTCATGGTGTGCAGTATTAAAGGCAATGAAAGATCTCTCCTGAAACTCTGGGACCCACTTTTGGCCTAACTCACCTTTGAACTCTTCCTGGCTCCTTCTGAAAGTTCACTGCCCTTTTAGTTGAAAACCTTCCTCTGAACAGATTGATTCGGAACGTCATTGGGGACATGGATAGTGAACATGGTTTCTCATTATTTAGCACATTGGTTTTCAACCCTTTTCATCTCAAGGTCCATTATTTATTGGGCATTCAATTCCATGCTGTATTGATGTGGTACCATAGGAGAGATAACAGGCAAACGTTGATCAAAATAATATTTCTTTTACATTCTGTAATTGTGGAGACTTCTTGTAAATTAAGTAATGGGTCCGTATCCATTTGGTTTCATTTTACACTCTCAAGAGTTAAAGATCTATAATGGTCCATTTGGTTACCAACTCTCCATCATTTAGCTGGGGACCACCTGGAACCCCCTCAAGGACCACTGGTGGTCCCCGGACCACTGGTTGAGAACCAGCGCTTTAGCGTCATTGGAGTCCCCACTATGCCTGGTAAAGACATGCGAGTGCCCTTGTCTGTGGGGGGTTTGTACCCCTTTGCACGCTATATGGATTATTGTGGCACTGACGGTGTTGATGGATTGCGGAATGGGTTTATTGTTTATTTATTTATTATAGTTCATGTTGTGTTCTTATTCTTCCTTTCATTTCATTTAGTCTCTTTCTTCTGCCATTAGTATGTCCCTTTTTATTTCTCATTTCTTTTGTCTGTTATGCCGTTTCAGAAAATCAATGCAGTATTATTCAAGGAACATACTTATAAATATAGTTTTGTGTTAATGTTATCATCACTGTTATTAGGATTTGCAAACCACGCACCATCTAAAGGAATTAAGATATGAATGAAGTATCTCTGGGGTCATCATGAAAGCACACATTACCATCCACTTTAATGAGTTCAGGACTGTCAGATCTCAGATGTGCTCATTAATGGTGAATTGACAAATAGTGGGGAGAAAGTGCTCCCAAAAAAAAAACAAGGGAAAAAAAACAAAACACAGAATAAATTGAAGGATGGGCTTGGTTTATTATGGTAGTTGTATTCTGAGCCTTATTATTATCCTTTTTTAAATTCTCCCCAATTTTAGTCGTTTCCTCACCACACACATTTCTGTGTTGTTCACTCACCTAATTCTGCGGAGGTTCAACGTGTTTAACACACTTCCAAACGGTGTACATTGTTTAAGTCACATGGTTTTTATATCATAAATATGAACTTTAGCCAAAATCTTTGTATTCGTTGTGATTTCTTTTTTACATCTGAATAGCGTCATAGTAGCTTGGCTGCAACAGAAGAAGTATTTCCGGGTTACACTGAAGGAAGCTTTTATGTATCTGTTTATGTGCCTTTGATTTTGAATGCTTTGGTAAAAAAAAACAATAACGTTTTTTTTTTTTAAACGGCAGATTTCAAAATAAGAGCCTGAAAATTCTCACTGAAAATAGACAAAAATGTTTACAAAACACAGACGAATCAAATAATTTGCGTGGACTGAGGGGGTCTTCGACTGACCCTTTGAATCGTCAACTTTCAGACGACAGGCCTTGACTAGTTAGTCTCCACCTCAGTTGTACCTCCAGCCAGCCAAAGTATCACTGTACTGCAACAAACAATTCTCACTTTCCTGTTCTAATATAGAATGAATTTGTATCTTCTGTACATTGCTGGATTTGACAATGATGGATTACAGCTGTTAGTGAGTCTGTGTAGCGTTGGTGGAGATACACACAGAACAGTAGATAAGGGCTGGAACGTGGCGGTGCCGAAACAAACAATACATTTGTGATTACATAGCAGCCTGTTGGGCATTTACCCAAATGATACTGACAGTATCTTCCAGATGTTGTGAGTTTTTTGTTTGTTTGTTTACTTTGTAAAGACATGTTATTCCATCCTCTTATGCTTTATGTTTTCTTCCATTGTATCTTTACTTGCATATTTGTTTACCTTTGACTTTCTTTTCAAATGATGTTTCTTTTTCTCTTTTTCTTCCTCCACCCTATTTTCTTGCATGCTTTCATCCTGTCTGTGTGTTGCTGCTTTATCTTTATGGGACAACAGCTCCCTATCCCCAGATACAAGAAGGTAAGGCACTTGGATAACCTTTTGGATCCCAGCCAATCCCACCTAATCAACACTTAACTTTAGCAACCCCAACAAATCAACCACCAAGCCCAATATCCTAATGCAAATCTGTCTTCTGTCCTCTTCCATTACCCACAACATAGAAACCCTGAAATGTAGTGTTCCCTATTCAATCACATTGACCCATTCAATCCGGGAACGCATCTCTGTCATTTTAGATTTCTTTGGCCATTCAAAAATAGCAGATCTACAAGCTCATAGCGCGGCACCGAGTGCTGCGCTATGAGCTTGGAGATCTGCTATTTTTGAAAAATGATGAAAATGTTGTGCAAATATTAGATTTTTCTTTTTTAAGCGGACATTTGTAACTCAAATCTTTGCTCCTGGGGGTCCCTGGAACTAAATATTTTACAAATGTTTGCTTAAAAATATATATACTCCAAGATTTGGACACATTTTCAAGATTTTTCAAAAATAGCCAAAGAAATATTAAAATGACACAGATGATGCTTTCCCCGCCTTAAAGGGTTAATCACATTAAGCCTGTGTCCACATTTGGGGCGAATTCTCTAAACAAAATCCAAACTTTCTCAAATAATAAATGATTAAAAAAAATATTTAAAAAATAGCTCATCTACAAACTCGCAATGTGTTACGTTGTGAGCTTCAGCTTGTAGATGGACTATTTTAGCAATTGGTCTAAATTTGAAGTACTTAAGTGGTTAACCCTATCCACCCCACTGCCCTTATGTTTGGGAGTCTGCTTAGAATTAGATTGTTTACTAAGCAAACATGAAGGACAGATATGGATGGAGTCACAGAAAACATACATAATTAAGTGTATGGTCTTATGCAGTGGTTCTCAAACTTTATCATGTCAAGGACCCCCAAAATGATGATATGTATTTGGCCACGGACCCCCATCTCAAAATATTTTGTTCCAGGGACCCCCAGAAGCAAAGATTTGAGTTAAAAATGTTTGCCTTTTAAAATAAAGATTTAAAGATTTGCACACATTTTCAAGATTTTTCAAGAATAGCAGATCAACATGAGCTTGTATATCTGTTTTTAAATAGCCAAAGTATGAAATATGGATAAAGGGGGGGGATAAATGATTGTGTGACCCCCTGGTACTCCTCCACGGACCCCTGGGGTCCCCGGACCCCACTTTGAGAACCACTGGTCTTATGGATGGATTCACCAGATCTTATGAAAACACCATTCCTTCCTGTACCATACTTTTGGTGGACTTGCTCTTCTTCAAGTGATCTGAAAGCCTGTAGAAATTGCAGTCATCGTGTCTGGTTATAAATCTAGTGTCCCAGACTCAGAGAAAGTGTATTCATTTGAAATATTGTATGACATTACTCCATTTCTCCCTCCAGGTTTTCAATTGAATGCAATTGTATAGAGAGCACGGTTTATTGTGTTCATTTAATTAACTCGTATACTATGTTTATTCCCTGTAGATATATGGTATTTTGTTAAGTTCTCAGTGAGGTTGCATTTTGGGCCAAGGAAAAAAACGTTTCTGCAACAAATCAATAATTCACCAGTCACCACTAATGGCATGACTGGCATTGAGACTGATATGCATGAATGTGTCACATTGACACTCCTGAGATTTATACATGAATTCTAACCCATTGAAACCGGGAACGCATCTGTGTAACCATTTTAACCATTATTTTATACTCAAAAATAGCAGATCTACAAGCTCATAGCGCGTGCAATGAGCTTGTAGATCTGCTATTTTTTTTTGTTTAAGCATGAAAATGTGTGCAAATCTTTGAATATATATATATTTTTAAAGCGAATATTTTTAACTCAAATCCTTGCTTCTGGCGATTCTACAATGTTTTCTAAATCCTAACAGTTCAAAAAAAATAAGAATACGTATTTTGCTATAATCAGTGGTTCTCACACTTTTTCATGTCAAGGACCACCCAAAATGATATGTATTTGGCCGCGGACGCCATCTCAAAATATTTGCTCCCCCCCAGAAGCAAAGATTTGAGTTAAAAGTGTATATATATTCAAAGATTTGCACACATTTTCATGCTTTTTCCCCAAAAAATTGCCAAAGAAATCTAAAATGAAACAGATGTGTTCCCGGTCTTAATGGGCTAAACAAGCAGCCACCGCCTCAAGGTTCCAAGCAACTTGTCAACAGCACAATTCAACGTTGATAAACGACGCCCGCGTGTTTGCTTCTCTGTCATGCCTTCCTCCATCACTTCATCCCCTCATACTAATGGCAAGCAGCCTTGACCTGAGCACCTGTGTATAGACTGTTTCAAACTGATGAACAAAACCGTTAAAGGTGTTATTATGATTTGTTATTTATCATTATTATATATATTTTTCAGTGGTGGAAAAAGTACTCAAATGTTTTACCTAAGTAAAAGTATCAATACTGCAATGTAGAAGTACTCTGTTTCAAGTAAAAGTCTGGAATTTTAAATTTACTTGCGTAAAATTACAAAAGTATTGGTGTCAACAAAATGTACCAAAAGTAAAAGTACTAAATATAATGTTTGAAAATAGAAGATCTACAAGCTCACAACGTGTCGCGATGCGACGCATTGTGATCTTGTAGATCGGCTATTTTCAAATAGCCTCGGTAAAAAATAGGGCTAAAGTGGTTTATGTATGTTTTATAAAGTAATAATTCATACCTGCAAAGTAACTAGTAACTTCAGTTTTCAAATAATTGTAGAGGAGTAAAAGAATAGAAAAGAATATTTTCCTCTGAGATGTAGTAGAAGTAAAAGTATAGACAATTGGAAATACTCCAATAAAGTAAAAGTACAGTACTTGAGTAAATGTACTTGATACACTGATATTTATATTTATTGTAGATCTGAGCTTGTACATCAGCTGTTTTCGGGTGTGCGACACCCGTGCTCAGCTAAGCATAAATCAGGGCTTAACGTTAACACTAAACTGGTCGATGGGAGCCGACATACAGCGGTTAGCCCCATGCTAACGCAAGAAAATATTAACCAACCGACAGCATGTGTAGGGATTTGGCCCGTCGCCTAGCAACATGAGGCCGTTTGGATGAAAGCGTCTATATTGATCTCGGTTGGCCTCTCGCAGAGTTAACACCTTCTAAACCATGACAACAGGTCAGCTCTGTCGGGATGAGACCAGTGGGCCATCTTATCCCTTCCATTAGCTACCGCTGCTGGTGATTGATGTCTCCTGCCCCGGCGTGTATTCAGGCCGGGCCCCATGTATGCTAATAGTGATCCATGCCTTCAACCCATGATGTGCAAGCAAAGCCCAAAAACCACCCGGGACAATAAGCGTATATAGGTGGATAGAGCTTTGAGTAAACATATGAAACACACTATTAAAACATTGCGTGTGTACGTGGCACGTGCCAGTGTTCATTTTGTTGACTAAGACTAAGACGAAAAGACTAAGACTAGACTAAACAATTTCAGATGACTAAAATAGTTTTATTCAAAAGACTAAATCAGAATTTGCTGTCAAAATTAACACTGGTGTGTGTGTGTGTGTGTGTGTGTGTGTGTGTGTGTGTGTGTGTGTGTGTGTGTGTGTGTGTGTGTGTGTGTGTGCGTGCCCAGTATATATTTTTTTGTTAAAGGGATTCTAGGCAACTTCAGAGATCAAAAAAAGAAAAAAACTGTTGTCAAACACCTTCCCCCCACTCCCCCCCCCCCCCCCCCCCCCCTCATCATCAGCAGTTTGTTTCCCTGACCACCAGACAAGTGACGCAGGAGGACTTCTGAAAGGGCCATGCCGAGAATAGGTTACTTTATTCGGATACAATTCGTGTCACTGCCCGCCCCTGCTGGTTCTCTGAATTTGTATTTTTAAATAGGCTCTGCCATGATTAATTGACCACATATATGAAGTTAAACAACTAAATTCTATCCGAAAGATATCTTATAAGTAAATTCCGTGCCTCAAGATAGAAGTTTGAGAGCTTTTTGAAGTTTTAAAACAGCGGAAAAAATAGCACACAGAAAAGATGGCTGCCGCACCCGACGCGTTTTTGGTCGGGTGCACTCAGGTTTCACCTACCCACTAATTTCCTTCAAATCAGGCTGTGGAAAATCATAGTTTCTGAGATAAAGAGAGCTTGACCTCCTTCAAAGCATTTCAATGGATTGCTGACAGGAAGTTATTACACCGTGAAATATGGAGCGCTAATGTGGTTCTGGGAGCGAACAAACGGGTCCATTTGGCTCCATGTGGACATTCTCAGAGTGACATTAACACTGTGGACTTTGCTTGTGTAGGAATAAGTTAGATATGGGTACACTGATGCATGATACCCATCTGTCTCTCAGAATGATCATTATCTCCTTCTCCTCCCGGTAATTATGATCAACCGGGTATTCACACGATGCTTGTGCAATCAGTGGCGTGACACAGCTGTCTGTGCCTCCTATTCCAACCCTCTAATAAAGTAACGCTGCTTACAGCTCAAGTGTCGGCCGCAATAATCAGCAACAGATAAAGGGAGATGCGGATAATCAATGGACATCAATCAGCTATCTATTTGACGCCATCTCAGTAAGCCGGTTGTGTGGTCCAAAAATGTCTAAATGTCTTTAAAGCCTTTGTTAGGTGGTAGGAAGGAGGCAGGGTCACATTTTGGACCTGGTTTCCAGGAGAAAGAGAGATCTAAAAGATAGATCTACTGTAGTTGTAAACAAACTGTATCATTTATGTTGCATGTTATGCAGAAAATCAACTAAGCATCTTCATCTGAATGATGAAGATAATGTGGAGTAGAATCAGGAGCAGCAACTTCTTCCGATAATCTTTATTCTCTCATCTCTACAACACCAACACAAAATGTGTCTCCAAACAACTCAGTGGTAGAAAAAGTACTCAAATGTTTTTACTCTGTACAAGTAAAAGTCAGGAATTAAAAATGTACTTGAGTAAAAGTAAAAATAGTGAAAATAGCAGACATACAAGCTCACACATTGCGTCGCATCACAACGCATTGTTTGATTTGCACGACAACAGTTTATACATTTGCATAACATGATAGTTCTTTTCATGGGAAAGTTGACAGTATTAGTTGTTAGTTGTGAGCTTGTAGATCGGCTATTTTCAAATGGCCGAAAAATAAATGTTGTTGGTGTGTTTTGTAATCTTGCAAAATCTAAAAAGTAACTAGTAACTTAAGTTTTTAAAGAATTGTAGTAGAGTAAAATGTACAATATTTGCCTCTGAGGTGTAGTGGAGTAGAAGTAAAAGTACTGAAAATACTCCAGTAAATTAAAAAATACCTCAAAATTGTACTCAAGTACAGAACTGGAGTAAATGTATTTAGTTACTTTACACCACTGCCGGTGGCACAACTACCCCATCACGGATGGGTTCTCATTAAACACATTACATCATTTTTAAATAAGAATAACGATATAACAATAAAATAAACGACACGACACATAAACCCCCAACAAACACATTGCTCAGCACATTGTAACTAAATAATGAAGACGATAAAATACTAGACAGGGGCCAGGGGCAGTTAGTAGATCTGAACGCAACGGATTCCTGTCATTCAAATGCATCTGTAATCTGCAAAGTCTGTTAACTCATTCAAACAGGGAACGCATCTGTGTAACCACTTAAACCATAACTTTATAATTTGGCTATTCAAAAATAGCAGATCTACAAGCTCATAGCGCGGCACCGAGTGCCGCGCTATGATCGGCGGCCAAATTTGGGGGTGCTTGCATGAAAAAGTTGGAGCACCACTGATATAGAAACAATAGTTTTTCAGAAAACTGTTAGGATTTAGAAGATATTTTGTAGAATCGGAACCTCAGGCCTTAATGGGTTAATTCATTGAGAGAGAGAGGGGGGGGGGGGTGCTGGGTGATTAACCCACAGGATTTATTGTTATTACCCATCTACTGTAATTAAAAAGTCAATGTCTGCATATCTTATTAAACGTATAGCCTTCTAATTCATTATGGTTTAAAACTCGGGTGTGTTTTCTGACAGTGTCGCTGTCCATGGTTCTGAACAGCCTTGTGAGCTGGTACAGTAGTGGGATTCTCCTCCTCTCCAAAGCCAATAAACTATAGGCCTAAAAGTCATCAAATTGGCTTAGGCAACACATCAAACATGCAGACAAGCAACACAACAATTTAAGTGTCTTATTTTCTCTGCGAGCAGCCGGTGCTGCTCGAACCACAATGCAACATTCAGTGAAGGCTAGGCATCAAACAAGTAGTCTACATGCACGCTATACACATGTAAATTTTGCCACCCCGGTATTTTCCCTGCTCTTCAGTAATGGCCCCCAAACATTCTGCCGTTACTCACTTAAATCATTATGTACTTTGTTCACACCTAGGGTCTGTACCAGTGGTGTAAAGTAACTAAGTACATTTACTCAAGTACTGTACTTAAGTACAATTTTGAGGGACTTTTACTTTACTGGGGTATTTCCAATTGTCTATACTTTTACTTCCACTTCACTACATCTCAGTGGCAAATATTGTACTTTTACTCCACTGCAATTATTTGAAATCTTTAGTTACTAGTGACTTTGCAGATATAAATGATTACATTATGAAACATACATTAACCACTTTAGCCCTATTTTATACCTAAGCTATTTGAAAATAGCCGATCTACAAGCTCACAACGCGTCGCATCGTGGCGAGTTGTGAGCTTGTAGATCTGCTATTTTCAAACATTTTAGTACTTTTACTTTTGGTACTTTTAAGTATGTTTTGATGCCAATACTTTTGTACTTTTACTCAAGTAAAATTTTGAACACAGGCCTCTTGTAACAGAGTGTTTTTTATATTGTGGTATTGCTACTTTTACTTAAGTAAAATATCTGAGTACTTCTTCCACCACTGCCTGTATCTTTGTCTCATCCTCACTGTAGTGCTGCTAGACCTATGAATTTCTCTCAGGATTAATACGGTCTGTCTCATCCCATTCCACACAGACAATTGCTGGAACATGGAGGCAAATCCAACTCTTTTCTTGAGACATTTCTTTCAGGGATTCAAGGTTTTGATTTTACAGACCGCAATTCTTTCAAAGCTCAGACACGAAGTAGTAACCTACTTTATACTATTGAAGAATTGACTTTGTGACTCTTCCCCTTTTTAACTGAGATCAAACTGTTGTGGTTTATCCATTCATCAGGTAACTCTGCCTCCAACTGCCCGTTAAAGTCAGCCTGTAGTTTATTCCTCTTGTCAGTAATTAAATAGTGAATCAGATATCAGGCTTATCTAATGACAGATGCTGTCACGGAGAAGCTTATGAAAGATGATCATTGATGTACAAAGATCCCGTAGTCTGGGATTTTGTCTGGTTACTATCACATTAAAACACATTAAGCCAAAAACAATGTTTGTTTTTCGATGTGTTGTTTGAAGCTCTTCACTTAGTGTTTTGAAAAACCATTTAGCCTTCTTGACTGTTATTGGAAAGGTAACTTTCATCCCTCTCATTAGGGAGCTTCATTTGTCTTCTACAAAGTAAGATCCATTTCATCTAGTGCCAAATAAAGATGATTCTGATTCTGCCAGACTGATACAGGATAGCAGCCATTATTTGACTTTTTCGATGACATCGGTATCTACTATTATGCAGCCGATTTTCTACAACTTTCAACCCGGCGTCACTATTTTGGGCAAGAATTCAAATACTAGCAGACCTACAACAGATTTGCAATTTTTGAAACTTTATGAATAGGGCTTAAGTAGTTAAATAAAGTTAATGTTAAAAATAAAGTTTGGTTCATGTGGGTATTTGATATTTACGTAGATCGTCTATTTTCACCAAATCTTCGTCTATTATGACATTATTATGACCAGAAAAGAGATGCTAGGGTTCATGTGGTTAATGTCCAACTCAAGGGCAGCATGATGGTAGCAGCTGAGAAAGTGGACGGCAATTCTCACTGACATTCCCCACTGTGGTGTCCTCAGCCAATCCTGGAATTTAAGGGGACTTCTCCGTCACAAGGCCTTTTTTCATTTTCTGTAACGTCTTAGCTATACCATTTCTCACAGATGGTTTGATGGTGTCATTGTTAGATTTTTTCAATAGAACCAATACGCCATGTTTGCGTGAATGTTAGAGATGGTATGACAGGGAAAGATCAAGGGACCATTTTCTGGGCCCATACTGGTGGTATTGCATGTTTAGCCTATAAACTGTACGTATACTTTACGTTACTGACAACAATTTTCCAAATCATACAATTCTTCATGTTTTGAAAAAAACAAAATGTTGAGATGGGGGGTCCGCAGCCAAATACATATTGTGGGGGTCCTTCACATGAAAAAGTTTGAGAACCAGTGACTGAACTACAGTATATTTTTTAAAGCAAACATTTGTCAAATATTTTGTTCCAGGGACCCCCCCAGAAGCAAAGATTTGAGTTACAAATGTTTGCTTTAAAAAAATATACATTCAAAGATTTGCCCAAATTTTCATGATTTTTCTAAAATAGCCCAAAGAAAATCTAAAATGACAGCGATGCGTTCCCAGGACTGAATGGGTTATGTGTCTTATTTTCTCTGCAAGCAGCCCGTTGCTGCTCACACCACAATGCAACATTCAGTGAAGGCTAGGCATCAAACAAGTAGTCTACATGCACGCTATACACATGTAAATTTAGCCACCCCGGTATTTTCCCTGCTCTTCAGTACTGGCCCCCAAACATTCTGCCGTTACTCACTTAAATCATTATGTACTTTGTTGACACCTAGGGGTCTTTACCAGTGGTGTAAAGTAACTAAGTACATTTACTCAAGTACTGTACAATTTTGAGGGACTTTTACGTTACTGGGGTATTTCCAATTGCCTATACTTTTACTTCTACTCCACATATTTTGTACTTTTACTCCACTGCAATTATTTGAAAACTTTAGTTATTTTGCAGATATTTATTACATTATGAGACATACATTAACCACTTTAGCCCCATTTTATACCTAGGCTATTTGAAAATAGCCGATCTACAATCTCACAACTTGTGTTGCGAGCTTGTAGATCTGGTATTTTCAAACATTTTTAATACTTTTACTTTTGGTACTTGAAGTATGTTTTGATGCCAATACTTTCGTACTTTTACTCAAGTAACATTTTTGTTACTGGTGGTATTGCATGTTTAGCCTATAAACTGTACATATACTTTACTGACAACAATTTTCCAAATCATACAATTCTTCATGTTTTGAAAAAAAACAAGATGTTGAGATGGGGGGTCCGCAGCAAAATACATAACATTGTGGGGGTCCTTCACATGAAAACGTTTGAGAACCAGTGACTGAACTACAAACTTGGTCAAGGTTTTCAGCCCAATCTGACCAGCAGCAGAGAAAGTCATCACAGGTTGTTGCAGGGACACTGACTAAGCTAAAGGGAAAGCCAGTGACGTTACTTAATTACTCTGCTTTTCTGCTTGTCTTCTACAGGGGCTCAAACCCATGGATCATAATGGGCTCTCAGATCCATACGTCAAGTTGCACCTTCTGCCCGGGGCCAGCAAGGTATGTACAGTACAGTACATCTATTAGTGATACAGTGATACAAAGCCAGTGGTGGAAAAAGTACTCAAATGTATTACTTAAGAAAAAGTATCAATACTGTAATATAGAAATACTCTGTTACAAGTAAAATTCAGGAATTTAAAATGTACTTGAGTAAAAGTACAAAAAGTATTGGCATCAAAATGTACTTGAAGTACCAAAAGTTAAAGTACTCATTATGCATGAATGTCCCATTTTAAAATTAGCAGCATATAGCATTTTAGAAAATAGCCGATCTACAAGCTCACAACGCATTGTGAGCTTGTAGATCGGCTATTTTCAAATGGCCGAAATGTATATAGGGCTGAAGTGGCTAATGTATTTTTTTTAAATAATTATCAAAATCTACAAAGTAGCTAGTAACGAAAGTTTTCAAATAAATGTAGTGGAGTAAAAGTACAATATTTGGATCAGAGATGTAGTGGAGTAGAAGTAAAATTATTGGAAATTGGAAATACTCAAGTAAAGTACAAATACCTAAAAAATGTACTTAAGTACAGTACTTAAGTAAATGTACTTAGTTACTTTCCACCACTGTACAAATCTCAAAGGAATAATCCATTCATTATGCTACTGCACATGCCCACCTTCTCTGCATCACAGCAGACCTTTCGCTGGCCCAAACAATGAGCACTACAACACAACAATTTCATGACATTGTCCGACCTAGAATAGCTCAGATGTTTCCTCAGCAGAGGTCCCTCATTCAGCTAGGACAGTCGCCTGAACCTCCTCCCCTCGTTTTATTGCTTTGGCAGTGTATTCTGGCACATACACGGTATGGCTGGACAGGCTGTCGCTTTCCAATCGCCTCTAACTGTCAAACCACTAACCTGCATGTAATCAGGTTAAATACGTTCCTGCAATGATACAGAGAAGATGGAGAAGTGTACTTAGCTGGTGATTTATGTGCATTTATGTATGTATATATGTACTGTATGTGTGCATGTATGTATATATGTACAGTATGTATTTATGTGCTTTTCATACCATACATAAATGGGGATATTTGGCCCTATTTTGGGGAAACAGCTGAACCTGAATATACTTTTGGAATTTTTGGAACTGGAGAAGTGGCACAGTGGCGAGATGGGTTGGATTGGATTAGACTGAATTTATTATCAGTATGTTGTAGGTGGATTCAGCCATGGCCAGTCAAATGACCACTTTATATTACCTTTAAGAGCAGTGTGCTGCAGCTGAGTAGAAAAGCGTACTGGTAACTTCCAGTGTCATGGAAGAAAAGACTCGGAAACACATTTTCTCTCGAGAGACAACTGATGTCCTTGTGTGGGAGGTGGAGAGTTGTCAACAATGAATCTAAGGCCACTCAAACAGACTGCCAAGAGCAAATGAAGAGCTAAAGTTTTCTCGAGAGAAAATAACAAATGCATTTAATATATCTGGCACTGGACCATTGAGAAGTGTTTCTCAGTGTACAAAATGGTGCATCGAATGTGTTGAATTTTACTGTGTACTACATTCATTTATAAGCATGTTGCAAGATCCCTTTGTAAATGCAGGTCAGAGGTGTGTGAATTATGTCATTACTTTCTCAGAAAAAACAAATATTTGGGCAGCATCACATTGGTGTGCAGGCACAGTGCTATCGGTCCTCACTAATACCCACTAATACCCTACTTAGCATCAATAAAAACAAAAATGTGTTTCCACGGCCTGCCTCGGAGACATATAGAGCATTGGTTCTGAAAGTGTGGTCCGGGGACACCTAGGGGTCCTTGGGGGGGTTCCAGGGGGTCCCCATAAAAATGTGTTAATATAGCATCACAATCATTTTAACCACTTTAACCTTGGCTCTTCATCAGGGTATCATCAGATATACAAGCTCAGAGCGCGGCACTCTGAGCTTTAGATCTGCTATTTTTGAAAAATCTTGAAAATGTGTGCAAATCCTTTTTTAAAAGGCGAGCACTTTTAACTCATATACTGCCTAGAACGACTAAAACGACTTCTGTCCATAAGCCATGCCTGCCAAGAACGACTAAAACGACTTTTTAAAAAAATTAAAAAAATTAAAAATATTTTTTTTTTTTTTTTTTTTTTTTTTTAGATTTTTTTTTAATTTTTTGACCCAAAGACCAAGGAGATATGATTTTTCGAAGATATAGACTCCCATCCACTTCCTTGTTAACTTAAAACTTAAAAATTCTGTATCTCGGCTCCTGAGTACTTTTTTTTTTCAATGAAAAATCTTGGCGGTGTTCAAACAGGCCAGAAATAATTCTGGCAGTGAATGAGTTAACACAAATCTTTGCTTCTGGGGGTCCCTGGCACAACACATTTTCAGGTGGGGGTCCGCGGCCACATAAATATCAATTTGGGGGTCCTTGGCACGAAAAAGTTTGAGAACCACTGACATAGAGCAAGTAGACAGAAGCGGTACCGTTGTGAGCATCAGTGAGGACCGATATATATGGAGATACAGTTGAAAGATTGTTTCTTATGTCATTGATTTTCAAAAACCAAGTCATGGCTCTCATGTCATCCTTGTCACGGTGAAAATTGGATACTGCGAGTGTGACTGGCATCCTGTTGAAGTGCATTGATCTAGTGATCAATACCAAGTAGAATGTGGCCCAGTAGTATACAATTTGTCAGATCACCCCAACCTCTTAATTCATACAGTACAACATACTGTATGTTGGTCATGCCCTTGATGTACTACATTATTTGTGCAATAATGATGCTCTTGAAAAGTTTAACCATTCTGTCCGTCGTGTGCCAGGATACATATTTCACTACACAACATAAAAAGTGGCGTTTAACTTTCACATTATGCAATTTCAAGGTTGTTAACTGATCAAGACAGTTTGTCGGACAGTGTTTACTTGCCATCTCCTGGCCTCAAAGTGCTGTCAATTGACAATATAATTGATCTGCTCCCTTGGTCTGCTTCTTTCCCTGCTGCCAGCAATCCACTTAGCATCTGCCAAGAAATGCCAATGAAATAAGCAAGGTGTCCGCCAATAGTTTGCATCTCCTTGAAATCTGTGGCCACATGTGTGTTCTAGGGTCGGCATGAACATCATTGTACTGTACAGTATGGACTTCATTTACGTAAAAATTACTCAATAAATGTTGCAGGATATTATTAATTATACCCCATAATATTTAATGATATGCCATGTCCTTGCAGAGGATAAGACAAAGCGATACTTGCCTTTCATGATCTCTAACAGTGATGTTACAGTAATGTGTGTGTAACATGCCGAGCACTGGCTCAGCAAGTAGAGCGTCAGTCCAGAAATCAAAATGTACTTGAGTAAAAGTACAAAAGTATTGGCATCAAAATGTACTTGAAGTACCAAAAGTAAAAGTACTCATTGTGCAGAATGTCACACTTCACAAGTTCAAAATGTGAAAAATCATTTCAAAATAGCAGATCTACAAGCTCACATCGCGACGCATTGTGAGCTTGTAGATCGGCTATTTTCAAATGGCCGAAATGTATATAGGTTGAAGTGGTTAATGTATGTTTTGTAATAATAATGAAAATCTACAAAGTAACTAGTAACTAAGCTTTTCAAATAATTGTAGTGGAGTAAAAGTACAGTATTTGCCTCTGAGGTGTACTGGAGTAGAAGTACTGAAAATTGGAAATACTCCAGTAAAGTAAAAAATACCCCAAAATTGTTAAGTACACTACTTGAGTAAATGTACTTACATCAGTAAATGTACAACACTATGTGTGTGTGTGTTTGAATGAGTGAATGTAACGCACTTTAGATAAAAGCGGACCATTAAACGGTCTGCATTTGTCGTCTGCTTTTTAATCAGGTCTGTGTCCTTCCGACTCCTTGAACGGTATATATGCTTATTGCGCGTGCCCCATGTCTGTCTGAATTTGCATGCCACACATACACTGTAGTGCCGTTCCTATGGGAGCAAATCACTTGATTGGGAGATAAACAATCCGAGAGAGCCTCATTATCTGGAACACGTCCGTCAGTCTAGCAAATAATCACACCAGCTAATTGATTAAATTCAACAGAATCAGATTTTCATCACATACAACATGACTTTCAGCACAACGTAATTATCGTCTGGCACCATTTAATAAGTGTGCCCCGAGGATATACCTTGACAATACTCTCCCCAAAAAGCTACACTATCACACTATTTTTCATCATCGTCATCACCAGTGATCAGACATGCAAATACAATATTATACACCAGTAGCTCTGGCATTAGGCTTGAATATTTATGGAGGCATTTCCTGCTAATCATCTAACCAAGCTAATCACTGACTAGTTTATTTTTGTCTTGCTGATATGGTAATTCACGATCATGGTGATCTACCTATAACATACAGTATAACACACATTGACAGAGCTGGGCCAAGACAATAATGTAGTGAATAAGCGTGGTGCTGCATTGAGTGCAGCTTCAGGACTGTAATGGCAATGCTTGTGTCCAAAATTGTGCTTGTACCTAGGCCTGTCACAATTATTACATCATCGTCTAATCGCAATTATTTGAGATATTTTTGCATAATCGTCATAATCGTTTCCATGTTGAAGAATGTTCACACATTTTCAAATATTAAAAAAAGCATGAATAGCAGATCTTATAACGCGTCACATGTTGTAAGCTTGTAGATCTGCTATTTATGCTTTTTTTTTTACATGCATACAATTACTAAATATGTCAGTAATTTCTTTGAATATTTAAGTTATTTGTCATATCTGCCCTGTGCATTTTTTTTTATTACAAAGCCTAAAAGGCAAAGATTTATTCATATGTTCCAATGTTCAACGCCAAACACACAATTAAATTGTTAATCGCAATTATATGAGTGACAATTAATCGTCATTTGTAATCGTGACAGCCCTACTATTAACTTGTGTCAAAGTTGTGTTCAAGGGTTTTTGATGCAGTGGCTGCATAATTTCAATGAAACACATACACTTGAATACTTTTGTTTTTTTTTAGCTCTGTCATCATGTTATTGTAGTGCAAATGTCCTTTCATTTATTTGTTCTGGAGAACCGCTCATCCAATTGACTTCACATTGTGACATACTTCCTTCTGAGCAATGCACCTGCCAATTGTGTGAAGTCGTGGCTGAAAGGTTCTCAAGAAATGCCATACAGACATGCAGAGAATCATGGTCGATGTAACAGGCTACTGTTTTTAACATTTCTCTTTATGTTCTGTCTCTCCAAGGCCAATAAGCTCAGAACCAAGACCCTGCGTAACACTCTCAACCCCGTCTGGAGTGAGACCCTGACCTACTATGGGATCACCGATGAGGATATGGTCCGCAAAACACTCAGGTACAGTGACAACCATTATACATTTTAACCCTACTTAGCACCAATATATTTGGTTACAGCCTTTATCACTATTTTTAAGCAATACAGTGAATATACGGAACGGAAGGAAGCCTAAAATCCCCCATTCATCCAGTAGGTCCATATTCTGGTAAAATGAACTGAAAATAAAGTGTATGACAAAAAGTTTTATTCGAAAACCAGTGCTCGACGGTTTCCATTCACCAAGTGTAATTCACAAAATAAGTAGTGATGGGCCAAGCCAAATATGACTCTGTGATGCCCCATTGATCAGATAGCAGATGGGAAGCCCTGTGCTCATCTAATCTCAAACTAAATTAGTACGTTTTGTTTGAATGGGTGTCCTAGCTCGCTGGTGAGATACATCTGTTTCCCTGACAACATCTGAGAGTCAGACAGCTACATGGAAAACAAGCACCACCGTTCTGAAATAAATGCTTCATTGTCTTTCTGGTGCTGTCGCCCAGTGGCTCAGTTATGACAATAGGCCTAGAATGTGCTTCTCTTTTCACCAAGGCCTTATCTCTGGTGGTGAAATGAGAAAATGTAATTAGATGTGTCATTAGTTTGTTGGCAATGTATTCTAGTAACATATGGTGGGCTCTCTGCAGTCAATGGATATTAGTTTTTTTTTGTGTCCATACAACCTGTTGGGAGGCTGGAGGGACCAGCAATGCATGTCCTCTCATTATCATAGCTGATGGTGTTATTAGTGGGATTATTAGTGGGGCTGTTTAAATTTTTTTCACTGATTAGATTTATTAGAAAAAGTGATATGGAAATACAGGTACAGTATTAAACACATTAACCCTGGTGTCCCTGTTTTGGCCATGTTATTATACAGTAAGGTTCAGACTTTTTTTTTATTTACAAGCTCATAATACATTGCATCGTGGCGTGTTGTGAGCTTGTATATTGAATATTTTCATCGTACAAGAAAGTATAAGGTCAAAATAATTACTTCATATTCACGGGACTCAAGTCTACGCCGCATCAAAACATCTCGTCACTCACCCTGAGTTCTATGCATGACACAGTAAGATGGAAAGCTTGTTGAAACTGATGAAGGATGCATTAGCAACAGGCAAACAATGTCTGGAGTGCACATAATGTGCAGTGTAAAATAAACACACTGCATGACTGACTGCACTAAATGATGGCAGTGGGATGCTCTGTTCACTATGGAGTCGAGACCACTGTTTCCCAACCTGGGGTTGGGAAACAGTGGTTTCACCTTTTCAGGCCGCGACCCCTCAAAATAATCATATTTGAACTGGGGACCCCCCACCCTGACAAGCACTTGGGATGTAGGAGTTGAGGCATTCAACTTTGTTTCATCATCATCATTTATTAAACTCACGACCATGTTCACATGGTATGGAGCAGTTGCATTTTGACCAGTTTTTAAAGTAGTTATAATATAACTACTAAATAAAATTAAAAAAAAGAATACACTATATTATAATCTTCTTTTTTTTTGGTATTAAAAAGGTCTTAAGTCTTTAAATTGTCACTTCACTGTCATCTGAGGACCCCCCCAAAATCATGTGGGGACCCCCCTGGGGGTCCCGACCCACATGTTGAGAACCACTGGTCTAGACTACTATACACTGAAGAAGTCAATGCTGGGAGAGGGAATTAGATTGATTTTAACTGACACTTGTGTAAATTGCACACTAGCATTGACCTGTATGTACTGTACTGCTATTTCTGTCTCTCTATATTTCAGTAGAGGAACCAGTTATAAACTATCCAACATTATTTCATATCAAAGTAGAAAAGTGTGCTACTCGGAACGCAGATATCCACCGAGGCCCGGGTTGCCTAGTATGCCTACCCATGGGGTGCAGCCATCAGGACTCAAGGAAGATGCAGGGGAAATAGAGTTTGTACGACAGAATTGCGTGCGTTTGTGGCGGCACCGATGGGCAGAAGTGAAAGCGGTTTTGGATGTGCACTCTACAGAGGCCCCAAGATGTGGGGGGGCTGTATATAAATTTGATTGTGCGACCTATGGTTCAAGATTTATAGGCCAAAATGTGAAGCAGCCTGTTATAGTGCCACCATGACACTAAACTTGAATATTTTGCGGTGAAGGTTCTGCCTTGGCCTACTCTGAGTGTGCATGCAAAGTTTCACGCCAATCAGTCCAGCGGTGCCTGGGGGGCGAAAACGTTTTAAAATGTGGGCACAAACAAATATACAAGCAATATTAAAATGAAAATAGATAGAAACCACAAAGTGGCATGAAATATAAAACAAAAAACAATGTCCAAGAAACACAGAAACCAGAAAAGAAAAACAGTACACCTCTCTAATAAGGAGGCGGCCCACCAGCAGGGGGGAAATGGTCTTTGGTTTGTTCACCATGACAACGCTCCTTCTTCACAGGAATATATGTATCAAAACATTCCTATGATACCACTCCTATTCACCTGATCTTGCGTAAGATTCCCACGTGATCTTTTTTCTGTTCCCAAAAATGTAAATGAAGGTGAAAGGAGAGATTTAATGACAGACCAACCATCCATAATAATGCGTTGGCAGACCATGGAGTCTACGGTCTGACTCTGCCAACACATTATTATGCAGTGTCAAACTGGATGATTTGGGGTTTTCATGTTCATCTATTATCTAGCTGTGTGTGGCAGGTGCTCTCTCTTCCCCTTGCCTCTGATGCACTGGCAAAGCTGCCGCTGTGCTGTGTGTGTGTGTGTATCGAAAACAAGGGAGGCAGCAGGTAACCACACGCTGTGTGTAAACACCTACAATACCACGAGGGCCCCATTTACGTATTCTCACCCCTGTGAGCCTGAAGGCTATGAGGGAGAGCGGATCAAAGACCTTGCAGCAGATTATTTTTTTCTTGCCTTCTCTATAAGCACCAAGTTTTTTATTGCCTGCTCTATAAGCACCAAGAACCTAAATCAATCTGAAATTGCACATTGGCATAGGCAGGGGCTGATGAAGCAGATTTAAGCTGTTTATTAGCATTTTGCGGTTAGAGCATATGCCTTTCATGCGGAAGACGTCGACCCCAGGCAGGGTTCGAACCCACGACATTGATTGATTGATTGAATACTTTATTTAGAAGTTTGCAGAGAAAAAGCACATGGAAGTACAGTTCACAATACAAGGTCAACTAAATAGGATTGAAAAAGCGCATTTGAAACAAGCCAATGCGGCTTTTCTGGGCTTTTTCAATCCTATTTTTGTATTCAATCAATCAATCAATCAAAGTCGTGGGTTCGAACCCTGCCTGGGGTCGACGTCAGCAAGGGCATGCGGTCACAACGGGTTCCTAACGCCAAATCAAATGGGTTCAGATCTGAGCCAAGTCTCCTGCAGGAGGCGTGTCTGAAGCTTGTCCTGGACAGGAGTCTCCGGAGGTAACAAAAACAGAGAATGATTTACATTTTTGGCAAATCTGAGGGTATCTGAACTTGGCCTATTGAAATAGCAGACTAAGGGACGCGGGATTTGCATGGGGCCTGGACAGATCGAACAATAGAGAGCGCATGAGTGAATGTAAAGGTGACTCTCCACCAAACAGACTACTTCAGAGTACAACAGACTGGTAGTCTGTTGGCAAAAGTTGGCATTTAGTTCAGCACAAACTGTCGGCCGATGTGCACATTGTTGTGCAAATGCGTTAGAGCTGGCAGGCTGGCTTTTAATAGGCCTTTCATATCAAGTGGAAGGTTTTATTGTTATACTTAGAATATATGCAAACCCCCAAACTCTACCTCACGTGCAGCTGACAAATAGTGTAAGACAGCCATTAACTCAGTGTGCATAACGGCTGTACTCATTGCTATGGCAGTGAATATGTGGACGTGGTCAACTTCCCCCTGCTGGATAGCTGAGAATGCATGGATTTGGTAAACTTCCCCCAGCTGGAAGGCTGAGAAGCATTTCAGCCTACTTACTATAATGAGCATTCTGGACACTGGACAATTGGTATTCTGTGCCAAATGGTTAGCCAGCATGAGGTCCCTCACTGACAAGGGCCCCGGACTCTCCATAACCAGAGGGCACCCACAAGCTTGCTGGCTAAAGCTGAAAGCATCCCGTATGTGACTGCTTAATTAGCTGCTGTTAGGGGGTGTAAAAAGACCTCTGATTTTTCATTCATACATCCATGCACTTACAGTAGCAGGCTTACGGTGTACAAAGGTTATCGGCCATACTATCATGGACGAGCTTGAGACTTTGTTTGCTTGACTTTGTCTTCTGGGCTGAGGCATCACAAAAGGACATCACAACAGAAGTCAGGCTCCCAACTGGTCATGCATGCTTTATGATAATAATACTAATTTGTAATTTGGTCAACATGCTATGAACAATCATTTTTTGTGTCTTGGATTGTGTCCAGTGAGTCTCAAGGACAAAATATATTCATCCATAATGTTCGCCCTGAGAGGAGCAACAGAGTGGGCACCATGCCATGCACAACCATTGTGGAAATGGAGGGACAGCTTTTATTGCTGCATTACCTCCAAGGACAGCAGTATGTTTTGTCCCCAAGCAATGAGACCACAACGTTGATATCAGGCGTCATGTGGCCAAACTATGAGAGCAGTCGTCTTGTCAGTAGTACTATAATCTGAGTTCCCAGAAGTTTTCGCCAGCTCTGGCGAGGAACTTCTGGGCCACAGCCCTGGTATTTGTGGGCGGGATGTACGTCACGCTCTGAATCTGAGCGGACACGCCTCTTACCGGTCTGAGAGCTGTGCAACTCGTCTAAAAAGTCCGACGAGAGGCAAACAGCAGTACACAACAATGGCGGCCGAAATTTCTCAAGGGGAAATTGCTTCCCGTCGATCCTATTTAGATGCATCACCCACTGCATGTGGATCCCGCCCCCTTTTCTTCATTGGCTGTTGATTTGAATCACAACGCAGTGGCCGCGCCCCTGCTGTCCAAGCTCCGACGCTAACCCTCCCAGACTAGTAGTACTATAATGTCAGTAATCTCCATATTTGGGCAAAATTTCAGCCCAAGACATTTGGTGCTTATCGGCCTAGTGGTTTACAAGATTAACTCCAGAAAGACAGACAGATAGCCCCTCTTCTAATCTAGATGGCCCGGCTCCTTTGGTGCCGCATCACAAAAAGGGGAGAAGCCACAATTTGCTATAGTGTACCATGCATTAGGCTCCAAATATATAGTAGTGTGGAAGTGTAGGATTGAATAGGTGATCAGTGATGTTGCTAGGTTTTCAATGCAATGGGTCCTGGGATGCAAGGGTGGTCTTTTAGATGGGTCCCAGGGACATTTTATGGGTCCCACAAAAATGCACAGCGTTTAACTCGTGTTTCATCTTATATGGTTATATTCATGTAGAACATGTATCTGAAAGAAAAGTACACAATTCCAAATCCGACAACTAGTACTTGTAGTACTTGTAGTACTTGATTTTTTTTTTACATTAACCACTTGAATCCTAGTATCCCTTTTCTGAGGAGAACTTTAGCCAAAAATAGCAGATCTACAAGCTCACACTTGTGAGCTTGTAGATCGGCTATTTTTGGAGTTATAGGTGTGTAAAGGGAAAAAAGAGCAGCAAAAGTTTATCTGAAACACAATTTTATACAATATAGAGGGGGTCCCTGCTTCATCTCTCTCTCAACTAGGGGGTCCTTGGCCTGAAAACACTGAAGACCCCTGCTCTACAGGGAATTATTTGATATCTGGCTGCACGGAAAGACACAAGAATCACAGCTGCCATTAATTAGTGCTGTTCAGTGTTGATTGCCTAGTGGTCAAATTGGGGTCAACGAGCCATCGTTAACTTGCTTAGAAGTTGGGCTGTAAGTTGCGCAGCACTTTCACTCTCTCCCTCTAGCAGCAGCTCGCAATGCCCTGAGACAGAGAGAGAATACTTCTCCATACGGCGGTGTTTTACCGAGATTTTTCTTGTTTCCTGCACTATGCCTTGTAATCCGCGGACGGCTTTGAAATCCACGGATGGCCTTCAAATCCGCGGTAATTTCCGCTAAATTGTAGTGCGTCCCATGGACGCAACGAGGGTGCCGTGAATGCGTCCTTTTTCAATATGGTGCGTCAGAGACGCAGGACGCAGGCCTATGAGCATCTCTGGGTGATAGGATAGGTGGTGAATGTAATTCTGCATGTAAATGCATCCGTAATTGGATGTCTATTCTTTATTTTAATATTTAATGAGATATGGCTCGAAATCTTCTAGTTCAAGATGTCTGTGGCAGTGTTTGTCTGTGTGCCCAGATTGCACATATGGACATGCCTGTTGGCAGCTCAAATCGACATTATTAGGCAACGTTGTATGTGATGCCAGACCAGAGCTCGATCAGCAAGAGAGAGAGAGGGAGAGCGAGCAGGAGGGAGAGACATGGAGAGGAGGGGGGAAGGAGAGTGAGTTAGAGTAAGAAATGGAGTGAGAGGGAGTAGAGCTTTAATCGGGCCTAAATATTTGAGCCCGGCCCAACCCAGCCCGACAGAACATTAGCCCGAGCCCGACCCAAATCCTGTTACATAATTGACAAATTGGTTCCGAGTCCGACCCAGCCCGAAGTCCGACATTTTTATGTAGAGCAGCAGCCCTTTTCTCCTCATTAAATATTATTGGCTGGGCTATTCATGAAGAACAATTCTACCTTTTCACAACTAGAAGTTGCACTCATTCTGTTTTTAAAAGTGACTGTCCCACTCGGTAGTTATCGATTGGATTTAACATTCATTTGGAATGCGCTATGCCTCTGATGTGAGGAGGTGCGCTGATTCATTAGCGACAGAATGTTGACAGCTGCTGCCTGCAGCACTGCATTCACTCCTGTTATATACTTCTATATACAATGTTGCTGGCTGCCAAGGAATCCAATCTAATTTATCAAAACAAATGATCGATCAATCGCTTTGTAACTCCTAGTACAGTAGGTTTCATTTATTTTCGTTTATGAACGAAGGCTTTGATCCGAAATCATAGTTATTACAGACACCTGTCACCTGGTAATCCACACGGCAGTAGAAAACATTTTGCTTTAGCCTCCTTCCATTTAGACTGTTAACGAAGTCTGTTAACTTCATCTACTGTATAGCTCCAACACTGTTTCATCAGAGGCAGGCTGTCTGTCTGCTTTGCTGCTCGCTGCAAACTGACGGCAGCTGCAATTCAGTTGCTCCTGGGTCCTAGTGCCCTTGGCTCGTAGGCTGCGCTGCTATTAAAATGTGGCCTATAAATGTACCGCCCAGCCTGGCCCGAAGCCCGGCAAATATGTGACAAACACGTCCAGGGCCGGCCCGAGCCTGGCTGTACAATAACCCTGACAACACAGCACTTAGTCTTAAGGCCAGTCCACACCAATGCAACTCCTTGCAACATGTAACTACCTGCAAATCTACTTGCAACCATTATCCCCAATGGCAGTTGCATGGAGTTGCATTGGTGTGGTCTGAGAGAAGGCGCGCGCGAGAGAGAGAGAGAGAGAGAGAGAGAGAAAGAGAGCGAGAGAGCGAGAGAGCGAGAGAGAGAGAGAGACTATGCTGGGTGGGAAGCTGATAACGCTGTGCTCAGTGCCGTGTCTTCTGCTTGTTTTCTAACATTTTCTACCTTCCAAGAGGTAGAAAATGTTTTAGATTCAAAAGTGCATTATTATTGGAGGAAATGCCTAGATGAAAATGAATGTCCTTAACACAACTAACTTTATTATTGATGAAAAAGTAATTATCACCTTTTAATTAATCCTGGAACAATTTGCATAGTAACTCAAGCACTCAAGCACGGCACAACAAATCTTTTTTTTGTTTTCTAAATTGAATGCAGCACTGCTTACTAAGGAGTCAGATCAGTCCCATAATTAATTAATGCACACAGAACGATTCACAAATGTATTCATAAATAACTCTCCACAAAAATATTTTTCAATGCACACAAATATACGGTATGTATGTTGTTGCATAAAAGATTAAAGAAATTCCACATATAAAATATAAGGTTCACAGATGTTTTTCTGATTCACAAAATTATATCTTGTTTTAAATGTAATATAAATCAACAAATATATGCATTGAAAAGTATATTTTTGTAACATTGTTGCATGCATCTACCCCCTCCCCCGTCTGACTGAATAAAGCAGCATTCCGTAAGTTTTATGTCTTCTCCCGATGGAGAGAGGTAACTGCAACTGTAACACCCCGGATTCAAACCCGGGTCTCCCGCATGGGAGACCAAATATCTGCTGCGGCGCTTGGCCAGGTGAGATAATGGGCTTATGTCCTTCCTGTCACCAGGGTCTAGATTTCTCAGTGGAAGAGTAGGGGGACCACCTCAAACCACTCTACCATACAGATAACTTAAAATAACATTGGATTAATTTAAAGGGTCTACAACATGAATTTTAACTTTTTCTTCTTTTTGGTGTGTTTTTGGTCTCCCCTACCTCTCTTCTATCCTCAAAAATATCCCAGTTTGAACACTCACAGTACGTTTTAACTGCGGGCGACTCTCGGGCGATCGCCGGGCGACATCGTCCAAAAGATAAAGAAAATCCATCTTTCATCGCCCCCCCCTGCCCACTTCGCCCGATCGCCAGTAGTTGCCGGCTCTCATAGACTTTCTTTATCTTTTGGACGATGTCGCCCGCGATCGCCCGAGAGTCGCCCGCTGTTAAAACGTACTGTCAGGCTTTCACAGCAAATCTGGGGTTTTCTGTAAATTGGTCTAAAAACAGGCCAAACTGATTTGGTCCCTGTGCCTACGTCACATCAGGGAACAATTCCTCCCGTTTTTCAGTTCCAACCAAAAAAAGAAATATATATATATATATATATATATATATATTTATTTGTTTTACTTTTTCCACACAGAACCAAGAGATAACATGCATACAAACTGGCTCAATAGCGCCCCGTGCCAAACAGGACAATGTGGTATTGCAGGTGAAAGTGCTTTATAAGCCAGAGAGAAGTTAGTTGGAATGAGTATATCTGAGGCTTGATTTAGGCTCAAACCTTTTGAAAAACGTTTGAGGGGCATAAACAATATGATATTAAATATTATTATTTTTTTTTAAATTCATGGTGTAGTCCCTTTAAATAAGTTGCGGATTGTACAAGGGCTATCAGCTTTTCATTCTTGTGACAGAAAAAGGAAAAACCTCACTGGCTAACCCCAAAGTAACTGAAGTGGATACCTGTAGACTAGATCAGTGGTTCTCAAACTTTTTCATGTCAAGCACCCCCAAAATTATATGTATTTTTCCGAGAATTTAAGAGTTCGGTCTGACATGATATTAATTCTGAGAACTACCCTTTATTCCGAGAAATAAGAGTTCATTGGTATGACAACATTATTCATCATGACAACAGAAATGGACTTCAGAACCTTGCCTATTGGGGCTGAATATTCGCTGAACTCAGAGTAGATGTTTCACCATCTAATCTTCGTGCATAAATACTTCACTTGTTTCACGGATGTGGCAACACCGGCGCTTGTTTGACGCACATGATTTGGCAACGCAGGAGCCAGCAAACACAAAAACGCTAATAAACAGCTGACATTTGGGGAAAGCGAAAACTGGCTTCGGTGTTCCGAACAATTCTGAACAATGGCTGTGTGCAAATGCAGATCAATTGCTCCAACCACTGAGGAGAACCGGGCAGAAGAGATTTTGGGCACAGACAGACAGACATACAGACGCACAGAGCCACAGAGCTTTGTAGAATTATAGGATGATGATCTCACCCCTGCATAAGAGGTTTCTCTTCTACATAGGATCTCGCCACTACATAGATTTTCTATCACTACATACTGTAACCCCATGAACCCCAATTACTTGACTCCCCCATGGGAGTCAAGTAATTAAAATGCTGAGAGTGCTCACATGGACCATACAGTACATACGGATGCTCTGTTGTTACACACTATGGACTGGACTCTGTGCACTGTACACATACAGTAATTGGCAACACAGCCATGCCATTAACCATGAAAAAGCACTCTCATGTTATTGCTTAAATATCTCACTGGTTTGACATGGACAGTTACCATTCACCATCATAACTTCTTTTAAAGCAAGTTCTGTTAAGATTCATTCCTCTTATATTATTTGGCAATATTCTCTGCAGGATCTTTTCAATTCAGTCTGATTTTTTTGTTGTTGAAATACAATCACGTGTTGTACTGTATGTTAGGGGAAAGAAAACATGATAACTGTGGACAGTCAGTGGACTCCCATTTGAAAGTATTTTTGGCCAGGGACTCTTATATTATTATTTTTTTCTTATAATATTTTTGTTGTTAGATTCAATTCATTACATAATTCTTCTACAACTATCTATACTGTAGGTGGAGACACTAATGAAACGTATGATCTAGTCATTCTAATACATCATCTTATTAGGCTAACTTCTAGCCAGAAATATAATAGTGAAAATGTAACTATTCCTCATTGGGGTCCCCGAACCCCACATTGAGAACCACTGGTCTATACTTACGTATACGTATTTATAACTTTTATGTCCACTGAGTACACAATTTATATTTTAACTGAAGTAATTCAGTTTACCACAATTCTTCTATTATTATCTCCGCCAGGCCGGAACTGCCGGGTGAGGAGATAATGTTTTCTCCCCTGTGAGTCTATCTGTGTTATTTTGGCAAGCTAGAGTCTAGGTCCAGTTGCAAATTGCAGACCTCTTTTACACATTTTGGTGGCATAATAGTAGAATGAATTCATCCCCATGTTTGTGCCGAAATCTGGAGGTGTTTCTCACTCTTTTGAAGTAGTTTGACAGGTACATGGGCACTGGTCCCTTGAGTATCTTGAAAACTAAGCCTATTGCAAGTTGCTGTACTCTGTCCTCTACCTGAGCCAGGCATCAACCTGCAATTTGTTCTTGTCTGAGACCAGGAAAGCCGAGTAATCCGCAAACAAAAACAAATTGCAGTCACATGCTGATGTCATGAAGTTAATGTAACAGTAAAGGCCCTACCTAGTATGCTTCCTTGAGGAACACCACAGCTCACTGGGAGGGGGAGGACAGATAGGATTCCGTTCACATCCACCAAAAAAAATGAATAAATCCATGTCTTCCTTAGATCATGACGCAACATCCCATATAACCACGCCCATTTCTTCCAGACACCATTTTCGGTTTTCTTCAACACACACTTTTTGACTAGTACTCCTACAGCTTTTGTCCAAAACTCACGCAAATCGGTACACAGCGTCTTTGGAGTCATTTGACAAAGACCGTCAAACGGGGTTTTCATACGCAACAGCATAATTTGCCTGATATTAGGTTAATACAATTTGGGGGCAACCTATTTCTTACAAAAAAATTACATTATATCATGAATTCAACATCCAATCATCCCCAAATTGGAATTGCATGTTGAGGGCCCTTTACACATCCAAAAAGAAAAGTAGCACCGTCTGTCGTACAAATTCTATTTCCCCCCACAGCTTCCTTGTGTCCTGGCGGCTGCACCCCACGACTGACACAGCCCTGGGTAGGCATTAGGCAACCCGGCCTGGCAAAGATCTGCGCTCTGAGGAGCACACTTTTAAAGATATAATTGTCATTGACTCACCTCATTCCACGAATAGCTGCACTCATTGCCTTGCAATGCCAAGTTCTGTAAACTTCTTGTCTTTCAATGCTATCATACCATGATAGCTTATATCTAGCTATCATGGTATCTTTTTTGACAATTTAGGGTTGAATGGTTCTTGTGTACTGCTGTTCATACAAAACCTTGATCTGACCTTCTGCACATTAACTTCCTCTGTCTTGTGTACTGTCCCTTTAACTTCCTCTGTCTTGTGTACTGTCCCTTTTAGGATTTCCGTGTGTGATGAAGACAAATTTCGCCACAATGAGTTCATTGGGGAAACACGAATTCCCCTCAAGAAGCTCAAACCCAACCAAACAAAGAACTTCTACAACTGCCTGGAGAAACAGCTACCTGTAAGTGTGCTGTATGCCAGCATCAGTTCTATTAATTTCCTCCAAGATGATTGGACAGTACTGGTAGTTAATACTTCAGTACTTACTGAAACCTAAAAAGATATGTTGAAAATCACAATAATAAAGTATTCAGATGGAGTGTGCCCTCAAACTCTAGTCTAATTCAGTCTGAACGCCATAGGCCCTAGGGGACTGTATCTGATCATACACTTCCACTACTTAACTTAATTATAATGTGGCATCCGTTTTTTTTTTACGTCTGGAGTAATGGAATGCAATCACTCAATCATAACGGTGAACATTGGAATGATTTTAGTCTGCACCTTCTCACTGTAGCTCAGCTTTTCTCAGATATAATTGGGGCTCAGAGGAAAAAAAGTTGGACACTACTGCCTTAAGGTGCATTCACATTTTCTGTTACTACATGGCTGCATGGCGGTCGATACCAGGTCGATACCAGTGGTTTTCAAACATTTTCATGTAAAGGACCCAAATTGATACACATCAGGCAGTGGACTCCCATTTGAAAGTATTTTGGGCCAGGGACTCCAATAAGAGAATATTTTTGTTGTTTGATTCAATTCCTTACATAATTCTTCTACAACCATCTATACTGTAGGTAGAGACACTAGTGAAACCTACGGTATGATCTAGTCATTCTAATACATCATCTTATTGGGCTAACTTCTAGCCAGAAATATAATAGTGAAAATGGAACTATTTCTCATTGCGGTCCCCAAACCGCACATTGAGAACCACTGGTCTATACTAACCAATGCTCACAAAATATATGAATACGGGTCATATAATTTATTTTTTGGTCAAACTTTTATCCAAGACAGCCGTACGTTAGTCTATGCAGGAATCACCTACTGCATATCTTCTTAAACCATTCAGGCTCAAGGAATGGAAATGGCCAGGCCCAGTCCTAATATTGGCCATGGCCCTGAATGTACTGGCATTGATTATACCCAGCCCAGCCACACTTACCATTAACACAAAGGATGGAGTCATTATTATGTGTAATTGCTTTGCTTCGACTGCAAGGTCTTTCTTGTAAAAGAGATTTTGAATCTCAATGGGATTTCTTGGAAACATAAAATAAAATAAAACAAAATAATTAAACAAGAGTATAATTCTTAATAAAAATCAGGGACACCTGCTCACTGCTTTCACTTGCTCAATAAAGATTTAATAGCCAACGCTTCAGTCAAGGATCTTCTTCAGGCATTATGCTGACAAATGGAACCAACACCATTATGTACAAAAAGCAAGGTCAACAGTGACCACTCATCTCATACCCTTCATTAGTGGCAATCGGCTCACAGTGAACTCCTCCAACAGTAGATCACATGCAGTAATTTGATCTCAAAATACATCTGCATAATACATCTCGAAAGTATTAAAGTTTAATTTCTCAGCTTAATGGTAATCTGAGTAAGTCAGTCATTGACTTACTGGAGACCTGAGGCCGATTCTACAAATGCCTTCTAAATCAGTAGTTCTCGCACTTTCAAGATTGTTCAAAAATGTAAAAAAAAAATAGCAGATGTACAAGCTCGCATTTTTTTAATAGCCAACGCAAAAGTCTAAAATGACACAGATGCTTTCCCGGTTTTAATGGGTTAATCCTAACCCTAATGTCATTGAACACTAACAATCATAAAAAAGGGGGGATGTGTGTGTGTGTGTGTGTGTGTGTGTGTGGGGGGGGGGGGTTCATCATCATATGACCAGGCTATTACAGTATAATGTTTAGTCAATCAGAAACACACCACCAGTTGGGGCTGTATTAATAACATAAAACTGAGACACAGGCTGAGAGGATAAACAGGCTTCTGGTACAACAACACAGGAAGCAAGATACTGTACACATGGCCAATGCAAAGAAGCGAACCACACTCCAACTAAAATAATATGACAAGAACCGCGGTCGGTACCGACACGTAATTAGCTATTTGAGATCTCTTGGACTATACAGTAGTCTCATATTGCAATGTCATATAGTGCATGTACTGTACACAGGCAGATAACAATGTGCGAACATGTTTTGTCATAACTCACCATTAGTGGTGGTAGCCCTGGCCTTCTCACGGCCCAGTGTCATACTGCGGCCCGCCATGGGTCTGGGGAGCAGGGGTTGTCTAGTAATTATTTACTAAAGAAGAGCGACAGAAAAGAAGAAATGTTCACAAATACGTATCACCACATAATATTCTCTTAATTCACAGACCAAGTGAATCTTTAAGAAATATTGGCACAACCTGATTCCAGGTCCTGAGTTGGCAGTTGGCACATACTGAATATTTAAAGATCCTCCCCTTTTTTTTATTTAGATGGTGCAAACCTTTACAAATAATTTGGACCAACACTGTCTTTCAGTTCCAGAACACCACTGCGACACAGAGTCAGACACCTTTAATTCCCCTGCCAAAAATTGGAATTAGTGGTCACTGTATGCAGTCAGTGCTTCATTTGTAAATGATTAGGTGCCGGAGCTCAGGAACCCCCCCCGCCCCGCACGCGGGTGGCCGAATATTTACATAAAATAATAATTGGTTTTACCATCAAATGGCCCCAGAAAGCGGAGGGACATTGAGGGGGAAATGTGAAAGCTGAATTAATAAATAGACTAAATAAAAATGAATTGTATGCATTTGAGGTGACGGTATGCCTTCTAGAGGTACCGGAGCGCATGAGGGAGGTCCAGGAGCTCGGCTCCGGCCAGCTCCGCCATTAATTAAGCAGTTAATTAATGCAGCGCAACAACACTTAGCCACCAACAAACACGGTAAAGTTCACTTTTAAGTTTGTAAGATCACTTGATCGCATCGAACCATGTGATATATTTCATAATGTTGTCCCTGTGGACCGGTGTACACAGGCAAAATGTCTAGACAAATTAAGCAGAAGATCAGTGTATATTTTACATGTTGTCCCCGTGGACTTGCGTATGTAGGCAAAACGTCTAGACAACTTAAGCAGAGGATCAGTGAACATAAAAGTTCAATCACCAGAAATTATCAGGTTTATCCCTTTGCAGTTCATTTTAATGAATGAACCCCGTTTCTACATTTTTCTTGGTACAGTTGTCCGGCCCAAGAGAGGAGGTAATTGTGATCTTCAGCTTAAGCAATGTGAATCCTACCTACACACATTACAAACCCTCACCTCTAAGGGTGAACAATTACTGATGAGATGTTGTAATTATAGGATGGCTATTCCCTGATGTTGCCCTTTGTCCTGATTCTCTCTGTGAAGCTGTATTATGCACATCTATTTCAGATTGAGGTCAAATTACTTCCTGTGATGTACTGTAGGAGTTCACTGTGAGCCTATTGCCACTAATGAATTGTATGTCACTGTTGGCCCTGCCTTTTGTAAATATTGATGGTTCCTTTAATCGCCATGATTTGCCTGAAGAAGGTCCTTGACCAAAATGCTGCAGATCTACAGTGTGTGTCTACTCCACTAAGATTGTATTCAGGTGTGCAACAGACTTTTGATGACCAGGGTTTTATCTAAAAGAATATATTTTGCTATAACTGAATTTCTTACTTTAAAAAAAAATATATATATATATATATATATATATATACATATACATATACATATACATACATACATACATACATACATACATACATACACACACACACACACACACACACACACACACACACACACACACACACACACACACACACACACACACACACACACACACACACACCATTGAGTTTTGAGTCCAACATAAGCAGGGTTTAAGTGAGTATGATGTGTGTAAGGATGGGGAGTGCAAGTATCATTGAATAAATATACCCTTGTCAAGTAAGCAAGATTTTAGCTGTGATAGGAAATGGAAATCTGTTGTTGACTCATCCATGAAGAACCCACACCATCAGCAAATACTGTACACTTCAACTTCATCCACATAAGTTATGAGAAAATGTTACATTATGAAACAAAATTCTCCTCCAATTTGTGACCTCTACCCAGGCAGATAGTAAGGTTGGCTCATTTTAAGCACATGCATTGGCCTGCAGAGATGTAGTTTCTTTGTTACTCTATCATAGATTCTAAATGTTGCAATACAGTACCTTGTTCTAACATTTTGCTACAAAATTATGTCAACCTTAATGTTAACCCTTAACACTTAAACCCCATATGGTTGAGCAGAGTCCCTCTGTACTAATGTCTTTTCTGTTTTCTGTTATTGTGGGGAAAGCTTTCACAGAAAACCTCCAATTGACAAGCGTGGCGTCGTGTTGTGAGCTTGTCGATCTGCTCTTTTCAGCGAAGGCTTTCCCCACAATACGGATGCTGGGGTCCAAGTGGTTAGCATTCCTTGTAGCAGAATGTTAGCTGCCCTGACTGCTGCCAAACAATGTTAGCTCTCCAGTGGCAACCAATGGATTAACATTTACCTACACATAATTAATCACTTATGTAATTTGTTGACCAGGGTCCCCCAGGGTTCTATACAGACCCCCTCCTTTTTCCCTCTACATCAAATGTGTTCACTGAAACAATCTCAAGCTCACACGTTGTGAGCTTGTAGATCTATTTTCACTATTATATCTATTTTCACTAAATGTTCACCTATGACATGCCCAGAATGGGGACACCAGAGTACATGTGGTTAACATGGAGATCTCTGTCCCTAAGATGCATGGTTACAAAGGAAAACCCATCTCAATTTGGGCAGACTTTAGTTCAATTTGATTTATTGTGAGTTGCCTTCAAGTGAAGGTATGTGATTATAGACTAATTGTTTGCAGGGATGCCACTATGCTCTGACCACCTGGTGCATTTTCCTAGATGTCTGTAAACCATGTGTTTTCCATAGCAACTAGTCTTGCGTAGCCAGACAACTATTCCACATTCTCCAAATGCTATAGCCTATAGTCTGGAACTACACCTCCCGAAATCCGAGGCAGGAAGCTGCCTCGTCATTTCCGTTCACAAAATTATATCTTAAAATATCGTATTTTTATTTTAATATTTCATTTTTTAATTTCCATTTCTGCTAAGCAGCAAGCTATATATGCTTAATTGATTTTTATATTAGGATAAATGTGCGCTACTGTAAAGACGAAACGGAAGTGGGGAGGAGGCGTCACATCCCCTTTATCACTTGATCATTTTCAGAGCTTCCGTGCTCCAAATTGTGTGGGGCAACAGTCTGGCCACATGAGACTACCTTGCAACTGTCTCTGATCTACAGTAATGTTCATTATCCCCTCTCTTGTCGCCTTTAGTTGAAAGGATGTTTAATAACTTTTGTCAGTATAACATTTCAGTGCTTCTGAAATGCAAAAAAAAAGGCCCCTGAAAATCAATTAAGTGGGCAAAACAGTAAACACCAATTTCTAACCCTAGCACTTTGCATTACTGCTAATGTGCTAACATGCAATACCATGTTATTGGCTCTGGTTTCTCCCAACTAAGACAGCTAGCTTGCCAGATTGCTCAGAGGAACTCATTGCCTCTCCTATAGGCTCAGGATGACGCTCAACTAGGAGAGTCATAGAGCCTGAGTCATGGGCCAACACACTTCTCTTGCGGTGGTCCAGAGTGTCAAGCTCAAGGTGTCATTCTTCCTGTGTAGGACTACCAGCGGAATCACTGCCCACATAGCCATGGTACTCTTTGTATGAAATTGATGCTGTCAGGTTGAAACCTTGTATGTCCAAAACGGTTGCATTTCAGGATATGGAAAAACAAACCTGTGTTCTAATTGATCCAATGTGGTTATTATTTAGTCAGATGCTCTTGTAAATACTTTATCACTTAAATCATTATAAAACCCACAGACAGACTTAACCACTTTTACTTCTACTTTATTTTTTAATAGCAAAAATATCAGATCTAAAAGCTCAGAGCATGACCTTGTAGATCGGCCATTTTTGCTATTTTTCCACGACACTATGAAGAAGTGACTTCATGCGTGACTATGAAGGAGTTGGGCATTCATTTACAAAAAAACATACAAGGTTTCTGCCCGACAACAATGAAATACGTAAGAGTTCATGCCTTTTGGTGGACAGTAACACTCAGATGGTGAGTGCACCAGGTGATGTAACAATGTTGAAATAAAACAGAAAATGTCTATGAAAGCACAATGCTTTACCGCCTGAAAACACAGCATCTATCTGCCTTATCAGCCTTTACCAAAAAAGTAAAGGCTGATCATTTTGTAAAGTTATTGCGAGTTTTTGCGGTTAGTTTATGGCAAAATAAATAATGATGCTTTAATGGGAATAACAACGTTTCGGTCTGTTAGACCTTCACCTTTGACAGGTTATCTTTTAAAAGATAACCTGATGAACGTTGTTATTCCCATTAAAACTTTTTAATTGCATTTGAAGACAGTGTGTGGGAGTTTTTTCTTTCAGTACGGTGGGGCCCTTGTTTGGTCTTCTCCTACGCACCTGTCGCCTTTGTAGGTGTGCAAAAGACTTTTTATTTTAATAAATGGTGTATGCAAAAATTGCATACATCATACAGCCTGTTTTTGTAATATAAATGAATGGATGAATTGATCATTAATGTAATTGACGATTGATTAAAGAAATTACTTACATTTTTCATAACTATTTAGGTGCTGTTCCTGCCCTCTATTTCCTGCCAAACTTTTTGATTTTTTTCACCACATTTGCATGGATTATAAATACCTTCTGTGATATTGGTCATTGCAGGGCCTGCTTTACAGTGGGTTTTTGGGGGCCCCAAGCAAAAGGGTTTAAGAGACCCTCTGTGTAAACAACAAAGTAAAACAGAAATGTAAACTGGCCAACACTTACCAGCAGTGTCTCTACTCTCTACCAACAGCATGATCATCTGTGTCCCCAGTCTCCGCTGATTCTGTGTCTATGGAAATAGAGGATGATCAATTATTGTAATTGTATACATTGTGTTTGGAATCTATGACATGGCAACACATGGAAGCGTTTACAATTGCTTGATTGATTATTTTGTGTGACAAAAAATCATATAAAACCCAAAAAAAGCTCCATTGTGGTCCTTCAAACCCCAGAATCTGTTTTCTGTGGGAAGCTGAAAAAGCAGATCTAGGTGCCGGTGGATTCTACAATGCCTTAGTTCCCAAACTCATGTCAAGGACCCCCATGTTGATATGTATCTGGTCCCTGGCACAACACATTTTCAGATGGGGAGGGTCCCCATCTGAAAATGTTTTGTGCCAGGAACCCCTAGAAGAGAAGATTTGAATGGGTTTACAGGACTACATTGCAAAAGAACATTGTGTTCTTTTGCAATGGCCTGTACCTTATTATATAAAAGGACCCTTTTCACAACACATTTTGATGGGTAACAGCTAATGATAATAACGTTAAAGGTAGGTAGTGTAAGTTAATTGTTTTTGGTTAAAACAAAAAGTGTTTTTGTTAAAAGGTTAAAGCTCTATATTCACTTAGTTATCATTGCTATATGTGTTTGTTCAGTAACAGGGGGTCTACCTATCGTATTTTATAAGTAAAAGGTCTGTTAAAAATGTTACTTGAGCAAAAGTACAAAAGCATTGGCATCAAAATATAAAGTGCCAAAAGTACAATATTTACCTTTGGCCTTTGAGGTGTAGTGGAGTACAAGTAAAAGTACTGAAAAAGTAAAAATACCTCTAAAGTGTACTTAAGTACAGTGAGTAAATACGGTACACCACTGGAACTTCATAATAACCCTCATGCAAGGCTTCACATAACTCTATGACTAGCAGGGGCATTTTTAACTAGCTACTAAACATAGCCTAGCTAGTACACATTGAATTTGAACGCTTTGCAGTAGCTAAATAAACACAACAAAACATGTGTTTGTTTAAAACGCAAAACAAACAGCTGTACTGTTTTTAGTTTGACTAGTATACTCTGTTTCTAGTTTTTCTTTGTGTGTCGCAGATGTTATTTACCTTCTGTCCAAACAATACAGCAGTCAATTAACGAGTCTCAGGCACACGTGTGCATGACATTCACTCGCTCGTCGTCAACATCGAGGTTGCCAGTTTGGTGTCTTTTCCAGCAGTAGCGATCAGTAATGTTGTAACGACTCGAGTGGCGTAATGTAACTAAGTACATTTACTCAAGTACTGTACTTAAGTACAAATCCAATACATTTTTACTTTACTGGAGTATTTTCTATTTTCAACACTTTTGCTTCTACTTCTATTACATTTCAGAGGCAAATATTGTACTTATACTCCACTACAATTATTTGCAAACTTTAGTTACTAGTTACTTTGCAGATGTTGATTATTCCTACAAAACATACACCCACATCAGCCCTATGTATACTTAGGCTATTTGAAAATAGCAGATCTACAAGCTCACAACGTGTCGCAAGCTTGTAGATCATTTTTATACATTTGGAAACTTGTGAAATGGGACATTCTGCATAATGAGTACTTTTACTTTCAGTACTTAAGTATTTTATTGCGAATACTTTTGTACTTTTACTCAAGTCAATTTTGAATACCGGACTTTTACTTGTGACAGAGTATTTCTACATTGGTATTGGTACTTTTACTTAAGTGCAAAATGTGAGTACTTTTTCCCACTGGTTAGTGCTGAGGATTGAGGTTGCCAGTTTGGTGTCTTGTCCAGCAGTAATATTCAGTAATGTTGCAATGATGAGGATTGAGGTTACCAGTTTGGGTATCTTTTCCAGCAGTAGTATAGAGCTTTACAGGGAGTTTCCGAAAGTAAAAGAATCCCATCCCTTTCCTCCGTAGAGGATTTCATGGCGTAATATGGAGTAATGTCGTAATATAATGCTGTGATATAATGTCGTGATATAATGTCGTAATATAATGTCGTAATATAATGTCGTAATATGATGTCGTAATATGATGCCGTGATATAATGCCGTGATATAATGTCGTAACAATCCAATGTAGACTTGCCAGTAGACTCCTGTTTGTAAAATATGCTCCTGTAGAAGCCATACATCTGTGTACAATCAAATGAGTTTTAAGAAAAGCATGTTTAATATCACAGATATCACAGCGAAGTACTGTTCTATTTACAATGCTAAAGTGTATCATCCGGAGACGTCGACGACTCTGATTGGTGGAGCTTGTGTTACTAAGTATAAGGGGAAGGCCTGTAAGCACATTGCGTACTACACAGAGGGGGGAGCTGGTGCTCCCTACAATTACCCCTTTCACTCATGGTTTCCCCCCCAATTTATACACATGAAATGATTAAATTAACACAAACCAACGACATCAATCACAAGCAACACATAAATTCCCCCAACACATTCCCCATAGCAAATAATAACACAATGACAGAACAATACTGTGATTGTGCACCCCAAGGCATACTGCCTAGGAAGTCCCTCTCTCATCCAATACGCACCCCAGGATGCTACAACATCTTTGTGTGTCTGGCAACATTCACACCCGAGGAGATGACTAATACCTATGTGGAACACAAACAATTTGCTTGTGCTATTATTGAGATGTGTTGCCGTGTTTTTTTGCTGGCCTGTGGAGCACAGAAAAATATAATGATTACATCCACACAAATAATTAGTTTGAGGCAACATTGCAATTGCAGTCTCTACATGAGGGAGATGTTATTTGGAGTATTTCCAAATAACACACTTTGTGTCAAGATCAGCCTTCTGTATGCTTTTCTCTAATTTAAATAAGCGTGTTTATTTACCGTTTGAGTTCTTTGCTCTATTTAGTTTTTAGCACGTTTCACCATACAGTAGGCTATGTGAAATGGATGGACACTACCCAGGGAGTTGTGCGTACTTGATCGTTCTGTAAATACATTGCAACCGGATTACACTTGATTCTCCAATGACATTCCACTTGATTTCTGATATACAATCAAAAATGTCTTACTCCTCAACATTCAGAACATTGTGGGATCGGTTATTATGCCAAGCAAGCGCAATCATCATCCTCACAACTGGTTGGCATTATACCAGAACAGCTATTGCCATTTGCCTCTTACTCAATCAGATTGTAACCTACATAGGGGCTGGACCACACACTCACTCCACTTCAGTGGTGGAAAGTAACCAAGTACATGTACTAAAGTACAGTACAAGTACCATTTTGAATACTGGAGGATTTCCAATTATCAGTACTTTTACTTTTATTCTACTCCACTACAGTACATCTCATAGGCAAATATTGTAATTTTTACTCCACTGCAATTATTATACATTTTGAGTTACTAGTTACTAGATTTGGATTATTAGAAAACATGCGTTAACCACTTCAGCCTGATTTGGCTCTATGAAAATAGCCGATCTGTGAGCCTGTAGATCTGCTATTTTCAAAGGATTTTTATACATTTTGAAATGGAACATTCTGCGTAATGACTACTTTTACTTGTTGTACGTTAAGTACGTTTTGAAACGTAAAAAATAGCAGACATACATACTCAGTGCCGCGCTATGCCAGGGACCCCCCCCCCCCCCACAGAAGAAAAGATTTTTGTTCAAAATGTTCGCTTTAAAAATATATATATATTCAAAGATTTGCAGAAAATGTTCACTATAAAAAAAAATAGCAGATCTACAAGCTCGTAGTACGGCACTTTGTGCCGCGCTATGAGCTTGCAGATTTGCTATTTTTGAATAGCCAAAGTATACAATAATGGTTTAAGTGGTTACACAGATATGTTCCCGGTCTTAAAGGGTTAACATGTGACTACACAGATGATTTAAGACCGTACCTTGATTAAGATAATAAATAAAGGTGTTAACGTGATCATAATGAGAATATTCCTCCAATTTATATTATATATAAATTATATTATATTATGTGATATTTGAAACATTGTGTTTTTAATTGTTTTCATATGGTTTGGTTGTACTCTGGTCCAGTACGATACCTAGAAAGAGAGGAATAGAAGTGGATAAAAACGAAACTGATTATAAAACAGATTTTGAATTATAAATGGTCATAAATCTGTGAATGGGAGATTAGATATTAGATAATATGTGCTGTGTGCATGTCTTTCTGTTCCTGTCATGTTGTCAGACAATCTTGATATCATCCAGTCAGCAGGTGGTCTGTGTTTCCTCCCTGCCTGTCTGATCCTATCTTATATTTCCATCAGTCACTGGTATAGTCCACCTATAACTGTGTTTTGTTAAGAGTAGAGAGAGTCATTGGTGGACAGTAACGAAGTACATTTACTTTATTTAAGTAATGTTTTGGGGTATCTTTACTTGAGTATTTGCATTTTTGGATACTTTTCACTGCGCTACATTTCAAAGACAAATGTTGTACCTTTCTCCACTACACTGTATATGTCTAGGAGGGGGGGAAAGTACATTATGAATATTAACCACTTAATCGCTATTCCAAATCAAATATACAGTGAAAATAGCACATCTAAGCTCACAATGCAGCTTTTTTCACTATTATTGATATTTTTTGAAGATGTCTGGAAAATGTCAAAAGTTGAATACAGCAATGCATTGATATTAAAAAGAAAATGTACTTTATTATTTGTACTTTTGAATACTTAAGTGTTTTTTAAAGCAAGTACTCCAGTACTTTAACTCAAGTACAGATTTGACTGAGCAACTTTAACTCAAGTAACATTTGACCAGGAGTATCCATACTTTGACTAAACTAGAAGCTCGCCCCCGCTACGCGGGGGCTCGCGTCTAGCCCGCGGCCACGCCCACGTAGCGCCCGCGGCCACTTGGCAACTCATATAAGTGGCGTAGCGTCATGAGGGTCAGTGGGGCCGTGGCTCGGTCAGTGAAGACCCTGTAGTGCGGATGATATGTGGCATAGAGGGGCAGATTGTAAATCCCCAGAGGAAACATCCGTGGGCTACCATTGGTTCAGCGATGTGTGCGGTCGCCCTGCGGCCCCTCCTCCTCCACCAATGTGCAGTATTGAGAGCCCTGACGTCACAACAATTGGAGCGATGGGCACTGCACTGTGGTTGGTTAGGGTACACCTAGGGCCCAGGTAGAACCCAGTTAAAGCCTGCATGGGCAAACCCAGGTAGGACCCGCCTTGGTCCCACATAAACATGGGTAGTTGGGGCCCACCTAAGGGCCAGGTAGAAGCTACTTATAGCCTGCATGGGCATCGCAGTTGGGACTGAAGTGGATGCCGCTGACATTGCTGACATGGGGTCCATATGGTTTAGCCCACCTTGAAACCATATGGGAACTACGCTGGCATGCTGGCTGTAATGCAAACGCTGCATCATACCTGCAGTGTGTAGTTTGATGTTGTGTGTGTAGCAGATATACCTGCAGTGTGTAGATCAATATCCATATGAAAGTCAATGCCCAGCAGTGTTTTTTTTCCCCAGCAGAGTTTCTAGTGTCTCTGTCTCTCTCTGGAAGAGGTTGCACATGAACTCTGCAGCCGCACTGAGGCGCTCCAACACAAACACTCTGACATTAAGCTGCTTCACACAACAAACATCAGCACGACGCTGCTGTTTGTCCAAAAGACACAATATCTCCTCTCCCACCGACGTCATGTGTTCATTTATCGACAGCCGTACAGACTCCTTTTGACACATTTTACCTCGTTTATCCAGCTCTCACTGACTCATCGGGCTGTTATTTTGCTGCGATCAAGTCAACGATGTGAGAGATTAGCTATCACAGACGGACGGACACGGACAGGGGGTGAAACATAGTCTTGCGCCATGCCTTTCGGCCTGGCGGAGACAATAAAAAAAGGAAAGTAAAGGAAATGAGCATTTCTGCAACAAAAGTAGTCAACAAACTATACTATGAAAACATGGGCCACATTGTCAAAGAATGTAAGAAAGAGGCAGTCATGTAGAAAATAGCCGATCTACAAGCTTACAAAGCCTCTCAAGGTGAGGCGTTTTGAGCTTGTAGATCGGCTATTTTCACAATATGTACTTGTGGAACGGAGTCAAACAGAATGGGGGGTCCCCAGATCAAGTACGTTTATTTGGGGGGGGGCGTGAAAGGGTTGATAAGCACTGCTGTAATCGGAGCGAAATTATCTGAAATTACTACATGACCATAATGCAGCCTAACATGCGTTGCACGGGGCGGTCCTGCCATTACGTTAGTTATTGTAGTTGCTGTGGAGCTAGTTCTCCAGAAGACACACACAAACATACACCATCTACAATGGACTAACTGAGCAGCAATATTGACATTCACCACACGAACGTGCATTGTTGACAAAGTGATTGCACAGCCGCTGCAGGCATGACAACCACGTTAGCGTTAGCGACATGGCAGCTATCACAGCGCCCTGTCCGTCGTCGCTGGGACTAACTGTGATGGCTACAGCAGTAACAGCAAGCTGTCTGCGATGCCATTGTCTGGAGACTGCTCTTAGCGTGACACGACCAATGAGAGTGAGCGCTGTAGTTGTTGCTAAGATACGGTGGCGTCTCTGCCCCATAGCTTGTAGATCTCTCACGCATGATTGGCGTAGGCTGCGTTGCCAGGTCGGACTGTTTGTATAAGCGATTTTGGGCTTATTTGGGTGCACTTTTGGGCTCGTTTCCATAGACCACGGCAGCGCTTATTTCTTTCCCGTGACCGATGTGGCAAAAAAAGTGCAAAACGAACCATCCGGAAGTAAATTGCGAGATGAAATATATAGCACTTTTTGATTATTAGAGAAGGAGACACATGTGAAGGTTGAAAATGAAAGGTAGGAGATTATATATTTTTTCATGAGGGTTTTTTGTAGCAAGTTGTGAGAGATTTGGGCCACTCCTGTGGGCGGGGGGCTGATTAGAACCATTGGGGTTTGAAAGGAGACGCTCTCTGTTTGAGTGGAAAGATTACTGGTGTTGAGTACTTTGTCCACCATTGGCGAGAGTCATGCACAGTAGAAATCCTCAGTTTTAATTTATATTTGTAACTCTGAGAGTGCACAAATGTAACCAAATGGACCCACATTTGAGTTAAATCAGGATATTATTGTGTACAGACTGAAATGTGGGAGGCAAAGAGACAAAGGGGTGGAAAGAGAGGAAGAAGAGAGAGTGAGCAGAACAGTTGCAAAAATTAAATGCATCCAACGAGGCAACATTAATCTGACAACCAGCAAGGTCCCGCTGTTATGTCAGATGAGTCAGACATGAGTGTCCACTCATACTGCTTGTAACTCAGAGGTAGTCTACCAACTGTGTGTGTGTGTGTGTGTGTGTGTGTGTGTGTGTGTGTGTGTGTGTGTGTGTGCGTGCGTGCGTGCGTGCGTGCGTGCGTGCATGCGTGCGTGCGTGCGTGTGCATGCCGTGCGCTTGTGTGAGTGTGGATACCCACTTGTATGAAGAAGAGTTAAGAGCTGTTGAAATCATTTCTATCTTGCTGTGGCAGAGCCTGAACAAATTATTGAACACAATTTCATCCCTCTGTCTCCTTCTCACTTGGGTTCTCTAGTTTTAAAACACACATTCGATTTCGACTCTGTCTACACAAGCACACAAACACAATATTATGTTAGGGCTTTGTCAAAGTCAATATACAATGTTGTGGAAATGGACTCTTCAATTGTTTTCAGTGTAATTTTCTGAAGGTGTCAGTTCTAGATATGGTGTGTGGGCCTGAGGCGGTCAGGCAGGCCACTGCACTCAATACAATACAGAGAAACTGTGATACCTGCAGAGAAAAGGTCCATTTTGAAATCACTATGTTCTGGACATGATGTGAAAACCAACCATTTCGGCTACACAGTAAAAATCCTCCATGTTAAGTTATCCATATAAGTATATAAATGTAACCAAATGGACCCAGAAGGGTCCATTTGATTACATTTGTACACTATCAGAGTTAAAGGTCACATTGATGTTATGTTAATGAATGCAAATGAATGTATATGAATAATAAACAATGTAATAATATAGCCACAGAGTTTTTGAAAAGGTGTTGATTAAAAGTATTGCTTGTCCCCCATCCCCGTCCCCGTCCCCCCCGTCCCCCCCAATTGTATGGTCCACAATTATTGTTTTGTATACCACTGCAAATTGCAAATGCCAATGCAAATTGTTTTCATTAGGTAAGGCTTAGACAGTCATTGTGCGTTACAACGTTGCAAACTAGATGATTGCGCTGTGTGATTTGTGGAAATAACAATGCAGCAGAGGTGTTGTATAAGTGTGACATCTATTGGCTAAATGTTGTCTATTTCACCTTTAAATGAACAGGATTTTACTGTGTACGACCTCATTTGGAAGAGGTGACACTTCTCCAGTGTATTTGAAACATCAGCTGACTCCTCTGTTCACCTGTTGCAACAGGTCAACAAGACAGAAGACAAGTCGTTGGAGGAGCGAGGACGCATCATGATCTCCCTCAAATACAACTCGCAGAAGTCTTGTCTGGTGGTGGGCATTGTGCGCTGTGCCCACCTCGCCGCCATGGATGCCAATGGCTTCTCTGACCCCTATGTCAAAACGTTAGTACACGCACGCACACGCACACACACACACACACACACACACACACACACACACACACACACACACACACACACACACACACACACACACACACACACACACACCATTACCACCAACACCAAATTATCCTCAGCCCACAGAACAATGTTCAGATAGATTCTGGCATTGGCCCTGAAGGGGGTCATTATACTGCAGGTGTTCCAAGGCCAGGTAAATAATTATGAATTTGAAAGAAAAAAGAAAACAGTTGCGTACACTTGCTTAAAATGGGTAGTACATGTTCACATTTTAGCAGGGGAACTGTAGGCAGACTCTCCATTCAGTGATTATCAACAATATGAAAGAAGCAGACTGCCCCAAGAGTGACAGGTTAATTATGTATCACACCTTTTAACTTTTCCCAAGTCTTTCATCTGGCAGAGTGATGAAATCACAAAACATTTTGGACTCCATCAAGCATGCCCTGTGAACAAAAGAGAGGCTCTTTTTTGGAAACAGTGCAGGGGTTTTGAGGCTGGTAGCGCCTCCAGCTGAAGCCTGAAGGACACAGAGACAGATAATAGATTTACTGGCTGCCACGTATTATGCAAGAACATTTATACAGAATGTATTCCGTGTCAAATAGACGAGGGCTGGGTGATTTTCCTAAATGCATGCAGTGAACAAAGAAGTAGACAGTTATCTGGTGTGACAACTTTGACACATGCATAGTTATCAGTCTGTTGTACACTGACATTGTTCACTTGTGCTGATAACCTTGGGTCTTTGTAAATTGTTCACATTCTTACAATGGGCGCGAGTGGATAGAAATGTACTGCATATACCTATTATAGGTAGGCCATCAGATATGTCAGTTTACTCTCAGATGGACCAAAGATAGAGTAAAATCCTCTTGGCTGGCACTTGTATTTCCAGTCCTATAATACAAGTGGAAAACACATTTTAGTACCAAAACTTTAATGGGTATTACCATTTTTAACAACAGTTGCTACTGTTGCATAAATGTTCATGTTATTATAGAATGAATACAATACATTTCAATGTAAAGCTCTCTTGTCCCCAAAGCCTAATTCTCCCCCATTCTATGTTTTTATTTGTTTGGGAACAACCTGCCCAGAACAGTTCAAGTGAAAGATTCATTTTATCAAATCCAGGCAGTTAGTTGAATAGAGCCGTGCTGGGCTATCAATAATGCAGTTGATTGATTTAAAATTCAATATGCTAATCAACCTGATGAAAGTTTGTGCCTATGTGTTGTAGAATGGACTGTAGGGCAGTGCCACAGCACCCTCTGGGGGATGGAATAGTATAACATCTACTGTATAACAGTGGTGGAAAGTAACTGAGTGCATTTACTCAAGTATTGTGCTTAAGTGCAATTTTGAGGTACTTTTACCATACATTTTTCAATATGTTATACTCCTACTTCACTACATCTCATAGGCTAATACAACTTTAGTTGCTATGTTACTTTGCAGAACCAATTAAGCCCTATTTTATACTTTGGCTATTTGAAAATAGCCGATCTACAAGCTCACAATGTGCAGGTATGCAACGTATTGTGAGCGTGTAGATCGGCTATGTTCGAAAGATTTCCAGAAATCTGAACATTTGTGAGTTGGGATATTCTGCATAATGAGTGCTTTTACATTTGTACTTTAAGTATATTTTGATGCCAATACGTTTGTACTTTTTCTCAAGTAAACTTTGAATACAGGACTTTTACTTGTAATGGAGCCATTTCTACGTTGTGTTATTGATACTTTTACTGAAGTAAAACATCTGAGTACTGCACCATTGCTGTAAAATATGTCTACATCTGATAGATTTTTGTTAGGCTGTAGAGGACCGATGAAAGAATTCTTAATGGTTATTCTGAATCATTTCTACTTAATTCAGAGTCTAAATCAGGGTATAATGCATTACAGTGCAGTAATACACTAATAATAATTTAAAGGAACCCTGGGCTGAATAGTTGTTGGTCTGCTTGCCTGCAGGTACCTGAAGCCTGATGAGAACAAAAAGTCAAAGCACAAGACTACTGTGAAGAAGAAGACGCTCAATCCAGAGTTCAACGAGGTAACCACAGCTCATGTTATGTTATTTTACCTGAAGATTAAAAAAAGCATCACTTTGTCCTTTCTGTTAAAGCAGCGCTCAAACATTTCCATCCAAATTTAAATGTAATTGGCCACGGACCCCCATCTGAAAAGATTATGTGCCACGGGCCCCCATAACAGAAGATTTGCGTAAAAATGTTCAAAATTCTCTTCAAGTTTCAAAAATTGTTCACGCCGAGTCACATCACCATTCGTTGTGAAATTGCACATCGGCTATTTTTGAATAGCTGATACATAAAATAGGGTTAAAGTGGTTAATCAGATTTTTAAACTATATTGACACATTTTGCTGGGAACCCCATGGAACCCCCCCAAGGACCCCTGGTCCCCAGATCCCACAATCATGTGCCGAACATGTCACTACACAAATCAGTGCTACGTATTTCCATAACATGGTAGAGGTTGACCATATGGAGGTTCAACGTTCAAAATTAATCATCTTTGTTTTAAGGCGACCTTAATAACTATGTTTTAGCCGTCAAGGAAACTAGTCCTAGCTGTCAAGGTTACAGAAAATCTCCTTTTCCAGCCAAGATGAATCACCTCAGAGGCTCACAACAGGTCACACCGTCTCAGAAACCTATCCTGGAAGATTGGCTGCCGAGCTTGTGTAACACTTCTCAGAAAATGGATTTCAGACCCCCCTGCAGATCCGTGTGCTTGAGGCTGCCATGTGCCCTCAAGCGTGAATGGGGCCGTTAGTGCTTAGTTGTATAGTGTGCCCTGGTCCCTGACTAAAGTAGTATCAGAGTGAAGGACCATGGTGGAACACACACACAGGCCACATACGTACTTGACATTTGCTTTGACATTCTGCCTGTGAGTCCTTTAGCCTTTCTGTAAGAGACAGACACTGATGCCTTCTCCCAAAGATATCACTGGGGTGCTCAGTGGGCACTCAGTGGTTCAGGGGTTAAGTTCCTGCCCACCACAATAGGCTCTATGCTCGGCAGCCATATTGGAAAGAAATTGGGTCTCTTCCTTACTTCCTTCACAGGTGTTACCAATGATTCTAATGAAGGCTCTGTTCCATTTAGTGTAGCACAGTAGTTCTCAAACCTTTTAATTTCAAGGACTGTCTCCCATAACTCTGAGAGTGTACAAATGGAACCAAATGGACCCGCAAGAGTCCATTTGGTTCCATTTGTACACTGTCAGAGTTACACACCCGTAAGGGGCCATTTGGAACCCCCTCAAGGAACCATGAGGTTCCCTGGACCACACTTTGATACCCACTGGTGTGGCAGAGTGTTTCCAGTGAGTCAACATGCACAATATCAGCACCCTGACTCTGTTTGACCAGAATGGAACAGAGCCTTCATTAGAATCATTGGTAACGCCTTTGAAGGTAGTAAGAAGAGGCCTGAGAAGGCGATCTCTGTCACTGCACTAGCCACTCCTACTTGGCCGCACTTGTTAAGTGGGGTGTGGGACTAGGAGAAATAGTGTATACCCGTGCATTTTAAAATGAATGAATCTTTACCTTACTTTGCACTGAACTGACGGAAAATATGTCTTCATACAGAACTAGGTTCAAAACATCAGTTCTGGACACTAATTGTGCAGCATACAACATTACATCCTCACGGAGAAACTCCTCAGAGACACACGATTGTCTGTGATTGTCTCTATTACCTACTGCAATGTAATATCCTGAATGAGTGCAGGGAACTGCAATATGACAGCACTAGACCATAACATTGCATAATATCTGACTCTTAATTTTGTAGCCAAATGCTGTAAAAAATTACAATAGTTTACAATATTTTCAAACATATTTTAGTCCAACTGAAGAAAGAATGAGTGTGTGTCTTGTTGGGTATCTTTAGTACTATAGCATCCACTGGTGGTGGTCTTTGGTGACAACAAGCGTTAACCACTTGAGCCCTAGCATCCAATCCTTGGGGAACATCCCCAGAAAATAGCAGATCTACAAGCTCACGATGCGTCGCAACACGTGAGCTTGTAGATCTACTAATTTGAAGTGGTTCATCATGTTTTCTTTATTTAAGTTCATGGGTCCCAGGCATACCAAATGTATCTTTTGGGTCTTGAGATGAAAAGTTTAGGAAACACTGCCTTGGATGTTTTTTTCATTTTGTTTTCCTTCTTAGGAGTTCTCTTATGACATCAAATATGCAGACCTCACCAAAAAGACCCTGGAGGTGACAGTGTGGGACTATGACATAGGCAAATCCAATGATTTCATAGGTAAGCATGTCATGTTTTTGGCACAAAGCAAAATGTGAAGGTCAAAACAAAATTGTGTGCGAATGTTAGTCACCTGTTACGCCAACCCTAGCTAACCTAGCTCTGTGCAACCGCCATATATAGTATACTATACCCGTATCACAAACAATGGGCAAAAGTGGGAAGCTCTTGTCTTAGTAGCCTATGCTGCCTGTCAACCAATGTATGATAATGTGACGAAGCATTGTGAGCTTGTACATGACATGATACACTATTGTAAAACAAAATATAAATCAGGCTAATTTGTCAATGCGACTTTTGTCACCAAACACATCAGGATGCAGTGACTGTGGGCTCTTGTGTCAGGTTGGATCTTGGCTGAGATCCGATGAGCCAGACTACATGTTGAGGCGGCCTGGCTCACATTATTTCAGACCTCAGTGAGGTGTAGACAGCATTTGATTAAAACTAGGCCCTTCGTCATCTTCCCGCCACACATTCAGTTTGTGGTGAAATGGTGACATGTTTTCCTATTCCTAGGTCAGGTTACAAAATGTTGAAAGCCTTTTTCAGTGCCTTTTGACGTACTTAAGGCAGAAGGTTGGCTTGTTTCAACGTGTTGATAGGATGTCATGTTAAATGATGAACTTTTATTGTGTAACAAAAATATCGCAATGCGGTTGTACAGTATGCCTCCGCCAACCAGTTGCCGTTTACGTCTGTCTGTCCAGACTCATACAGTATAGTGATTGAAGACTTTATGGAATGGAAGGAACGAGTTATGTGAGGTCACAGTGGCCGTGACCTTTGACCACCTATACTTCAAATTAAAAAAAGTTTGTCCTTGAGTCCAAGCGGACATTTGAGCCAAATGTAATGAAATTCCCTCAAGGCGTTCCTGAGATATTGCATTCACAACAATGGGAAAGACATGAGGTCACAACCTTGACCTTTGACTTTTGACCACCTACTTCTAATCAGTTCAAGTGGACCTTTGTGCCAGATGTCATGAAATTCCCTCAAAGTGTTCCTGAGACATTTTGTTCTCGAGGTTGGGACGGACGTACAGACAGACAGACGGACAACCTGAAAACATAATGCCTCTGGCCACAGCTGTCCACAGGCAGAGGCATAAAAATGTACAGTATCTCATGGACCTTATTATAAAAGGTCAGTATGGCAACAAACAGAATTTGATTGGTCACAATGGCCATGTTAAGGGTAGACACTACCCTCCTCCACTGTTCTCTCCTCAAAGCATGTCTGGTAGTCTATGAGCCCTGCCACCATTACACTGCTAGATGCTGGCATGTTGTTGTTAAAGTGTGAAGTGTGGACTCCCACAGTGTGCATACACTACAGTATACTGTATACTGACACAGCTAAGCTCTATCCGTTCATAAAAGTCGCATTGAAAAGACAAGTGTACTCATGGCCACTGTATAACTCTTTGACTTTCTGCATGCATTTTTGCACTTTGGTCTTCAGTGAGAAGTTGATTTCATAACTGTAATGTTTGGTATATTCTCCTCGTGCCTTCCCACAGGTGGCGTTTCTCTGGGCATCAATGCAAATGGGGAGCGGCTCAAACACTGGTTTGACTGCCTCAAAAACAAAGACAAGAAAATTGAGCGTTGGCATACATTGACCAATGAATTGCCTGGTTCAGCGTTCAACGACTAAAGACCCACAACCTATTGTCCAATCAACTGGCCCCTACCTGGATGAAGCAGATTCTGTAGGACCATGCCCTTGATGTCTTATTCCTCGCAGCTCCTCTTATGTGTTCTATCCAGGCTGGCCGTGAACTGTGCAGTGACCGATGCCCCCCTCCCCTTGTGTAATCCTCTATATCTACTGTATAGGGCTTGTCTGAATCAAAATAGCAGAAATCTTATGTGTGTGTTCAACAAATGCATCACATATAATAGGGGTTGCACAACACCTGCTTTTTACAAAATAGACCAAGCTTGTTGCCCACTCAAATCAAGTCAGACCGGCTTGGGAAATCTAGATAGGGGAAGTCAATATAAGGTGAAATGCTCTCCGCTCCCTGGACAACTATAACTGAGGGGCTCTTGAGCAAAACACTTAACCCGCCTCTATTTCTCCTGGGGAGCTTCCCAGTGGCCAACAGAAGTTCAGACTATGGTTACACTCAGCACCTTCGCAGTGTGAAGTGTGAGTGTGAAGCAGGGTATTGATGTAAAAAGAAGCATCTGTGCTTATTCAACTTTCCCTGGCTAAATAAAAATGCTTTCAAACAAGTAAAAAAAAAAAAGGCAACATAGTCATTGCTATAGGAGCTGTAATGTTGTGAATTGTTTTCAACATGCATGATGCATGACGTCAAACCATTGATAGCAAAGATATTAAATTAATATCTTTTGTATGAATCGTACCACTCTTGTCAGGTCTATTTTTTAACTTAAATGCCACAAAATCAATCTATTTGACACATTGTGCAGATTGTTATTGTAGAATATGAATGAATAAACAAAACTGCCATCAAATAGTATTGCAATAAGTGTAGATGTTGCATGCTATTACAAAGCAAGTGCAAAACAAGACCTTGAGCAAGGTACAGTATATGACAAAATATGGACAATGGCTCTCAAAGTCTTTTCTGACAATTTGTATTGTGAAGGTAACTAATTGATGCTTTGGACTTACTAGTTACTTTTTCTGTGCAACCCCTAATGTATAGTGTGCAGCCTACTAAACCCAAAGTTTACACTATGGAAAATGTGTTTTCACAAATCGTGCTGATTGCATTTTCAACTGTAATGTGGAGAACATGTATGTATCTTAAAAGGGCAGACTTTTAACATAGAAAGTTTACATCAGACTGCTAAAACAAAAGCATGTAATGTTTACAACAGCCACTCTTGCTGAAGTTCAAGTTTGCTGCTGAAAGGGCAAACAATTAAGCTCTTGTTAACGTCACGAGACGAGTCCAGCTGCGGCCTGCAGCACCTCAAACCGCGCCCACTCATGTCACAGCCACCTCCACCTCGGTTGGTTCACCCAGCTGTTGAACGACGACTTTTCTGAACCAAAAATAAGTTTCATTCATATCAACATTTCTATATTCTGCATTGCAGATCATGTCGACTCAACCCAGTCCATGTGGACATTAACCCCAGGTGTAGTCTGGGGGACTTCGGCTCAAAGCCTGGACAGCAGGGGCGCGGCCACTGCGTTGAGTGCGTTCTGATTCAAATCAATTGCCAATGAAGAAAAGGGGGCGGGATCCACATGCAGTGGGTGTTGCATGTAAATAGGAGCGACGGGAAGCAATTTCTCCTTGAGAAATTGTGGCCGCCATTGTTGTGTACTGCTGTTTGCCTCTCGTCGGACTGTTTAGACGAGTTGCACAGCTCTCAGACCGGTAAGAGGCGTGTCCGCTCAGATTCTGAGCCTAAGTTACATCCCGGCCACAAATACAGGGGTTTTGGCCCAGAAGTTCCTCGCCCCTCCCGTTTGTATGCGAGAGCTGGCGAAAATCTAAGTTCTGGGAACTTAGATTACCCCAGGTGTAATCTAATTTCCTTAATTTTCAAGTACTATTTGCAGAGTTGCTTCAGAATGCGGCCATTGGCACCTCACTGGGCTGAAGTCTGCATCTGTCAACACACTGCCTTGTTTCAAGGCCAACATTTCTATTGAGTTGGCATAGTCCGCATTGTTCAGAAAGGTCATCATTCAACGTATCCGTGAATGTAGAAACATAACCGGGGTGCAGAGTGGTGGGGCGTGCGCAGTTTGAGGGGCTGCGGCTTGCTGGTGCTACAGGCTGCAGCCAGACCTTATTGTCAAAGTCGTTGTAATAGTCCCGGCCTGCATTGTAAGCTTTACTTAGATGGATAGGGGTTGAATGGATGAATTCTTATTGTAGCTCTGTATGTATGTTAGTATCCTGTAGCATACACGTATGTTCTTTGAGGTATTTTTTTATGTAAGCCACTCCATTATAAGTGTATTTGACAGAATGTACATTTAATCCTCTCTATACCATAGCTAATCCACTGAGAATGTGCACCTTAGTGCTGCTCTGTGTTGTTGATATTGTTTATGCATTGTTCAAAGGTCTTTGCTTGGACACACATATGATGGAACAGAGACAATTGAATTTATAGCTCAACAATAATACATTGGGCTTTATAAATAAGATTGTATACCAGATCATATCTATATTTTTACTTGGCCTCCTAGTAGGCTTTTACATAATTTAAATGGCCTCACCCGCTGTTTGGCTTCAGACCTGTACTAGTGATGTTAATTATACGTTTGATACTGGCTCATGACCTTTGTTAAAGGGTAATTTACTTAGTTGCATGCCGATGTCACGCACTGAAATTAGCCGATCTTCAAGCTCACAATGCATCGCGGTGCGCACCCAAGTATAACAGGCCCTTTATTTGTCACCCCATTTTAATATTTCCATAATTCCATGCAGCATTTATAATTCCTATCAGATCATGTTTCAAAAATGCAGTACTGTATGTCTATATTGTTGATTTGTTCATCTGTACCTACATGACAAGGATAAGCCTACTGCTATTGTGCGCTACAGTTTTTGCTTACTGTATGTCTTTGTGGCTGACAGGATTTCAGAAAGACATATTAGAAGTACTCATTTATTTTGAAATATCAGGTGCTACTGCACAGTGACAACCTTTGGAGACCCCAAACAATAGGTATTAATTGCTTTTTAAACGATTTAGACTATCTCACCTATTGTTTAATTATTAGCATAGTGCTATTTTTATTGTATTACTACGTAATGACTTATGAGAAAAGGTCTGTGAGAAAGTTTCATTGTGACAAAGGATTTTGGTATTAGATATTCAAAGCAGGTGGAGGCAATGTTTATTACTTCACATGAGCACTCATCAGCTTACTCCAATGGCTAATGCACCCATTTGAATAAGCCTTACAGTCTCTCTATGGACGGTGTAACATTATGAGGCACAAGCTGGATATGAAATCTTGCTGGGAGTCCAGTATACCCCTTGAGAATATGGTGGCCCCTCTTTCTCCAGTGATATACAGTACTATTAATACAGCCAACATGTGATATTTTGTAATCTGTCTGCCTTTGTACTGAAGCTCAATATTATGAAAAGACAAAAACAAAATGCATGCATATGTTCTTGGTTTGTCATGAGATGACTTTGCCTAATGTTTGATACTGCTGGTTTTTCTGTAAAACACAACTGTGTATGCTATATGATAATGCTACAAGTCAGTCTTTATTCTGGACAACATTTTGTACCTTTGAAGAATATTGCATTGCCTGTTAGGCCTGTATTGACTATCTGGAAGCGTGACTTGATGTTAATTAAATACTATCCTTTGTTTTGCTCCTTTTTAACTCAGGCGATTGTTTGCATTATTCTGGTGGTTTTCTGTAACGAAAACAAAATGTGCTTATTCACTTATATCTTAGTCTTGCACCCAATGGCCAGGTTACTCCGTTCTTTATTGGTTTACCATGAGACAGATATTCTAACATTTATATTCCTGCGTTACGGATATTAGACTTTATGGCAGCATTTAATCCCTGATCATTTCTTCCACAATGGTGCAAGATTGGCATGCCTATACACTGTGTGACATTTGTTAATGGCTGTGTTAACAATGCAAGGCTGGAGTATAGGCATACAGTACATCACATTTATGATCAATGTGTCTGCACACAGACAAACGTGTCCGTGACAAAGAGTCTTTGATTAAAACGTTTAAATACTAGAGCCATTGTACAGTGGCTGACTTGCCAGTCTCCAGGTTTTCTTCAGAATAGATAGGACACTGATTTAATTCATGCAGGAATACCAGTGGTGTAAAGTAACAAAGTACAAGTACTTTGCTTCAATACTTTACTTGAGTTTATACCCTACTCATCACAACTTTCACTTTTACTTCAATACATTTAAAATTATTCTTTTACTGTACTAGATTATCATTGGGCACCTCGTTACTCAAATCAAATCAGAATATAATTGCAAGTCACTCATCATCATGATACTGGATTATCCACACTGTTCATATTCAGAACAGGTAGTCTCATCAAGACAAGATGCCAGCTGTCCATTGTTGTAGGCTACAGTATGCTGATGTATAAAATAGATTTAAAGTTTAAATTTAAACTGATTTTGATGCTATTAAGCTATTTTGCTGGGGACCCTTTAACCCCCTCAGGGACCCCTGGGGTTCCCAGACTCCACTTTGAGAACCACTGGCCTAAGGTGCCAGCACACCCAGAAACACTACTGCCGAGAACCATTCCAAAAAAAAAATCTTACATGCCAATGAATGACCTGATTTGAACTTGGTTTAACACGATAAGGGTTTCCCAAATGCCCATTGACGTCAACACTCTAATAAAGACACGGCCAGACAGGTATTCAAACCTTGTTAAACCAGGTATCAAACAGTGGCAGATACAGAACGTGCCTAATGAACTTGGTCAGAACCCGAGTTTTTTAAGCTTAGATATTATAATGACTGGTGGATGAAGTGAATATGACAACTCTTCTCACTGTTGCTGATTGTCTTTAATGCTTTGAAAAGTTCAAAGCCATAATTAGTTCAATTTAGAAAGAAGAAGAAAGTGAAGTAGAAAGTAGACAAAAGTACAGAGATGGCCATGGAAATAATAACAATAATACACTTGACTTTTAAAGCAATTTTTAAACTGGGTTACCAATTGTTCCATCTATGCCTGCCCTTTCAGCTTTCCTACTTACCATCTTAAAAAAAAAAAAAAAAAAAGTACAAAGGGATGAGGACTAGCCACTCTTCCTCTTTAAAAACACAGCATGTGTTCTCCATCGTGTCTACTGGACTAGTATACATTTAGCATTTATGGTAATATTATTGACCACTAATTTTGTATGTCCGTGGCAAAAATGTAGTTTATGAGGAACATGACAATGGTTTGTTGATGACCCCAGGGCTGACAGACTGAATCCTGTCTTATAACAAATTCTAATTGCTGATAAGAATGTTGGTGAAGTTCTCAGCTTACCACTTTGATGAATGTATAGCTTTATGATTTTTATTTGATGAGCATTATAGATATAAATGTACAACATAACTAAAATGCTGTTCAGAAAGCAGATAACTTCAGATAAGTTCAATTTATAAACAAGGATTCATCATCGCAGTAACATTATAAATGTTCTCAAAGCCATTTAAAAGGTATCCATTTATAACTTTTGACACCTCCCCACTCCCCAGGCCATGACTACTGCTTTTTTGTGTGTCTCCAAAGGGGGTCTTTTGGGGTATAATTGGATTCAGCTCAATGCCAGTGGGTCAACCCCCTGGGGGCCATGCCCACCAGTGTTTTTAATGCCGCCGAAGGAGACCTTGTGATGTATCTGGATTCAGGAGCCACGACTTCCAAGTTGCCACCATGTTTTTTGTTTATGTTTCACAGATGAGTTCACTATAGTCTCCTACATAGAACTCCCTATAGGGAGTAGGGAGTGGTGAATGAGTGATTTCGGATACAGCCCTAAAGTCCTCAGTCCAATTTAATTTAACTGTATGGAACCAAATGGACCTGTAATGGTCCATTTGGTTCCATTTATACACTCTCAGAGTGCATAAAGGTCACACTCTGGCAAGAATGTAGACAAATATGGATTCAAGGCACACTGTTGTATGAAGATCAAACAGACTTTCTGTTCTGGTAGCATTTTCTTGAAACTTGCAGACTGGTTATGTAACTTCCCATGGGAAATTGTCTGGACACCAACAGAAGGATTTCTCAGTTTGAATATCTAAAGACTGTATCATACATAATTCATTTTTCACCACACTTGAAATAAAAACAATTTGTATATTTTTCCTAGGTTTCCTGGAAAAATTGCTTGATGATGATATGCATTAAAAGTTGTAACAACTTTCAGTTTGTTTGTTTTTTCTATTGTATGTCTATTTCTTTTTGACAGCAATATAGGGAATGCCAAAAACAAAAGAAATAGGAAATTATGTGGCTTCAATGTGGATCTCAGTCTTCGTGTGACCAGCCTGTGACATCAGTCATCTGTGACGTATCTTCTGTCTATCTATGACATATGACTCAAAATTTGGGCAAGGTTCAGTATGATCACAGTCCTGTTGACTCGTTTCAGAGCCATGCCACAGAAAAGCACTTGTAATGTAATACACATGACAGTTTAAACATCTGAAAATGAGCTACAGAATGTGATCTCTTTTTATTGAATATTGTAACGACCTGGCCTGGGGCAATATGGCACAACATGATTAAGTGGGACTTCCCTCTTCCCGGCTCTCAAAAACCACCAGCCACAAAATGTTTTCAGGCTTTTTCATGGGTTTTATTAAAATCCTGTAGCTCCAGGGTGGGCCAACAGTCAAAACAACAAACAAAAGAAACCAAACAGGAAACCAAAGAGACAAATCACTAAACCTAAAGCCCAATAAAAAAGAAAACAGGACATAAAACGGGTTACTCACCCCTACCAACAAAGGCTTTTAAATTCAGTGAACACTTCGATCAAACATTTCACAAAGAGTGACAGGGTAGCTGGCAGTCTGGCTGGGAGTGGGGAGAGGAAAGCCCACGGCAGCAGAGGAAAGCCAGCCCTTTAAACACCCAGCTGGAAGGCTGGAACTATCAGCTGCCTGGAACCACCTTCACTCTCAATCGTCCACTCATAAGCCAAGCACACCTGCTGCTACATTATTGTATTTTACTAAACCAGTTGGACAATGACCAACTAATCCCCTCACTAACCCTGGTCCTCACTAATACTCATTATAAAATGGTACAATTTTTTTCTACTTGGTCTGTGTCTCAGAGGAGGGCTGACAGTTCAGAAACCCGTCTACCAGTGACATCATCGATGGGGAATCCAAGCTACAGTAATAGAAACTGCAGGCTTTCTATTCCTGGAAAGTTAGCATGCTATAATGGAAGCCACTGTTCTAGCGTTCTAAAATCGAAATAAAAAAATTGAAATCTTGTTTGAAAAAAAAAAAAAAAAAAAATCTGTCTAACGATGATGTCACTGGTAGACAGGTTTCTGAAGTGTCCACAGGCCTCCTATGAGACACAGAGTGAGTAGAAAAAGATTGTACCATTTTATCATGAGCATTAGTGCAGACCATTTATATGAAGATAGGTTGAAAATGGGTGAAGTCGTCCTTTAAGGACAGCCAAGACGCATTGTGATTGGCCAGTAGGTCTTGGCTGAAGTGGTTTAGTTAAACAAAAACGTGACACAACAGAGAGATACATCCACTAACCTAACACAGCACAGAGAAGATTAAAAACATACAAGGCAAGCATAAAATGAGCAACACAACCTCAGGGTAGCAACAATATGAATACGTCATGTCATGTTGCTCATGTCATCATGAACAAAAGATACTTGTTTGTACTGAATTGTTTTGGGCCTGTCAATATTTGTACTTCAAGATACTGAATTATACAAAAAAAACTCCCAGATCCAACATTTTCAATGCAAGGTATTAAGTGACAGAAGGTTACAGAAGAATGTCAAAATAGGAATAAATCATCTCAAACATTCATTGAAAAGCCTGTATATGTAAATGTGCCTGAATCATTTCCATCGAAAAAAGATCTCGGCTTTATATCACCTTCAGTTGTCACACTTCAAACCAGACTATCTTTTCCACAATCTTTGAAAGCTACAGAGAGTCTGTAATAGGCTATCTGTGCATAACTGTAGTTTCCAGCAAGTCTATGTAAATAAGGAAAGGACAGATATGTCACTTTCTTGGTCTGGCAATTCCAGCTGGCAGATTACATGAATCCGTGAAAGGCCATTTGAACAGATTTTATGTGCACTGGAAGGGGGGAATAGTTTTAAGGTGTGTGCTGAGCCCTGCCAACAGTGGTGTTCTCAGTATTTCATATGGGTCATGCGGAAGAGATTAAAGACCTTTCCATGTCTTCTATTCAGCATGCTTTTTGTCCACTAGTTGATAGTGTAATTAAATTCCTAAAAGTGAATGCAGTATTTAAGAGATAATCAAATTTACACAAGTTCTCATCATTTATATAATTTATATAGTGTTTTTGTTTTTATGCTGTGGTCTGTGAGGCCTGAAAGACAAAACTGGCTATAAAAGTCTGTGTATCTGCGCGTCTATCCGATGCTAATCTCACAAACCAATGGACTGATCAATGCCAATTTTCTTGTGCACACCAGGCTTACGTATTGGTAACCAATCAAATTGTCTGGGGCAAATGCTGAAGTTTTACCTTACTAAAACACGGACACACACACACACACATCCTCCTGGCAGCGCTAGTCAAGTACACTCTCTCTCTCTTTTGTCCCATCCCGTACCTCATGCCTCGGTGCCTGTGTGTGTGTCATGAATTAAATCTTATCCGTGCAGGCGTGCACACCAGAGCCTCAACATCAAAACTAGATGGAGTCAACGTTAGCTGCTGGAGACTGAAGAGGTTTTGTACAGATCACCACCAAATGGTAAATGGTGTATTTATAGCGCCTTTATCCAAGGAGCTTTAAAATGTGCATTACATTCACATTCAGCCAAATCAGTATGCATTAATTACAAAAACATCGTCCAGTCACATGGCAGAATTGAGGTCGATACCCAAACAGACTACTGTTCTTATGCAAATTCTGGATTTGCAACAGCAGTTAAACATTTTTAACACATTTACTATAAGCTGCTCTTGACCTCTGATGTCATTTCAGACTTCTCAGCTCAAAAAGAAAGAAGAGCTTCTGAGTGAATAGATTTATTTGAGTTAATACATTTACTGTTGTTGATCGGTCGTGTGATGTAATAGGAGTTAATGGAAATTGCTGCAAGGGGGATATGGGAGGCCACTCAGGTTGAAGTACACTGCAGAATAAATGGACTTCATTCCTGAAGTCTGGACTGCTCACTCCCTGAGGCCAGCCTGTCCTACCTTGTCCAGGTCAGGATGTGTTCCTGCTGAAACATCACAACTGGAATGAGAGTGTCATCTCTGCCGTCTTTACACCTAGTTAGAGCTAGCTAGTCAGATTGTCAGAGTGTATGCATACTGTGTAGCTGTAATTGGAGAGGTTTGCAATGAGGGGAGACGTTTAAGATGTCAAGTGGGTGATGTACGGAGATGCCCTGCCTACAGTATATCCCCAGTCCAGGAGCTCGTTGCCCGAATGCTGGGGTATGAAATCTCTCAGGAACTACCTGATGAAATGATGCTGTTTATCAGAGACCGAACCGCCATGGATGAAAGTGCTTGGTCGCTCACCGGAGGCCCGCTGGTGAAAAAGTTGACTCGGATTGTAGTGGATAGTGTGTTGGCGCTAGATGGAGAGCGATACCCTGTCATGTTCATCGGCACTGAAAATGGCTACATTCAGAAAGCTGAAACTACGCGGGGGAGATGTTCATTATTGAATGGATTCAGTTATATGAGGACCCTAGTCCAGTTAAGAGCAGGAAGGGCCAGCTGTATGCAGGATTAGAGTTTGATGCTGTTCAGGTGCCAGTCAGTAACTGCAGTCATTATGAGTCCTGTGTGGACTGTGTCCTGGCCAGAGACCCTTACTGCCTGGGACTCCACCTCTGACCACTGCTGCCGAGTCTCCAGCTTAGTGTCTTACTCTCATACTGCCATTCAGAGTCTAAAGTTGTTCACAACGTCCTAATCCAGAACCAGTAGTAGCTGAAGACGTCACCCTGGCGTGGGTCCACTGAAGTTTGTCAGACAAAACTCTTCACTCCGACATCCACACTACGGTGGATGTCTCATCGTAAACGACTCAGAATCAGATGCTGGCTTGTACACCTGTGACTTCATAGAGCAGGTCAAGAAGAAAGGATACATCAGGACCATTAACAATTACAGCCCTGCACTGATGGTGGACAAGTTGATCCAGTCCATATACACAGCTCCAGTGATCATGGCTCTGCTGATGCTATCTCTGTCCCTCGTTGCCGTTTAATCGTAGAACCACTGGGTTTGGAAAAACCCAGGTGCAGGGGCCGTCCGTTTAGTACACACAAACTCAGATCAGGACTGCAGACTACTGGCAGTAAATGCCCTGCTATAATCACACTACATGAACCTGTGACCGTCTAGACTGGCAGCAATGATGATTCAGAGATATGAACGTACTGCGAATATAAGGGTGGTTTCCTTCCTTATACTGTTGTTCCTATAACTTAGGACAGAGTGAGAAACTAAGAGTAGACGGTAGCATAGACAATTCAACACAGACTCACTGAATGAACAGGTATTGGATTTTCGATGTTCCCCCTTTTCTGCTGAAAAGACAAACAAAACAACAACAACAATACCTTTCATGCAGCCCTCCCAACCCACCCACCTTTACAGTATTATATCCTCTTTTGTCAGGTTTTGGTACCAACTTAAATATGGAGCAATTCAGCAATATTCGACAAACCTGGACATAAAAGGCTACAAATCAGTGTTAAGGCGATGGGGCCTACTCTAGCTGAGTGGGTAGAGACTGGGGCCTAGGCCATCATCTGGTGTAATAATCAGAAGGTTGCCGTTTTGGAGAGATTCTAAGTGAGCCTGGTGACAGTGTGCAAAAATACATTTGGTATTTTACAAGATGAAATGGTTAAAGTCCCCTTTGGCCTAGTGGGTAGAGAGGCTATCTGATAGTCAGAAGGTCATCGGTTCGCCTCCCGGCCCCGCCATGTCTAAGTGATGAATTGTCCCTGAACCAGACACCCCTAACAGCTCCCCCCCGACCAGCCATCAACTGGGTGAAGCTGAACAATGGTCTCCCCATCTCAATTTCTTTTTTTAAATGCCAAAGAAGGGGTTCTTTAAGTCGATGCCCCTGGACACACACACACACACACACACACACACACACACACACACACACACACACACACACACACAGATGGGGTCTCAATTACCCAGCTGTTAGCCCCTATTAACTCCTATTTGTGGTGTCTAAATATTTGTGCGATGCCACTATGGTCAATTAGAGTTAAAGTGTTAATTTGCTATGTTGGCAGGAGACAATTTAGCTACAGTAATTTTGCAAATTAAATACAGCGTGCGCTTGTCACAAAAATGCCCTTAAATGTCACATTGTCATGGCCTAAAAAATGGCCTCTCTCATAACAGTATAGAGCAGGGGTCTTCAACGTTTTTCAGGCCAAGGACGAAGCAGGGACCCCCCACTACATTTTGTATAAAATGGTGTGTTAACCCCTCAATATTAGTCAACTTGACTGTTTTCTCTGGTCTGCTCTTTTCCCCCTCTGCACCAACTCTCTGAAAATATTATATATATTAAACTATTTTTGGCTATTAAATGTTCCCCCATCACACAAAGATATGGTGGACCCCCTGTAGTTACTCTTAGGACCCCTTAGGGGTTCCGGACCCCCTGTTGAAGACTTCTGCAGTAGAGGATCACTCATTCTATTTTGGGACCTGTGATACAACTACATGTCCCAGCATGCCCAGCTGCACTGCAGGTCCTCCCCCAGCTTTTGAATGGCAAGTTGTTTGTTTCGCTGTTACCAACTGCTGTCCCTGTTGGAGAGTAAACATAAGCACCCTCCCCAACATCTTTACTTCCGGAATTAACGTTTTGCTTTCAAAATAAAATCACATGTAGGCCTATATTTAAGCTTAATAAACGACCCTTTGTCTGAGTTTTTAGTGAAATCACATCCAGAGCATTCAGAGTAAGACCCTAGTCAACACAAGACGTAGTGTATCACATATGTTCAGTGCAAAGAGAAAAATGAAGTGCTAAAAAGAAACATGGATTACTAAGTATACACATTAAAGCTGCATCTGTCTAAACAATATACTATCAGTGGTTCTCAAAGTAGGGTCCGGGGACCCATGGGGTTGAGGGGGTTCCAGGGACCCAGCAAGATTAGTTATAGCCTCAAAATCATTTTATCCACTTCAACCCTATACATTGGCTATTTGAAAATAGTCACATGTAGATGTTTTTGCAATTTTTCAAGAAATAAAATATTATAATTTTTCAATTTAATCTTTTGGGGGAAAAATAGTCTCAAACACACAGACTGACATTTTTAGTAGGCTGGGCCTATAAAAAGAATAAGTGTTAAATCTTCAGTCGTGCAAAAAACTGAAGTTTCTATTGAGAACATTTCACCTATAAGCAAACAAATGCCTAAAAACAAACTGATATATCGGGCACTAGACCAAAATATGATATGATTGAGAAAGATGTGGGACAGTTTTCATGTTCATAAAACTGTTATTCACTTCTTCCATCAAAACTTGTGTAATGCATTACACCTTAGGATAAGGCAATTATTCATACAACACTGAAAATAATGTGCATTTCAAGATGCGGTATAGGCAATAACTCTCTGGAATGATCTTGATAAAATATTAAAGTTTTCAATAATATTAAACAGTTCAAGCGCCCCTATAAGCAGTCACTCATTAAAATTATGTACAGTTGGACAGTTGATTTTATATTGACTATGAAGCTTTGCTTATATGATGTTTTTATTTCATTACTTTTATTATCATTGATTTAGATGTATGTACCAAATGTGAGGGTCATTTTAGTAATATAACATTACGAGAAGGTAAGAGGGGGTCGTAAAAATAAGCGTTTGCTTCTCTCTGCCCCTTCTTGAACAAAACATATTGTGCTCTGTTATTGTGCTGATGATTTATGGAGTATGGGGTTTTCTGTACAATGTTTTATTTGTTCAAGATAAATAAAGGTAAAATCAAATCAAATCAAAATTAGAGTGCAATTATAGTCGCTGATATTTACAGAACACTCTATCTATGTTGGCCAGATCTAAATCATGCCAAGCAAACAGTTATATAATGAGCCAAATCAAATCAAATTACTGAAATCGCATGGAATTTCGTTATCATTTGTAAAATGATAATTAATTTACAAACTTACTTGCTGTTTTTATAAATGATGTATCTTAAATGTGTCAAATTTGGGGAACACTTTTCGGTGGAATTGTAACTATAATGTAAGGCTGAATGATAAAAGTTTTTGTATGAATAGTCTACCTTCTTGACCACTTTTTTACCCTTTATTTTGTTTTCATTTATTTTTATAAAAATGCAAATAAAATTGTTGTTGTTTGTTGTTGTAACCATACACCCTAATTCAGGGGTCCTCAACTTTTTTCAGGCTTAGAGAGAGATGAAGCAGGGACCCCCACTACATGTTGTAGAAAATTATGTTGCAGATTAAACATTTTCATAGATTTCATGGATAGCTTCATAGTCTTGTTTTACAGCACTATCATGTTGTATTCATGTTGTGAATGTATTTTCAGACATTTAACCACTTAATCCCTCAATACTTAGTAAACTTGACCTTTCACTCTGTACTTCTCTTCTCGTCTTCTCTTTTTTCTCCTCTACATCAAACCTCTTTGCTGAAAAATGGTCAATCTAAGCTCACAAAACCTTAAAAAATCCTATCAAACAAAGATTTGGCGGCCCCCTGCAGTGAGGACCCCATAGGAGTCCCGGCCCCCCTGTTGAAGACCCATGCCATCATTTATTTCACAGTTAATGGCCATAGTTTAGCTCTCTGTCAAAAGATAAACGTTTATTTTGAAAAACAAAGGGCGGAAGTCCAAGCTATTCCGCCGCTTCCGATACGGGGTGACTTGACACTTTTTTAGTCCCGGTTTACCTCATTGCTTTCCTTTATTCCACCCCTTGCTTCTCTTTCTTTCTCTATTTAATAACCCCTTTAACCCGTATGTGTTCATGTTATTTATCCATGCCTATCATTTGAAACCACGTTAGGTGTATATTTTAGCTTTTAGTTCCTCAAATGAGAAGGCGTAAAAGATGGAGCTCCATATTTTAGAGCACAGCCTGAAAGTGGCGAGCATAGAGAAAGAGGGGATCCAGATCTGCACTCACGGATTAATAAAGCTCGCTTTCCTGGCCTCTAAAACAAGGTAAGTTTAGTTCACATGCATGAATAACACGCACACACGTCTGATATCATGGGTGTTAATGCTACGCACGTCAGGTTAGTGCTGTCAACGTGATTGCAAACTGATGCTATATGAGGATCTCCTATCATAAGAAGCACTGTGTCATTCATCTTGTATTGATCCCTGTTTAAAGACACAATCTGTGATATGATGTGATATGAGCAGCAAGCTACTGTACATGTAGACATGTCCATTTTGTAGCTATCTGTGCCATCTGTAGCTCTGTGTGTCTGTCGACACGAAGGGGTGTGTGTGTGTGTGTGTGTGTGTGTGTGTGTGTGTTCCTGTATGTGTTGTTTCTTTTTTTGCACTGTGCACAGCTAGAATCTGCAATGTTAATGTAGCAGCCAGAGAGTGTACAAATCTCTCTGTCTCTCTCTGTCTCTCTGTCTGTCTCTCTCTCTCTCTCTCTGTGTGTGTGTGTGTGTGTGTGTGTGTGTGTGTGTGTGTGTGTGTGTGTGTGTGTGTGTGTGTGTGTGTGTGTGTGTGTGTGTGTGTGTGTGTGTGTGGTAATAAGCCATTTGGATACCCTGGGTTAAATTAACATTGAAGGTTTTACTTAACTCTAGTGTGTGTGTGTGTGTGTGTGTGTGTGTGTGTGTGTGTGTGTGTGTGTGTGTGTGTGTGTGTGTGTGTGTGTTTTGTTTCTTTGTTGCACTGTACAGTAAACAGCTCAAATCTGCAATGTTAATATAGCAGCCTGGGAGGGTACACAACTGGCAATAAGCCATTTGGATACCCTGGGTTAAATTAACATTCAAGGTTGTACTGTGCATCTTAAAAATGATGTTGAATGCAACTTAAAACTAAAGCAATCATGCATGTATTCAGTAAGTGCAACAACACCCCACCATGCATGCACAGACAGGCAGGGTAACTGCATCTCTCTAACTGTTGTAATGGTTAGTTAAAAAAGCCTGTTACTTGAGCCCATCGCTGGATCTGTTTCTGGGGGCTTTTTTTTGCTCTGCTGGCCGTGATGCCAGAATGCACTGATGTGTTGTGTAGTTTTAGTGCTTGGTTTAGTGCTTGGTCTGGCCTGCTAGTTGTATATCACTGACCCTTCAACACTCTGTGAGCAGCAGTGCAACCTAAGATCTTAAGTCTGGAACCTTCTCATTCCAAAGTCAAGAGGAATCACAGGCCTCTGGAACTAGACTTAGGAACGCAGTACGATGATGGTTACTCTTCCTTAAATATTTTACTCGGTTGGTGCTCGGTGGTGATACTTGTTTGTTGTTTTGTCGGCCCATGGCGTGAAGCAGTTGGTAATGTTTTTATGTGTGGTCACTGGCCAGTGCTTCTTCATCATTCTACCATTGTACTGAGTAATTAATTGACTTGTTTTATCATTTTACTCATTTAAAAAAACCTAAAACAGTTAAATTAGAGGATTTTTAATAGATTGGGGTCCCAGAGATAAAAATAGGGTGTCAAATGGGGGTCTGTACCCTGATGCATCAACCCGGGGTCAAATCCTCAGTTCTTATTTCCAAGGGTCCAATTGGTTCCATTTCTACACTCCCACAGTTACAGCCCTGTAAGAGTCAATTTGGACCCGCTGGTGGTCCCCAGACCAGACGTTGCGAACCAGTGTACTATTCTCTCAATCAGTGGGCATTAAAAGTTCAGATCAAGAATGCAATGTAGGCCTTAATGCTGATCATTTCACAACATTGTGAGTGATCAATTTCATCCAGAGCTGTACCATGCCAATTCTCTCTCACCCACAGGGCAGGTCATGATAATAAAACTCATCACCACCATCTCAATCCATTCAAACAACACATTTCAGTCCAGTTACCTCACTTATTGTAGACCAGTAGTTCCCAATTGGTGTGCCGTGAAACAAGCCCAGGCGTGCCTTTGGATTTTGTGACAGCAACCACACATAATTATTGCAATATATTAATTATACAAAAAAGTTATGTTTTTATTTACTTTATCATTATTTAGTGCACACTCATTTCCCAATGCAGAGGCAAATGCTATACCCTCCAAACCTGGCGTCCCTCCCTATCTTGGGCATGAAATTGCAGTCGAAAATTTATTTTTCAATTTAGTCATCTATGTTTCCACACATTTAAAAAAATGCTAAGCTCTGGGAGCTTTTAGATCCGCTATGAATAGTGAATACAGGTGTGCCTTGAGATTTTTGACTTACCCAGGATGGCCTTCCTGTCAAAAGAGTACTAGTCTCATTATCCTACCACAAGAGCTCCAGATAGACCTACTGTAGGCAGAACATGTCAAGCACATTAACGCAGTTCCCACTGTTGTCAGTGTCCTAGCAGTATGCATGAGTTGGATATCAGAGGCCAGTGTAGGGGTGAAAAAGTTAATCAAACTAATCAATTTAATTGATCATGTAAAAGAAAATAGGTGATCCGTTAAGAAAACAATCCATTAATAATCTATCCCTAATTTGGGCGTGTCATTATAGGCAAAAAGTAAAAAGGTTATTATTCAAAAATAATTCTATTAATCGATAGTTACAGCCCTTGTCCAACTACTGTGTCAGATTCCGGGGGGGGTTCCAGGGGGTCCCCAGCAATAGTATAGTTAACATAGCATTACGATCATCTTAACCACTTTATCCATTTATACGGTGGCTATTCAAAATGTAAAAAATATCAAATATTTGGATGTATCATTTTTAACCCCAAATCTTCTCTTCTGGGAGTCCCTGGCACAAAATATTTTCAGATAGGGGTCCGCGGCCAAATACATATCAATCTGGATGTCCGTGGCACGAAAAAGTTTGAGAACCTTATGTACAGTACAGCAACTGTAAGCAACACAGCTGCAGCTAATGAGATTATCAATGGGTGTGTTAGATTTTAGGTGTGTGAATGTGCAAGCATTGAATGACCAGTGGCACACCCATGGCTCTGGGCGTGGGCACACCTAAATCTAACACACCCATTCATTTAATTGGATGCAGCTGCGTTGCTTACCAGCCTGCCAGGGTATTATAATAGTTTTTAAGCTGAACTGGAAAACAAACCTTAAAAAAATCTGCCTAGGGTTTCATGTCCCTTTTTTAAATTGGGGACATGAAACCCCAATATGCCACAAGTTAAGTGAGCGTATATCTTCTTCAAAGCTTATATACCTCCAAGGTGTGCTTGAGCATGGTTATACACAAGGCCACTGATTCCTTTTCAATTCAAGGACCACAAGTTTGCTATGCACTAAGCCACAGACAGACATTTCATAATTTGTATTCTCTCCGGTTGCGACCCCAATCTATAATGTTTTGTACACTTTCGGTTTCGGATTTACAGACACGTAAGTGTCCATTTGGTTCCTATCCTAACTATCAATCATTTCCGCTGGAGACCCCCAGGATCCCCCTCAAGGATCCATGGGGTCTCCGGACGCCTCGTTGAGAACCAGTGTTTTAAGAGACATCATTTGTGACTTAACCTCAGTAACATCTGTCCAGTCGTAATGTTTGGATGAAATGAGGTGGCAGACATCTGTTTATCTCCTACACAAACTGTCCGAGGGAGGGCCATTTCAATTCCCCTCACTCACTACAGTATAATATGGCAAACCTCTGTGATTTTCACTTTAAAATTTCAGATGGAGTAAGTCTACTTGCTACCAACGCGACACGTTGTGAGCTTGTAGATCTGCTATTTTTGCCGAGAATAGGGATGCTAGGGTTCAAGTTGTTAATAATTGAACAAAGGAACAGAGGACATTTAGCCTATATACAACTCGAAAAGAATGAAATTGTGCAGTTTGAGCATATACTATTTTAAAGTTATAAATATTAGTTTAGTGTTGATGGCTATGATTGGGATGCGTTTCCTAATTGGAGCATGCGCTCACTAAATGCATTTACAGGTGCAATATCTAGGAAACCAAACGCAATTTGTGAGACCGTGTTAAGTTTCTCACATTTATGTGAGGAATGCTAATTAAGTGTTGAGTGAATTAGCAGCCTTAATATTCCTCTCCATTGATTTGCTATCTTGTTCCGGCTGTGAAACCCCACTGACTCTGTTGACGGTGTTAGATCCAGATATAGAATGTCATGGAGAGGTGTTGTTTATGACATGATCATAATTAGAAAGTGATTACAGGATTTTGATCAACACAGATTAATTCTCAGGGTATTAACTGAAGATGGCTCCAAATCAGAAACGTAGTGGTCATTAGTAGGGTTGTCAGACTTGTCACAATCATAAAATTGCACTTGATGAGTAATTGTCATAGAAATAATTGTGATTAATGATTTAATATTGTTTTATTTTTCTTTATTTCGTTTTTTCCCAAAATGTTGCAAGACATACAAACATAATACAAGAAATAAAAAGGACAAGAAATAAAAAGCGGAAACAACAAACAAACAAACAATCAAACAAACAAAAGAGGTCATGGGACATTCAATATCAAATAACAGAAACAAATGTTTACAGGATTTGAGATACAGTAAAAAGGATGTAACCGATAATTAACAAGAGATCTGGCCCGTTACTTAAAGGAGGAGTTCACCCAAAAAATTACTTATTTTCTATCAATTACACACCCCATGAAGCCTTGATTTCATGGTTTTAATTTTGTTTTTGTGGCATTCCTAAGACAATAATTTGATGACCGTGTGTATTTCCGGTAGGAGACACAAATAATCTACTTTGTGTCTCCTACCGGATACATTAGCCGGTAGGAGACGGGAATCAAATTGTTAGCTTAAGAATGCGACAAAAACAAAAAAGAATCCATGGATTCAAGGCTTCATAGGGTGTGCAATTGATAGAAAATAAGTCGTTTTTTGGGTGAACTCCTCCTTTAAACAATCTAACCATTTCCCCCATCTTTTTTTTGCCCAACTCTTTTTGGAGTCTTTAAAGAATAGGTTATGTGCTTTAGAAGATGCAACTGTTTCACAATAGTGACAAATGGGTCTCTATAGTACAACAGTTATTCTGCAACCAGTTCTTTGTGATCGCTTTTTTACTTGCTGCAAGACAACTAGAATCTTAAGCAGATAGGAATCATCCTGGCTCAGTCCATCTGGGATTTGTCCAAGATACAAGGATGCAAATGTAGTACTGATACTGAAACCCAGAATATTTTAAAGAAGTGTTGCTACTTCCTTCCAGAAAGGTTGAACAGGACAGGACCAAAAGACATGTGCATGATCAACCAACCATGGTATTTCCACATTCTCTCCAGAAATTCAGCTGGTGACCAGTTTGTTTGGACTTCTGTTTAGGAGTAATAAAGAAACTGATCCGTTTTTTACAACAAAAGTCTCTCAAGGGAGAGAATTAGTGGGTTGATTGTGTTCCCCATGTATTCAACCACACGTCTTAACTTGTATCAATGTCCAGCTCTTTTTCCCATCGTTGTTTCACATAATAATTGTTAAGTCCTTATTCAATGATATAATTCCATTATATAGCTTACTTACAAGACTTCTATTACGTCCTGAGTTATAAGTAAATATATAAATTATAATTGGTGTGCTCCCTGGATTAGACCCCGATTTTAATTGTGTTTTTGACATTGAACATTGGAACATACTGTATAAAATCTAAATTACATTTCTGTTTAGCTTTTAGGCTTTAAACTGACTGACAATGACCGGTACCAGTACCACTACCAACACAATAAATAATGTCTGTTGGCCAAAATAGACCACATTTAATAATTGTATACGTTCACGTGTTTAAAAAATTAGTGGAAATATACAATCTATAAGCTCACAACGCATCGCGATGCGACGTGTTATGAGCTTGTAGATCTGCTATTTGCACAGTTTTTGAAAATGTAGCAGATTCAACAGCATTTATACAGATGGACGGAAACCATTCACCAACGATTATGCAAAAATTATGGTGATTATCTCAAATAATTGCGATCAGGCAATTACATAATTAATAATAACTGTGACAGGCCTACAGTATAAGATGTACGAAGAAAGAGCCGCTAAGAATGATTCTCTGTCACTTGAACTTCCTGTGGTTCTTCACACTTTTCACCCACATTCAAAGTGGCATTCAATTGCAAGCGTATAAACATCTGATTATCACTTTGGTGTTGTGTGTGTGTTTCCCACTCTGCAGCTTTCCTTTCTCAGAAAGATGTTTGACTGTGACTTTTCGGAGTAATTTAAGGCAGAGTTTAAACAAGAATCGCTCAGTTAAGCTCTTAAGTCCTTTTCCTGTGAAATGGTACCATTAATTATGCATGCTGGGAAAGTCGCTGGGAGAAGCTGGGTCTGAAGATGGGTTCACACAATTTGTCATCTGTTTAAATCTGACCAGAATGTGGCTCACCTAGTAAGAGAGAGTGCATGCATACCACATGAATAAGGCTATAGACCTTCCCACGGCTGACCTGGGTTTGAATATGACCCAAGGCTCTTCAACCCCCACCACCACCTTTCCGGTCTCTCTGTTCACTGTCGGTCTGAAATAAAGCATAAAACTGAACGGAAAACAGAAAGAGAGAAATACCAGCAACACAGTCACATCACATTTAAAAAGAATTATCAGTCTGTAATAGCCTATTATATATATCCGTGTAACCTAGTAAGCAGGGGGCAGAGGGGACATTGAAGGTTTCATTTGTATGTTTTTTATTTAGTTTTTATCGACCTTGAACCTTGAACCTTGTTTCATTCATTGTAATAAACCACTGTCTTGCTCTCCTAGCCCACACAATTTGGTGTTTTTTTTTTCTCCAGTATTTATACCAGCTGGTTGTAGGTCAATATGTGATGTGACCACATACAGATTGAACAAGTGAACTCAATCAAACTTCTGGGAGTAACTATTGATAGCTTTTTATCTTGGTCTAAACACTTAACCTATTGAGACCTGAAGCCGATTCTACATCTCTCTAAATCCCAACAGTTTTCTGAAAAACGTATGTTTCTATATCAGTGGTGCTCAATATTTTTCATGTCAAGGACCCCCAAAATTACCGGTATATGTATTTGGCTGCGGACCCCCATCAAAATATCTTGTTCCAGGGACCCCCCAGAAGCAAAGATTTGAGTTAAAAATGTTTGCTTTAAAAATATATATATTCAAAGATTTGCACACATTTTCATGATTTTTCAAAAATAGCAGATCTACATGCTCGTAGCGCGGCACTCGGTGCCGCGCTATGAGCTTGTATATCTGCTATTTTTGAATAGCCCAAAGTGTAAAATAATGCTTTTTAGCTCAAATCTAAAAATGACACAGTTCCAGGTCTTAATGGGATAAACAATATTGTCATCAAAATGGGAAGAGGAATCGGTATGACTAGGAAGCGTTCTGCTTTCATCTCTCCCTCTATAATGAAACCAGTTATTCATTCTGTCTAATTTAGAATACTGCCCTGTAATCTGGTCGTCAGCTACAAAATCTGATTTGAAAAAGTTACAGGTTGCTCAGAATAAAGCGGCTCATCTGGCACTAGGATGTTCATACACGATAAGTATTAGCTATGTGCATGAACATCTGGCATGGCTAATGGTTGAACAAAAATGATCAGTGAGTCTTCTAATGCTACTGCGGAACATAGCACCAATAAGCCGTCTAGCTTGGCTCACCCGTTACAAATGACTTCTGAACACGGGTACAACACCAGAGGAGCAGCTTCTGGTAACATAAGAACAAAAACAACACCAAAAATGTATTTTCTAAAACTCACTGGTGTATATATAGGTCAACAGAACTCTGGAATGCTCTGCCCCAAAACAACTCTACAATCCATAACAAAATGTCTTTAAAAAAACATATCAAGAGATATCTTGCCAAGTAACTTGCCAAGTATGTAACTGTTATTTGTGTATTTGTTTAATTTGACTGGACTGTTGGATTTGATTTTATAATGTTAATTTGTCTTTTTCTATTAATTTTTATTTTTCTATTATAGTTTCTTTTTTATTTACTTTTATTTGTATTTTTAGTTGTACTTTTGTATTGTATTTGGTTTGTTCAGGACCCCAGGAAGACTAGAGGCTCATTCATGTGTCTCTAATGGGGATCCTTTAATAAACATAAACGTTTGCATTGAATGTCGCATGGAACAAGAATATTCAAAAATAGAATAGAAGTATCAACTTACATGCACAGATGTATGAAACTAAAATATTAGAAGAAAAACATCTCTCCCTCGTCTCTAAAATTCCTTTCCCAGCACGGCTTTACACAACTGGACCAAGAGCCAGGCAGAGTTATATTGTCAGCTGACTTGTAAAATGGTTTGTTTTTCTGTGTTGCCTTTATGACTTGGAGATGTTATTAGGCCTGACACAGTTATTACATAATCGCCTAATCGCAATTATTCGAGGTAATAGCAATTAGATAATGTCAGTCATTTCTATGTGTATTATGTGGGTTATTTGTCATATCTGCCCTGTGCAACTTAAAAGCCTAAAAGCCAAACAAAAATGTATTTTTTATTCATATGTTCCAACTTCCAGTGTACAATGACAAAAACACAATTAAATCGTTAATCACAATTATTTGTGTGACAATTAATCGTCATGTAAAATGTCATAATCGTGACAGCCCTAATAAATGTTATGGAATAGAAAGGGTCCACCATCATGTCCCATGGAGTGCCTGAGTATGTGAAAGGAATGAAGTCTGCACACTGGGTCGTGCTCCAAAGCTTAAACATTGATTTGGTTCCCTAACACCATCATTGGACGTGTGACGCCTACCGGCTCTTCATCTGACGAAGAGCCGGTAGGCTCGAAACGTCATGGCCAATGATGGTGTAAAAGGAACGTATACATTTTTAAGCTTTGGAGCACGACCCAGTGTGCAGACTTTATTCTTTTTTAATTCTGACCTCAGCCCAGCACCTGTTTTTTTAGGTGAGTGGATGTGCGTTTCTTTATTGTTTGTTTCTGTGCTGAGTATGTGCACATTTTTGTTCCAACCCCAATCTGTGTCCTGCGTGCAAGTTTCCACTTTAACCCTGGTGGCCCTATTTTCTTAATCAAACAAGAAGTCCCGCACACTGTATCTTGCTGTGGCAACTCACTTTTTTTAATGACAAACGTTTCGGTCTGTCTGGACCTTCCTCAATAGTGTCTACTATTTCCCCTATTTTCTTAAACATTTTTTTAAAAGTATGGCTTTCAGTGGTTAACCTTTTATCTGGCCTCTCTCTCAACTTCAACTCTTCTCTCTCACTTTCAGATGCAAGTTCTTTAGTTTGACGGAGACTCCAGAGGACTACACCATTATCGTAGACGAGGAAGGATTCAAAGGTGAGCCTCTCTCTCTCTCTCTCTCTCTCTCTCCGGGCAATTATTTATGGATCACTTAATGTTACTGCAGCAACCATGGATCAGTGAGCAGGAAAGTGACACATCGTGTAGCCCTATGATTTTCTGCAATTCCATACAGCATGCTCGCTGGCAATGTTTGACCACATATTGCTTCATTGCCAGTCCCATTACAGATTAGCCCATTCAATCCGGGAACGCATCTACAAATGTCTTCTAAATCCTATCAGTTTTCTGAAAAACATATGTTGCTATATACTGTGTATCAGTGGTGCTCAAACTTTTTCATGTCAAGGACCCCCAACATTATATGTATTTGGCCGCCGACCCCCATCTCAAAATATTTAGTTCCAGGGACCCCCCAGAAGCAAAGATTTGAGTTAAAAATTTTCGCTTAAGAAAAAAAAAATCATAGATTTGCACAAACTTTCAAGATTTTTCAAAAATAGCAGATCTACAAGCTCATAGTGCGGCACTCGGTGCCGCACTATGAGCTTGTATATCTGCCATTTTTTAATAGCCAAAGTATAAAACAATGGTTATAGACTAAAAATCTAAAATGACACAGTATGCATTCCCGGATTGAATGTGTTAGAAGCCAAGCTGCCACGCTCTGCGTTTTGTACTTGTTTGGTTCAGTGAGTGAATCCATGTCATTACTGGCCATTTCCAGGGTGACCCTCGTTGGTCCCCATGGATACTACGAGCTATTTGTTACGAAACAGGTGCAGGTATTTTCTGTTGTGTGCATGTTTTCTGTGGAACTCATTATGCATTGTGAAATCCAACATAGCAGTACAAGATTTACTGGATATTGCGACATAAAAAAAAGTCCTGAGTAGCGAAGTACAGTAGCAATAAAGTACAAAGTATAAGACTGTATTATATTGCAATATAAAAACAAATAAATCCATCAGATATAGGCAGATTTTATATGGGGTGGCAGTGGCTCAGGAGGTAAGAGCGGCCCCTTGGGAATTGGGAGGTTGCTGGTTCGATCCCCGGCTCCTCCTGGCTTTGTGACGAAATGTCCTCGAGCAAGACACCGAACCCCTAACTGCTTCCGATGATCACGTTGGTGCCTTGCATGGATTCCCCCACCGTCGGCGTGTGAATGGGTTTTGGTGAAAGGCGCTACCATTTTAGATTTTTTTAATTTCTCTTGGAAACACCACTGACAGATCACTAACAGCGCTCATTTAAAGGTTACATGTACAATTATGCATGTGACACTCTGCCCCATTGTTACGTTTTACGAGGTTTGCTAAGAGATTTGTTCAAAGTTTTTGGGTCAGTGGTAGGGCTGAGCGATATGGATATGATATTACGATATCCAAAAATCCCAGACGATATCTCGAAAGGTGCACAGCACAGCACAGCAGTCCTTGTGAGGTGCCAGCCAAACGGATTAAAGACGAAATAATACAAAGAGTATAGCCGCACACTCGTAGCTGCCGATGCAAGTTTTATTGTATTGTGGACACAATAAAACTTGCATCGGCAGCTACGAGTGTGCGGCTATACTCTTTTATTATTTGATATCTAATCTCAGACCACGATATGGAAATAACAATATCAGTATATTGCTCAGCCCTAGTCAGCGGTGCGGTAGCTCACGACTGACGTCATTCTCTGTTGTCTCTTCCAGAACTACCCCAATCGGAGCACATCAGTGTTGCTGACGCAACGTGGTTGGCTCTTAACGTGGTGTCGGGGGGCGGGAATGCCACCAATTCACAGCCAATCGGAGTTACCAAAATTGCTAAATCGGTCATCGCGCCACTGGCAGATCATAATATCTCTGTATTCATGCTGTCGACATATCAGACAGACTTCATTCTGGTGAGTGCAAATCCATTGGTGGCTTAATACACCACTAGGCCAATGATTCTGAACCTTTTTTTTTTTTCATTTCAAGGACCCCCAGTTTTATAATTATGCATCAGGCTAGCGATTCCCAACCTGTGAGCCCCCAAATAAATGGCAGACACAAAGATTGAATTGATAATGTAACGTTAATATAAAAACAATTATGTAAAAAAAAAGAGAGAAGAAAAAAATAGAAAGAAATATTTTTTTCATTGTAATTGCTATAAATAGGAACTGTTGTGGCGATAAATAGGATGCACATGGTGCACCCATCTGGCCACTTAACACGGCAGTCGAGTGGCTGCCCTGTTAAGTGGTCAGATGGGTGGGCCGCAAACGCTTTTAAAGATTTTCAAGTGGGCCCTGGTCCAGATAAGGTTGGGAACCACTGCATTAGGCCACAGAGACCCTGCCTGGTTCCAGCCCTTGAATCACTAGCCATGCCCATTACCCCATTCAATCCGGGAAGGCATCTATGTCAGTTTAAGATTCCAAAGCCGTTGGTGCTCATAGCTCATAGAGCGGCACAGAGTGCCGTGCTATGAGCTTGTAGATCTGCTTGTAGATCTGCTATTTTTGAAAAAAACAACAACAACAACATAGAGAATCAGCGGCCTGGTGTGTCATGGTCTCGTTTGCTGCGTTGTCTTGCTTGAAATGGCACCAGGCCGATCAGCATCCTTTTGAATGCGATGATGGAAGTAAACTGCAAGACTGTATAGAACAACAATGGCAAACAATTGATGTTGTTATTGAAGCTGTTTTTTAAAAAGACTCCCAGGAATAATGGAAGGGAAACCAAATGGAACGGAGTGTCGGGCTGTTCAGTTGAAATTTTCTACTGAAATAGGAAATATACCTCGCAATTAAGCAGTTACACCAAATTCGGTAACTAATCAAATTCTGTGACTGGCACTGGATTGTGATTGGTTTGGAAATGGTCTAATTGCTGAGGACTCCCTCTTCAGTAACAGCCATCTTGTAAAAAGGCTGCAATGGGAGCACATTCAGACTGAATAATGAAGTGAAGCCTAATGGGAAATTCTGGCTACCACGGTCCCCCATTTCATACCACTTTTGTCTCTAGGTCCCCAGTCTACACGGTAAAATCCACCATGTTCATTTATCTCTGAGAGTGTAAAATGGAACCAAATGGACCATTTGGTTCCATTTGTACACTGTCTGAGTTACAGTCCCATAAGGGTTCATTTGTGTCCTAACTATCAATCATTTAGCTGGGAATTCAAACAATCAGTGTACCACATTAGTCAATTCAGCTTGGAAAAAAAGAAAGGACATTGTGCTCTTTTCATGATGCCTACTTCACGCAAGTGAAGATTCAGGTCTGATGTAGTGTATATATTGCATATTATACTGATATAAGTAATAGCTTAGTTTATCCAAAGGGAACTGATGTACAGCTTCATAACATGTGCAAAGGCTTACATGAATACATCGTCTCCTAAAGCTTGAGATGGCAAAGCAATATCAGTGGATATGCTGCGTTCTCCCAGGGCTTCTGTTTTTGTTTTCGGAAGAATATTTTCATTTTGTCAACGACGCTATTAATGTCTCATTCCAGAGCCTTTTTGGCCTCGGGGAGCAGTTTGTTTTATTACACTGCTAAACAAAAATACACACACACACACACACACACGCACACACACACACACACACACACACACACACACACACACACACACACACACACACACACACACACACACACACACACACACACACACACACACACACACACACACACACACACACACAAAGGCTTCTTAAAGGCGCTGGTGTGTTTGTTATAAAGAAAGAAAGAAAGTGTGTTGATGTGGATAATCGGGCAGTAGTTATGTAAAGTGGATAAGCCTGTGCTCAGGCTGTTGTTGTTGGAATTCCAGGTAACATACATGGGTGTACCTCTTCGCTGTACACCAGCTGGCACTACTAACCACAGTCCTAATGACCGCTTTAATCATCTGCCTCTTGTCTTCCCTTGACCCATAAGTGTCCGTTCCCTTCTGAGAAACATAAAGGCTTCCTTTGATTGTACGTTTTTAATGCGTCCTCTCTTGTTTGTCCCACACGCAGTCTGGGTGCATTATCGAGGGTCTGAGTCAGGTTGACGAGCGAGCCAGAGAGCAGCCCGTGTTTTTCTGTGTTATGATTATTTGCGTTACATAAACCTGTAATGCCTGACCTAAATGTTGCATGCAGTCATTTAGCAGGCAGTCAAAAGCACTGTATGCTGCTTTGGGTCAAGCCACTCAGAGGGGCTGCCAGCTCTTCACCAAGTCCTTAGATTTCTATTCGTAATAGTCAGTGTAACTCAGATTAGGATCTATTTGCTGCCATGGGCATAGAAATGGAATACCTTTGGTTTACCAGAACCAGTGTATAGGAACGACCATACAAGAGAGGGCATTCTGAGCCTTCAAATGTAAAGGTATACATATACTGTATTTTTAGTTCAACCTGTACATAGATAGACTTATTTACTTTGATCAGTATTGAGACTGCAACATTTGAATATAGGGAATTTTCACTCTTAAATATACAGTAATGTATGTAATTTATTATTGATTAATAGTCTATAAGAACCACTTATCTTCAGTGTTTACTTAAGCACTTTGCAGTACCCCTTGAAATGTCACTGAATTGTTTGACATTATTGACATCCGGGTGATAAAAGTGTTTTCCTATTGTGAATTTTGGGCATGTCATTACACGCCCAAAATAGGGGCCTATAATGTATGGTATGCTATATACACTAGGGGCCTTATGATGCATGGCGAAAATAGCAGATCGACAAGCTCACAATACATCGCGATGCAACACATTGTGAGCTTGTAGATCTGCTATTGTCATATAAATCAGGCTTGACGTTGTTGAGGTGCAAAATTAATTGAATGAGCCTGTTTGAATTGGAAAGGTCATCCTCTCTGGCCTTCTCATGTTACCTGAACATTCCTGCGTGCTCTTTAACACACATTCGTGTCAGGAGTATCACCTGACCTTTACTGCTCAAATCAGTGGTATGTTGCTCTAACTCAGTGGCTCTCTAACCATTTCTTGTGAAGGACCCCCATAATTAAGATGTATTTGGCCGCGGACCCCCCATCTGAAAATGTTTTGTGCCAGAAACAAAGTTTGTCAAAAGATTTCGCTTAAAAAAACAAAATTCAAAGATTTGCACACATTTTCAGGATTTTTCAAAAATAGCAGATATACAAGCTCATAGCACGGCACGCTATGAGCTTTTATATCTGCTATTTTTGAATAGCCAAATTATAAAATATGGTTAAAGTGGTTAAAACTACTTTTGCTGCGGCCCCCCTGGAACCCCCCAAAGGACCCCTGTTAGAGCAGGGTTCTTTGAGAAGCACTGCTCTAACTCACTTGGAGAAAAATGCGTGTTGATTTTAAGTCTTGGCCTTCATCATTTGCAAAGCCTTACACCATAAAAAAACAGTTTATGTATTTTTTGAACGGGAAATGGAAAGCATTTTAAATGTGAACACCAATATCGCTATCTCTTTTTTGTGTTTTTTCGTCAATTAATGCCCTACTTGAACATGCTACAGTGTCACACAAAAGCATCAAAATAGCAGATCTGCAAGCTCGAAACGCCACATTTACGCTTTGAGCTTCATGCAGTACTTTTTGTCAACCAGTAGTGGTCCTTCCTGACCACAGGATATAAACGTCACCCACTGCCGGTTGTGTTACTTAATTTATTAACATGCTCTGAGTCTACCATACAGATTGGTAGTTCTGGATCGCAGCATGCTGCATGAAGTCGTCCAAAAAATGAAAATGAACCCCCACACATTGTTTTTGTCCTCAGGTTCGAGAGCGAGACCTTCCCATGGTCATGCACACATTATCTTCTGAGTTCACGCTGCTTAGGGTGGTGAATGGAGAGACCGTCGCTGCCCACACTTTGGGAGTCACCAACGGCTTTGTAAAGCCAAAGCTGGGTAGGCGGAAGAAGTTCATTTCATTTCAGTACTGAATGTTAATATCGCTGCTGTCGGGCCGAAACCTCTTATCTCCGTCATTTTTACTTTTTTGTGTTTTTCTTTGTAAATGAACGCCCTACGTGATCATATCACAGCGTGACGCAAAAGTAGTAGATCTGCAAGCTTAAAACCAAACTTGAGCTTGTACTGTGGATCTGCTACTTTTGCTATTTTTTTTTCTCCAATTTGAATCCTGAAAAGTAACAGTTTTGGACGTATGAGGTTTCCATCCGACAGAGACGATATGGAAGAATGTGGATGACACACTCCATCATGTCTACGCGTTGTCATTTTAGTTTTTAAAAACAATATTTAATCTTATCTTTAATGTGGAAACATCAGTTCTATTTGGCGTTGATGCATACAGCTTTTCTATACTGAAACAATGTAACAGCAAGGGTTGGATTTGATGGGGGGGGGGTGAGGGGGGTGAGGGAAGAATTCATGTTTCTGCTTTTGATATCCCCCCACTCTGGTCATTCAGAGTCGCTAGAGATGTATTATCCCTGCTTCTGTTCAAACTGAATTAAATACATTTCCTTTTGGGGAAGGTAGACTGTCTGATATGTTTGATATTTGTGTTTGATGACATCACAATTTAACAGTTTAAAATGTATGTTAACCACATTAACTCACAATCAAAAAGTGGTTATTTTCGCTAGTTGTCACACGACAAAAAGTATATAAGGCTGGAGTGGTTATACATTCTTTTTTTTCTTCTTTTTTTTTTTACAAATCGAAACCTGGAAACAATCATGTATGGACCATTAGGGATGTATGGTTGACATTCGTATAACCCTTAAGTTAATTGAAAACATTCTTATTCACAACAAAGCCTTTTGTTTATGCTGGGAATTGCCCAGGCAGCACAATCACAGACATATACTACTGACCCACTGAGCCGCTCTTTTAGACTAGAGTGCCTTGCACCGTGTTCAAGGACACTCCAAGGATATTAGCCCCTAGAACAATCTGTGCAGGCAGACCAGATGTGTATAGTCCATACTATATTGTTTTAGCTTCTAGATGGAAGGACTGGGTAATTCAAAATAACACAATCTGAGATGATAGCTCCAGGAAACATTGATCGTCCTCTTTAGGCTCGTACTGTTCTGCCATTGTGTAAAGACGAATGAAGGAAAGACTGGCATTGTATACGCACGCACGCACGCATGCACACACACACACACACACACACACACACACACACACACAAAAATCAAATCTGTTAACCATTTAAACCCTACATACTTTGTTGAAATCACCATCGTAAAACAAAGATAAAACAAACATAAAACGGGGCTTAACACTTAAACCCTACTTGCTTGATCAGATTCCCAAGGGCTCTATACCAGGCCCCTCTCCCATTTTCGCTCTACACTAAATATCTTTGCCAAAAATAGACGTTCTACAAACTCACAATGTGCTACAAACTCACTTGTCGATCAGCTATTTTCGCCAAATGTTCACCTATTATAACACGCAGAGAACAAATAATGCCAGGGGTTCATGTGGTCAAATCTGTTATCGGGGGTAATTTATTTGGAAATGTTCATAAAAACATGCACAGTGAAAATGCTCCTTTTGTTATGGCCCTAGATCTGAGCCCTCACAGCTTCCACCTAGGCCTGTCACAATTACTACATAATCGCAATTATTTGAGATAATTGCTATCGATAAATTATTTTTGCGACGCATTGAGAGCTTTTAGATCAGCTATTTTCACTATTTTGTAACACATTTTGAGTATAAAATATTAAATATCGCGTATTTTGGCCATAATACAATATTTGTTTTGATTATCGGTCATTGTCAGTCATTTCTTTGTGTATTTCAGTTTTTTTGTCATATCTGTCCCGTGCAATTTTTTCGTTTACAAAGCCTAAAAGCCACACAATCGCAATTATTTGTATGACAACTAATCGTCAAGTAAAATGTCATAATTGTGACAGCCCTACTGTACTTTCCACCATTTTGCCTTCCAGTGCCCCGGCCCATCATCCACCCCTTATCTAGTCCCAGTAACATGTTCTGTGTGACCAGCCTGGACCCAGACACACTGCCCTCTGTAGCCACCCTGCTAATGGATGTCATGTTCTACTCTGGCGGGTGAGTGAGAGGGACCACTTCACCTTACACTTAACCATCTCAATTTACCATGAATGATGTGTGCATTAAAGGTGCTGCAAGTGATATTTGTTGTTGAAATAAATGTTATATAGCTCTATATGTTGAGAAGAATATAGCAATACTTGCTATAGAGAGAGTTTGTTCAATAACGGGTCTCCACTCTGCACAACTCCACAGCTCTACAGTAAAAAACAAAACAAACAAAAAACAAGCCGGGATACCAATTTTATCCAATCAGGAGAGAGAACTCATACAGTACATGACACTAGATAAACAGGGGGGGGGACATACAGTATAGAGCTAAATACTTGCTAAATGATCTTTGTGGGGATCTCTCGACTGACTGGATAAAATTGGTATCCTGGCCTGGAAATGTATTTTCTCTTTACTAAGGACCTGGAGAGATGGGTAGACCTAGTTACTGAACAAACACTCTATAGAAATGATTACTATTGGAATATAATGTAGAGCTTTAACTTTTAAACAATACCATTTGTTTAAAACAAAACCTAACACACCACCTTTAACTTATTTAATTATAATATGCTCAAAGTGTTATCAACAGACAATAGAATCCTCAGGTAGGCAGGGACTAAGGCATGTGAGGGGAATCTAGCACCATGTTTCCTCAGATGAATGAAAAGGGAAGAAAATGCTTTAATATGTCATTAACAATCATTGTAGACCGATTGTAATTGTAGCATATCGTCACTGTCGGGTGGAAACCTCATATGTCCAAAGCTGTTACTTTTCAGCATTCAAATTCAAAAATATCACGTAGGGCATTAATTTACGAAAAAACATAAAGAGTTAGAATATGGAGATAGGAGTTTTCCGTCCGACAGCGACAATATATAGCGTAAGGATGTATTGCAGGGATTTTTTATTATCTTTTTATTTGGTTGTTACTGAATTGAAATGAGCTGGCCAAAATAGTAGATCATAAAGATAATTGTTCCTTTGAGCAGATCTGGTCACTCCTAGTTATGGTTCTCAGCATTGCTGGTCAGAATATGAAGTGCTGGTCCTCTTCTTTTCAGGTCCAAGGAGCCTGGAACATCAAGTGAAGACCCTAGCCACATTCGTTTCTTCTCTTTCTCTCTGATCGAGGGCTACATCTCTCTGGTCATGGATGAACAGACCACACAGAGGTACAGTAGCATTGTGTTTCATCCTATTCCTTTCAACTTGCTGTGTCAATTATTTGTTTGAAAGACTGACACATTATTATGTGTATCAGAGTGTGAACAACTGTGGCATTTCTGTTTGAGCTGGCCTTGTTGCTAAGCAATGCTAGAGTAGTCGTACATACCATGTACGTTTGACGTTGTGCGTTTCTCGCATGCGGTATTTTATGTCTGCCGCTGTTCTACATTCTGTCACTCTCATGGGAGACTGTCTGTGCAAAAAGCGATAAGACAAGAAAAAGGCGACATAACAAGTCAATATAAGTCATTTGGTGTCTCTAATTTGATCGCTACATTAGCACTTGTTCGGATTGTTCATTCAGACATGGGAGTTACTGTATCCTTTATATGGGTCAGTGATTTCTCCAAGCAGTGCGGTTTCGCAATAATTGGACCAGGCATTCATTTTTTAAGTGATTGATTTTTCTCAGCAGCATGTAGGGCAGCCTTAGCCCCACATTTACATGAGACCCATAATGTTGCCTAAAGGGATAGGTCACCCATTTTACATAATTTTACGCCTTTTCTCTTACCTTCAGTGTTGTTGGTCGAACCGACGTTATTATCCGACGCGACTCGGCTTCAGTGAGCTTGATTACATGCACATTAATACCAGAGTAAATTGTATTCGATTTTAAAACCTAAATCCTTTTGTTCTGAATCTTCTGATGTGAGGAAACCGTAATACTGTATTGTGTGACAAATACACTATGGACGTGTCGTGAGGTTGTAGATCGGCTATTTTGGAAACATTTTGGCAAATCTTCACTTGACATATTTTCTCTCATGGCGAATGGGCGTCCGCAGCCAGGTAGACCTGGCATCCTGTAGTGCAGTGATATTCAACTGGCGGCCCGCGGGCCACATCCAGCCCCAGCAGAGCTTTCATTTGGCCCCTGGAACACAATTCATATTCCAATGTACAATTTAAGCATTTACCAGACGCTCTTAATCGAGAGCGATTTACATGAGGTAATATATCAAATGCATAGAAATAGTAATGTAGGATAGGTAAACCTATCATCAGTCTAAACGGTATAATATAAAAATATGTATTATCTTCTGTACATTGAAACTATACAGATTATTTATTTTTTGATATTATACTGTTTTGTCTGATGTTACATTCTTGGTCATCCATCATGCCGTCGATTTATAGCTATTTATTGAGTTTTGAGTGGCTGTTTCACTAAAGAAAGAATTCTCCTTCTGCATCCCTTAGCTAGTTTTAGTGGATTTTGTCCAACTTCCACCTTCTACTTCTTCATCCACTTGAAGGTTTTATACAGTATGATTCATTCATCCTCAATAGCCTGGGCTGAATAATGGTCTAATTCTCAACTCATGGTCACGCATCAAAAGAGCTTGTGCTCTTATCAGCCGGATGCTCAAAAACATACAAAAAGAAAAGAAAAAACCTTTCCTTCATACGGACACTTTCACCTTCCCAGCCTGTCTCCTCTACTCTTCTCTCAAAGACGCTTCCATGCAGAGAACACTGAAATATCTACTTCCTGTTTTCTCAATATCCAAATCAAAGCCTGTGCATTATAAAAGACTGGCACAGAAATGATCATTTCAAACATCAAACGGCATAAATGCAGTATGAAGCAGGCCCTAATAAGTTACCATAATGGACATTATACTGTATGTCCGTTGTTGTGTCCTACTGTATATAGCACTCTTTTGGCCCCCATCTTCAAGTCATTTTACAATTGTGGCCCCCTGCCTAATCTAGTTGTGTAATTTGAGTTGAGACATTTTGTTGCGGAAAGGTACTATATCTCTGCTGTCCAGCCAGAAACTGCTAACTCCAAAACGCTCATTGTTCAGGAAACGCAAAAACAAAATATACGTTTTTCAGGAAATGAAGAAAACCTTATATTTTTAAAACAAAGCAACACTGCCTCATCAAAGTTGGTATAGTGACTTTATATATTGTCAGATACTTGCATGTGTCATTATATTATCAACACTTTAACCAAATCGCGGGTAAATCAACACTTTACCCAGCGCAAGTGGAGTTAGCAGTTTCAGACGAGCAGAAATCAAGCTGAAGTGGAGTTACTGTAGGTGTCCAAACAACAATAACTCCACTCGCTGCTAAGGGAGAGGTTTCTGAAGGGTACAAATTCTCAAAAGCTAACAATGGATCTCCAAGCTCACAATGCATCACAACAACGTGTGAATTAATGCCCTGATGCTTCATGCCACTTATTATATAGGCCTACAATAATAAACAGGACTTTAAATATTACAATAACTTCTGCAAAGAGGTAGTAGAATAGCGCGACAGAAATGCTATGAACGCCTTTCTTCTTGTCACATTGCTCTCCTCATTAAACACTTAATAGATTTTAGAAATATAATTACTTGTTTTCATAACATTAGCGTCAGTGCTAAGTTTGATAAACAGGTACACTGCATAGTTTTAACAGACTACGGGGAGCTTGTTTACGTGATCCTCCTCCTCGTTCACTGCGCAACGCGCTCTACTCATGCTGTTGAAAAGCAGCGCTGTAGAGGAGAGGGGGGAGTTGTTTGTTTTTGACGGACAGTTTGAGGATCCAATGGAGTTGGGAGTTTTCGTCAGAGGCGCTTTTTAATACTTTTCATTGGTTCAAATGTTTTGATATTTTACACAGACCTAAAGGGTGTTCAATAGCCTTGATTTATGAAAAAAAAAAAAAACTGAAAATGGAGTTAGCTGGTCCTGGCTGGACACCGACGATATGCAAGTTGTGGAAAGGTACTGTTGTGGTACTGTACAAACAGTACTCAGCTAAGATTCCCTTCATCAACCTTGATATTATGCATTATTAATTATACCATTATGTCATATTATATCAGTTACTATTGCAATCTTCTGCGGTAATCTGAAGACTCACCTCTTCAGACTCCACCTCAGCCTCCTTGACGATCTTGCAGGCTTATGCAAAGGCTAAAAGATCATTGTTGACCTGGCATCCTATAGTGTGTATAGTTTCAATGTACAGGCTGATGATAGGTTCTTGCTTTACTTGTGTATTAGTTTATTATTAGATAACCATTTCTATGCATTTGATGTATTATCTTGTGTTGTCCTTGCTTACTGTAAATCACTCTGGATTAAGAGCGTTTGCTAAATGCCTAAATTGTAAAAGTCTTCTTGTTTGATGTGTGTTGGTGTTTTGCTGCATTCTCTATTTTAGGTTTCCAGCCAATGTCCTTTTCACCAGTGCTTCAGGAGAGCTGTGGAAAATGGTTCGCATTGGAGGGCAACCTTTAGGATTTGGTGAGTTGCAGGTTTTGTACATTCACGAGAGTTAAGGTCAAGAATAATGGACCATTTGTTTTAGTTTCTTTCAACTCAGGTCTTATTTTCCAAGTTGTTTCCATGGTGAGTGGTTGTGACAAAAACACTTCACTATTTAAATGCTGCTGGCTTTAAAGGTAGTGTAAGAAGTGATGCAAAAGTTTAAGCTTTATATTCTGATTACTATAAAATGTTTGTTCAGTAACAGTGGTCTCAGCTCTTTAGTAAACAGAAAAGGCATTTTAAGATCTGGATAGCAATTTTATCCATTCAGGAGAGTGAACATACAGGATGCAGTATAAACAAGTGAAATTGGAAGTGATGACAAAGACATAAGCAGACAAAACACTATACAATTGAAGCTAATAAATGGGTACTCTCTCCTGCTTGGCAACCTGAAAATGTATTTTCTGTTTACTAGAGAGGAGAGATGGGACGCTCCTGTTACTGAACATTCTAGATCTATAATTACCATGAGAATAAAGTAATAATAACTATCTAACACTTATTTTACCAAATAAATATCACTTACTGCACCTTTAAAAAAAATGGAATCACTATGTTCTACCTTATGAAGCATTTAGGCACATTTTAACATTGAAAGACGGGATGTCAAGAACTGCAAAAATAAGGTCCAGGTTGGAGCAAAAAAACTCCATTAAGAATTTAGTATTGTGTGGAATTTTGACATGCCCAGATGTTAATTACCTGTGCACATCTCATTTGCTTTTTCTTAGATGAGTGCGGTATTGTGGCTCAAATATCGGAACCCCTGGCTACTGCTGACATTCCAGCTTATTACATCAGCACCTTCAAATTTGACCATGCCCTGGTAAGATTTAATTTCTACCATTCATTTCAATGAGTAAAACCTGATGTATACTTTATTGTGCAACGTGTCGTGTGCCGGAATTTGTCCACCTACAAAGATGGGCTATTATAAGAGGCCTTGTCCACAGGAAGCGTTTTTCTGTCATACATTTCCATGGTAAAGACTCGCTGCAACACTCTTCTTCCCGGCTCCCGAGCATCGTGCTTCAACACTCTCGGTGTCCAGCGTTTTTTGCCGTAATACCCTGGGCGCTTCAAGCTGAAAATAGTTCAACTTTTGTTGAGGAGCGCTGCTCATCGTTGTCACAATTGACCCTCCTGACAAAACCATGATGTTTACCGTTGTTTCAGCTAGGCTATTTGTGCTAATAGCACGGATAACATGACATTCGAGCACCTCAATGGTTGATAGGTTTGAACAGTACGGGCATCAATAAATGCTCAGTACGGGCATCAATAAATGCTCAGTGCGAACACTCTGGACATGATATCCAAAGCGCTCCACTGCACATTAAACGCTTTCTATGAACATGGCCCTTAATTTAGGGTAAAGAGATGTAATGACCCCGTCTCCTCTGCCACACCCCTTCACTGTTCACCCTCACAGGTCCCTGAGGAAAACATCCAGAGTGTGATTGGAGCTCTGAGGACCAATGAGAGTGCGGGACATTGAAAGGAGGAGGAGGAAGAGACATTGGAAACAACCGTTTTAATTCATTGTGTTCAGACGTTGATTTATCATGCCCAAAAAGTGCCAAGAGCTTATCAGTGGACTACTATGGACTGGTTGTGAAAGGAAGGGATTCTAACCACCACGCTTGTTGTACAGGGGAGATGGAAGAGAGGAGTACGACTGTGTTTAGGATGCCTTTGTTCCTTGATTAACTTTTTCTCCCATACATGGCACTCGAGGCCCTTGACTGCCTGCTCTGATAGTTGTTGCTTTAGTTTACCAGACTGAATCTTTCCCTTTTGACGTTTTTTGTGTTTTCTTTAGTTTTTCACGCCGAAGCTGCTTTTCCCCACCCCTGCATATCGACCATACTTTTATTAGTTAAATACACTTCTGTGGTGGAAGGAACAAGAATGTACTCTCAAAACAAAAACGATTATCAAGCTGTTTCCCCCTCCCCACAGGTTTTTTTCTCAGTGCCAAGATGTTTTAATGCCTAAACTGATGCCTTGTCAAAAATGTATGTGTGCAATTGAAGGAGACATTTTTGGAGTTGCCAGCAGCAACGACAGTCCGCGTGGTTTAAAGATAATGGTGTGGTTTTTGCTCTTACTTGATATTTTAATTTACAGCTCCGATAATGATCCGATTATTGGAATCCCTGAGCCTTGGGGAATTAGATCGAGAGGTCTTGCGATGCTGGCCCGCCGAAATATGAAGAGATTCCAAGGTTCCCTTATAGCAGCGGTTCTCTAAGTGGTGGTCCAGGGACCGTCAGGGTTCCTTAAGGGGGTTCTAAATTGACCCTTAAGTCTATAACTCAGAGAGTGTACAAATGGAACCAAGGGTCCATTTGGTTCCATTTGTACACTCTCCAGTGTTATGGGGGTCCTCAAAATTAGAAGGTTTTGCGAACCACTGCCTTATGGAAACCGTCATCTGCGGTTCCTAATCGCTTTTCAAGAGTCAGCTCTGACAAAGACATCCAGTGACGACTACGTTTGCATCCGGTAATAAATGACTGAGCCACTTTTTGATGATATACTCCAATAATGACAAGTGTGTTTTACATAAGCTAGTGTTCACCCAGGGAGCGTTTCATTTGAAGCCCCTGGTGTCCATTTTAGGCCTTCAAGAAGCTCCCCCTCCCCCATCCCAGTCTGCACTTTAATACAGGTCAAACCCCAGAGGCCTGATGTACTGATGTGAAAAAGGGGGGAGGACTATTTACTTTTGAAGGATTTATCGAGTAGGGGAGACGTTTGTTGGTCTTAAGCAAAAGGGTGAGGTTTTTCTCCGCCTCACGTCGCACCCCAACAAAAAAAATAACTTTGTTAGATTTCATTTTGCCGAAAACAAGTATTTATCAGTGTTAAAAAAAAAAAACGTGAGAAAGGCAACAATTCTTCTGATTAAAAGAAACAAAGCTTTTCGTTTTCTAGCTTGTGTGGAAAATAAACATGAAAGCTTTTTTTTCCTTTTTTTTTTTTAAGCTTGTGTGTTCCGTTTTGCAAGGACATCATGTGTCATTTTTACTTTACTGACATTAGTAGGAAATCAGAGGAATGTCCTCTTACTGTTATTTGCTCCCAATGTGTACTTTAATCAATAAACTGGTGACAATAACATTTTAGCTCGTCTTCATGGGATGGCCTCCATCTATTTTAACAGTTAATCGACCCAATGGATTTCGATTGCAATTTTTTTTTTATCATTTACTGTAATAAGAAATCCTTTTTTGGGGCGAAAAGTTCAAACAAAAGGAAAAAATCTAAGTGAAAATAGCAGATCGAAGCTGTAGAACTGCTTGTGTGTATCTGGCTTGGATCAATGGAACTAACGTAGGAAACTTATCGGTATCTGAATGAAACCACATTTGTTCAAAATGTTCAAAGAAATAATGCCATGAAATTGTTTCTGCATTCATTTTAATGTCATCAAATTGTAGTGTTTTGCCAATTGTTTGGAGGCCCACTTGCAATATCCTCACGTCCCAGGTTGAGTTGAAGTGCCTCAAAATTGTAATCAAGCACTGTACTTGAGTAGAAGTACTCATTTACTCTCCACCACTGATAAGAGATTAAATCGACCCACAAATGACCCTCTCCTCCTTGGAACATGACTGCAGCGTTTCCCACCCCTGATCCTGTGTTTAGCGTCTGTGATTGGATAGACCTCTGGGACACCAGTGTGTGATTGAGAAGGGAATTCTAATGCATCACATCTTAACCCAACAAACCTCAACCTATGGGCCCTGAGAGTATCGTCGCTGTCGGGGAGAAACCTCTTATCCATATTTTAACTTAAATTAACACCCTACTTCATCATCCTACAGCGTAACACAAAAAGCATCAAAAGTAGCAGATTTACTAGTTTCGTGCAATGTTTTGAGCTTGTATATGTGCTACTTTTGCTATTTTTTTTGTATTTGAATCCTGAAAAGTAACAGTATTGGATATATAAGGTTTCCACCCGACAAAGACAATATTGCAATTGGCAAAACAAACATGTAAAAACTATTTATGGAATAAAAGGGGTTAAATAGGAGCTTGTAACGAACTACTCCGAACCGGAACTCAATCGGAAAACAATCGATTGATCATTAAAATAAACATGCTGAGATAAAGGGTCGTGGACACTTTTATGATGTTCAAGTGGGCCCTGATAAAAGGTTGAGGACCCACTGTCTTAACTTTAACCACTTAAGCCCTATTGTACTGGTGAAAATGTCCAGAAAAATGGAGAATAGGTTTAATGTGCTCAGTCAGTCACTATCCACATTGTAATGTGGATATGTACCTGGAGCCTCAATGTAGAAGGGATTTCTGTGCATGTTATTAGTTTGGTTAAAGAAGCATACCATCCTTATATCACGAATGTCTCTCTCCTTAAGTTAACCCCTTTAGTGAGTTATGTGTCTCAGTGGGTATTCCACTATCCTATATAGTTCATTGACCCCGGGCCCAAAGGTCTATACTAGGCATCTAGGCCCCCTCCTTTTTTCCCTCTACACCATTCATGACCACTTGCTGATCTACAAGCTCACAATGCATTGCAGGCTTGTAGATCTATTTTTACTTAATATTTGCCCCAGAATATGGACGTTAGGGTTCATGTGGTTAAAATGGGTTACTTCTCTGACATGACCAACATCATTGTCAGCTACTGTAAATGAAGTGCCAGAAGACTGCACTTTGGGATTGGTGTTATTTAATCACAAATAGGGAAGAAAAACAACAAAAGTTTTACTTCTTGTCACAATTACTGACCTCTCAGCGCTTTTCATATTAGGTCTTACAACCGTTTTAAGCGGCTCTGTGTATGTAGATAAAAGGTTTCCCAAACGTTTTCAGCTCTAATCCCAAGAGAAAACTTACATCAATTATACATTTATTACACAAATGAATCACTCTTGGTAGTTCACCCATAAAATGACATTTGATTCGATCAGTTTCTCACCCCATGAAGCCTTAAATTCATGGAGATTTTTTGGTTGTTATAATATTCCAATATTTGATGAATTTAAGTAAATAGGAGGATAAAGTAAAACTAAATAAAAAAAATAATTTATAAACTCCAAAAGAACTCTGTGTAATCCATGGAGGACTGCACTGAGGAGGTTATAAGCAAATGTTTTAAATATGGTTTCGCTCTTGTAAAATGTGTCCTATTTATTTCAATTAATCAAATATTGGATCAGGAATGCGACAAAAAATCTCCATGAAGGGGCGAGTAAAGCCTAATACAAGCTCCTTCCAACGTCCAAACTTTATTTTGGCAAGGGAGATGATATAACTAAGTTCTGATGGGCGGTATCAGAACTTTTTCTCAGAAATCCTACCCCTGACCCTCCAAACTCGTTCGGAAAACCCGTCTGAATCTGATCTTTTCAGACATCGGAAGGAGCATGTATTGTATTTATAGAAAAAAAGTCATTTTGGGGGTGAATTACTGTAAGCACTATTAAAAAAATTGCTGATGTACAAGCTCACACAACACATCGCATCACAAGGCGTTGTGAGTTTGGATATCTGCTATTCTCACACTCTTTGAACATTTCTGAAATAAAAATCTTAATTTCTTCTGAAAAATGTTTTTTTGGGGGGAATAAAAGAGAAAAGAAAAATGACAGTAAAGGTAAAAAACAAACAACAGGATACAGTAATTACTTGCCCCATTAAGACTGGTCTGAGACCCAAAATGGGTCACAGAGGGGCTTTCCAGACGGGGAGTGAATGACGTGCCTAGTAAATTCAGTTACAATGACAGGCGAGCGGGCAGGTAAGGAGGCCCGGGCTATCTGACAAGCGGGCGCTCTCCTGTTGCGTTTGTGCTCGTCTCAAGCTCACACGCCCGCCCACGACCAGAGTTGAAATGTGTTGAGCTTTTTTTTCTGCATGACACATTAAAACGGTGCGTCTATTCACATGAGGAGCGCAGCGCCACCTCATGGATCCCAGCGAGAACGCAGGCGTTGTGTCGTTTCCAGTCTAAAAAGCACTTAATGTTTGGGAAACATCGGCGTAGATCAGTGGTTCTCAAAATGGGGTCCTTGGGGGGGTTCCAGGGGGTCCCCAGCAAAAGTAGCTAATATAGCATCACAATCAGTTTAACCACTTTATCCATTAATATGTTGGATATTCAAAAATAGCAGATCTACAAGATCACAGCGCATCACTTTGTGCTGCACTGCAAGCTTGTACATCTGCTATTTTTTTTTATTCTTGAAAAATATCTAAGATGTTTGGGAACACAAATCTCTTCTGGGGGTCCATGGCAAAAACTCTTTTCAGATGGGGGTCCAGGGAACAAAAACATATCAAATTGGGGGTCCTTGGCACAAAAGAGTTTGAGAACCACTGGCGTTAGATGGCTACACAGCCGAGATTAAACCGACCTCCTCATCTCCTCACCACACATGCAATGAGTGCTCACTGCTCTCCACAGTTGCCTGAGAACTGAGCCTCCGGTCGGCCCGGCTGGCTGCGTGCTGAATGATACCAGTGCAGGAGAGAGAGAGAGGGACAGTAGGGTCTGCCCCCCCCCTCTCCCCGTGGAGAACAGCTGGCTCAAATCACTCAGTGCTCTAAAAACCAGCCCAGGCCCTCGTAAGGCATGCCCACTCCCTGCAGTGTGCAAACATCACGGCTTCAGTCCACGGAGCGGGTCAGATAATGGACTTGACCAGCGCCACCGTGTGGTCAACGCCACACGCTACATCCACCACATGGCCTGGCACTGTCACCTGGAAGAAGCAGGGGGGAAAACAAAAACAGGTTTTGTATGCTCAGTTTTGCACATGAAACGGTAATTACATTACTGACTTTATTATTTGTTCTTTATTTATGTTTATGAATGAAGTCATCTTACTCGCCATGGGAAGTACTGATCCTCTTTCTTCCCGATGCCCAGGCAGCCTCGCACATTCTTGCCCCACACAAACAACTCTCCTCGATCTGGAAAATTACCGGGTCAAATATCATCTTTGACCTCTATCGGCAGCCATTTTGCTATTAAATCATACTCGGGGATGGGAAGACCCACCCCCAAAAATAATACAAATATAAAACAAAATAATATAGGTGACGGCATAACAATTGATAAATGTCAACAGAGAAAATGTATCATCTCACCTGTGACTGCAGCAAAATGACTGAGTCCACACCTGATGCTCCTGACAGCCACAGATGGGTTGAACTCAGATTGTCCAAACAGCGTCTGGGGAATCATCTCAGGGGTGGAGGATTCAGAAAGCTCTGGTCCTTTTCCAAGAATGCCATAGCCCCATACAAACACCTCTCCTTTGTCTGAAAAGGTTGCACGAAACAAATTGGCACTTTCAAACACAGAAACCGTGTTTTTCAGTCATAACTTTCAATATGTTCGAAAATAAACAACGTGGGGAGGCAGTGCTAACATATGTGATGCCAAAAGGAGACAAAAAGATGCATGGGCTCAATAATATGTATTATTAATTTGGTATTTGTCGATTGTCGATTCTGTTCAGCAATTGAAAAGAGAATTAATTACATCACCAGAATCTGCATTTTTAAAATTACATTGTTACTCAAATTTTCATAGTCTTGCAACTTCTGTTTAAATGTTGATAATCATTCTAAAAATCTGTTTATTTCATGTGGATAATCACTCTATTAACAGTTTGTTTTAATGCTGATAATCATTCTAAAAAATTTCATGTGGATAATCAGAGTGATTATCCCCATGAAATAAACAGATTTTTAGAATGATTATCAACATTAAAACAAACTGTTAATAGAGTCTATTAACAGTTTGTTTTAATGTGGATAATTACTAACAGTTTGTTTTAATATTGATAATCATTATAAAACTCTTTTTGTTTAACTTGGATAATCACTCTAAAAACAATTCGTTTCAGTGTGGATAATTAGCTACTTTGACTCAACTGACCGTTGAGAATGGCCACCTGGGTTCCCCCGCATGCTGCCTGGACCACTTTGCCAAGCCCTTTCAAAGGAATCTGCCGGGGGGTGTTCATCTGATGGAAAAGAAGCATATCAGAGCTCAATAAACAAAAGACAAAATGCATATTATTATGTCAAAATTCACATCATGGTATGACATGATACCAGTACACATTTGTACAGTATACCTCCAAAACAAAACCATGTTTCATGGCTCATGTAATAGCCCTTATTTGGGTGGGAAATAGAAACGTTTTTTTATTTGTCAGTTTCTTCTTGTCATTACATAGGCGACAAACATTTTCAGAAATAGCAGTATATAACATCGATAGAATCCTCGCTAAGAGAATAAATGCATAGTGGGAGCCCTACATGCGATAGGCCCTCATACCTGCGTAGCGTCAGTGACTGAAGCCAGCTGGCGGTATTCAGAGTTGCCCCAGCCGTAGAGCTGTCCATCTCTGGACACAGCCAGGCTACAGTCTGCATAGGTGTTGATCTGCTGCACCTCCACCCCGGACAACTCCCCTCCTACTTGGACCGGCCTGGAGCTCATGTCGTGGTGTCCCAGACCTGACAGGACAGGAGAGCATTGATATCGTTGCTGTCGGGTAGAAACCTCATATCTGTTAATCAGTTAATAAATATATTATTTTGGGGGGGTAAAGGACTATTTTAGACTCGGCCAGGGATTGGTGCTTTCGTTTGGATCAAGACCTTACCCGTCTGTCCGTCAGCTCCCCATCCACATGCATACACCTTCCCCGTCTCAGTGAGGAAAAGACTGTGGTCTTGTCCACACGCCACCTGGAAGGAACAGACACCATGCCACTTTACATACTGTACACTGTGAGACATGTGGCACAAAGTACGTCAGAACATCTGAATACATATCGTTGCTGTCGGCAACAAACCTCTTATCTAAATATTTTTACTTTTGGTGTTTTTTCCCCGTAAATTAACACCCTACTTGATCATACTACAGCATACTACAGCGATCATACAGTACTACACACAAAAGCATTAAAAGTAGCAGATCCACAAGTCGTCGATCTGCTACTTTTGCTAAAAGAAAATATTTGAATGCTGAAAAGTAACTGTTTTGGACATATGAGGTTTTCCATCTGACAGCCACAATAAATAAAACCTGATTTACACTTTCGTAGGATGAAGTTGCGCTCCGAAAACAGCCGATCTACAGTACAAGCTCACAATGCATCGTGACGCGTTGTGAGCTTGTAGATCAGCTATCTTTGTTAATTACGCATCGTCAATGCATGACTGAAGCTCGGTCTCATTACTCCACATCTAAGGGACGTTACATACCTGGCTGAGCCTCTCATCGAAGCCTCGGACCTTGTGAATCACATGACTCCCACTGGGGGGGCGAGAGTAAACCAGATAATTAAGCACAGAAAAGAGAGCAGTCTTTCCAGAAAGGGTTACCTGTGTTTCTTTACGCTTCACATAATTACACTTTAACTGAAACAATGTTGTATGTAAACATTCCATGAATACATTTGATCTTACATTTTCATTACAATTAAGCAACATGGTACAAGGAAAGCAACTGATTAGAATTGTCCACTGTTAGTTGATGGAACTAGAACGCATTCCAGAAGGAAATATGCATATTTGGACAATGAATAGAGCTATTGAATTCCCACTGTGACTGTTTTACAAAACTGCAACTAAAACTACACCACACACACACACACACACACACACACACACACACACACACACACACACACACACACACACACACACACACACACACACACACACACACACACACACACACACACACACACACACACACACACACACAGTCAAGTATGATAACAGTGGATCTGCTGTAGGCAGCAGCACTGCTGCAGCCTTGCTGCTGTGTGGTTTTTGGGGGGGGGGGGGTTGTTTTTCTGTGTGTAGTGTACGTGCGTGTGCATTAAGCTTTACCTGTAGACTTCGTCTTCAACTATGCGTCTCCCACACTGTCCGTAAGCATTGTTTCCCATGCTGAAAGCTTAATGTGAGAGACAAAATGGATAAAAGAACAGAGATTGAGGGCAGGCTGTAGATCCAGAGGTATCATTCTCACCCTCGCCACGAGGACTTTCCTCAGTGACACTCATTTCTTTAGCTTGAAAACTTTGTCATACGCAGTCCGGTTAGGCCATTATGCTAATCTGCATTTCTGCCACCGTCAGCAGGTGTCGTGTCAGGTTACTATAGTAACGCCAATAGTGCGCTGTCGATGAGGAATGAATGAGATAACACACACAACTGAGTTGTATGATGTGAATGTTGAATTAATAGTATGTTTTGCTTACTTAAAATAATGATGAAGTATGATAGACACTGCAACTGGGACTATTCAGAAGCAAATAAAGTCAACACGTGAATGCAGCGTGACGTCAATGGGATCATCGTCATTTAGAAATTAAATCACATAGATGTATGAATTGAGAAAATGATTATTTTACACTTAACTGTGCAGTTAATTTATCTGAGTTAATAGTCTTTCTTTCCTTGAGGATATAGTTTGATATGAAATAACTTGGCGGCCATAGCTTAGTGGTCTGGGAATCAGAGGGTCATTGCTTTGCCCCCCCGGCCTGCCCAGTAATGTGTTGAATCCCCGCCCATCTGAGAAGCCATCAGCTGGGTGTAACTGAAACTAAATCCCCCCCCCCCGCAGGATTAATAAGGTCTACAAAAAAAAGGGTAAGCATGCATCATCTTACCACCCTCCATGTCGGTGAGCACCAGGGAATGAGCGCGGCCACAGGCCACCTGCAGCACTCTGGTCTCCTGGGGCTTCCGTAGCGGCAGAGCCACCGGTGAGGGCTCCAGCACATAGTCGTAGCTCTTTTCTGCTCAGAAAGACGGAGGACATGACAAGAACATAAGAGGAACATCAGTTTTAGCTTTTGAACAGTAAGCTCAAACGCAGAGGATTTCAATTTCAAAAGCCAGTTAAAACACACAAGAGGCTGATAATAATTCCTCTCACGGCGGTCATGTTGGGTCCGTTGGAAGCCCAGCTGAGAGTCCTTGTTGAGGCCCATGCCCCACACCTTGGTCACATCTCTGGTGGACGAGGCAATGAGAGTGAAGCCATAGCCACACGCTGCAGATGAGATCTATGGAGAGAGAAGAAGATTTGTGTTAAAAATGTATCTATATTGTCTGAAGTTGATTCAGACAATATATATATATATATATATATATATATATATCACCAAACCCAGTACTGTTTTTTTTAATACAAATGTTAACTTCCTGTTGATTCTACTATTTGAAGATCCGGAGCCGGATCCACGGATCCAGTCCGGGTTTTCTTCCTAATAAAAATTGGAAAATCAACAGGAGGTTTAAGGTCCTTACACACCGGGGGCGTTTTTTTCAATGCAAGCTTCCACATCCGTTTCGCGGAGCGAAAAAGCGTCTTTTATTTATTCGGACCGCATCCGAATTTTGCGTATATTTGCCGGTGTGTAATGACCTTAACATTTTTGTAAAAAAAAACAAAACAGAACTGGGTTTGGTGATGTCTATATTGTCTGAATCAACTTTGTTTGCGTTTGTTTGTGTGCTAAAAGAGTGACTTTGAGAGCTGTGTCAGCGTACAATGTAAATCAATGAGGAACATATTTTGAATCATCAATTTCTAATCACTGGAGAAATTATTTTTGATTTCTTGTCCACCTTTGGAGTTACATTATGGCAAGGTAAATACACAACTCAAACCTCTACCAAAGTGGTCTTTTCCTTTAAAAGAAAACACATGACAGACATGCTTCTAAAAAAAAAGGATAAAAGCACAATAAAGTCAGGATATATTTCCATTGTGGTACTTGGCCTCGGACAAACAAAACAAAAACAACAATAGCAAACAAAAAGGAGTTGGAGTTTACCTGATCTTCAGTGTCCAGCCTGTATGGAGTGAACTGGTATTTTCTGGGCTTCTTCCTGCCAGTGTCAGGCACTACAAAGCTGGGGATACCCAGGGCACCGGTGTAGCTGAAACCCCACACAAACACTTTATGGTTTGGTTTCTTGTGCTTGCCAACATACTGAAACACTGGGACATCGTCCAATTTCTCCCGTGATTTGGACGTAGTACCGCCGACTGTTGCGTAGCAACGAAGCCCAAGTCCCACTCTCCTCCCGGGCGGGGCGCACAGCCGAAGACATGGCAACGCCATCCTGCAGAGACAAAATGACACAACACCGAGTTACAGAAGCTACAGTACGCACAGTATACAAAGGGTCAAAACATTGTTTAGAGAGCATTGGTTCTCAAAGTGGGGTCCCAGGGGTCCTTGAGGGAGTTCCAGGGGGTCCCCAGCAAAAGCAGTTAACATAGCATCACGGTCATTTTAACCACTTTATCCATTTATACGTTGGCTATTCAAAAATAGCAGATCTACAAGCTCACAGCTTGTACATCTGCTAATTTTACACAAAACTTCTCTTCTGGGGGTCCTTTTCAGATGGGGGGGGGTCCACGGCCAAATACATATCAATTTGGGGGTTCTTGACATGAAAAATGTTGAGAACCTATGGTTTAGAGCAGTGTTTTTCAAATGGGGGTAGTAGGGGGTGAGTGAAGGGACTACCGGGGTAAGTGAGAGAAAGTTGAAAAAAATATTTTACTGTTATTATGTTTAATTGACAAACTTTGTGTAAACCTTCTGTTGTTCAATCTGTGTTCATACCAAAATGTTATAACAAACAGTTGCTGTAAAACTGATTGGCTAATCGGCTGGTTGGTTAAAACCGGACTCAAGAGCCACTGTGAGGCCTAACTGGGTTGTAAGGCCAGCTAGTCGTCCTGGTATACGTGATCCGTGATTAACTGGTTTGTAAGGCCAGCTAATCGTCCTGGTACTCTGCAGAGAGTTAAGATGGTCTTCGAGTGTCGTTGAGGACATTCCATTAACCAGGGCATCCAGGGTCCTTTATACTGTTGGCTGTGGCCCCTGGTGTCACTACGGTGATGTCGGGTAGTGTCAGGCATATCCATATATGGAGCGGGCTACGTCAGTTATGCCCAAATCTGGGACTATGATGTCAGTCCTGGATGTTTCGGTTATCTCCATATATGGAGTTTCCAGGAGGGGTTTTCTGATGTCAGAGCTAGGTATGTTAGGAATCTCTGGAAAGGGAGATTTCTAGAGATTCTATGCTGTCAGACTTCGTAGGTCGATCGTCTCCATTTATGGGGATCTCCATATATAGGCCAGTGCTGGCAAGTATGGCCTGAACGTTCGCAACACAATCATTGCAACTCTTTCCCTCCATTTCTTATTTGTACCATATATTCTTCAACAGGTGGGTTATTATTCATTCATAACATCATCTAGCTATGGTTTCTCTTGACATTTTCTAAACACAATGTTGTAGTTGGATAAAAGGGGAAAGCCAGAAAAAGAGAGAATCACTGGTTTAGAGGAGTGGGGAAACAAATGTGTAAGTAAATAAATAAATGAATTTTTCATTAGTTTAGTATTCTGTAGCTCTGGTCCATACGCCATGGACCAGAGCTAGGTGTTCTGTATCAATATCAATATTACTCAGAAGTATATTGAAATAGCAGATCTACAAGCTCACAACGCCTCGTGATGCGACATGTTGTGAATTTGTAGATCTGCTATTTTCAAAAGATTTGTATACATTTTATGCATAATTAGACATTCTGCATAATGAGTAATTTCTACTTTTGGTACTTTAAGTACATTTTGATACCAATACTTTTTGTACTTTTAAAGTAAATTCTGAATTCCAGACTTTTGTTTGAAACAGAGTATTTCTTCATTGCAGTATTGATACTCAAGTACAAAATGTGAGTACTTTTTTCCACCACTGATACTGTGTGCAACCTGGCTACACTACATGTCCATTCCTTCTCTGGTCCAGTAAGCCACTATAACAAGGTTAAACACATACCTCTGCATCCAGTCAACCAGACCCTGTATTTCACCAAAACACTGTAGTGTAGTACAGTCCTATGAACAGATAACAGCAGCTATAGTAAATGATCCATACAATGATCCATTATAAATAAGTGCTACATGAGATGATTGTCTTGTAGAACATAATCATATCATCATGCTGTCATTTCATGCTCACTTCACTTCCTCTGCTTCTGTTCTTCTACGCCTCCTCGCACAAACATGACAGACTGAAGCATACCACCACCTACTGGCAGGAAGCATGCACTGATATTCAAATAAATGAGCTCCTAGCAGTGGTGTAAACTAAGTAACTAACTAAGTACGTTTACTCAAGTACTGTACTTTTACTTCTACTCCACTACATCTCAAAGGCAAATATTGTACACAATGCTCGCAGCGACGCATTGGTGAGCTTGTAGATCTACTATTTTCAAAAGATGTATACATTTGAAAGCTTGTGAAATGGGACATTCTGCATAATGAGTACTTTCTACTTTTTGTACTTTTAGTACATTTTGATACCAATACTTTTGTACTTTTACTCAGGTAAATTTTGAATTTCGGACTTTTGCTTGTAACAGATTATTTCTACATTGCAGTATTGATACATTATATCAATTACATTACATTTAAGAATAAAATACAAATCCATCAATAACAAAATAGCTGGACAGCACCGCTAGGGGGAGCTATCGGATAATAGTGACAGCCGTCAACCCTCCTCATCACCACCAGTGTTGCCATGTCCGCATATTACAAGCGAATTTGGGCTTCTTTTTCTGTAAAGTTGTAGCTGCGGGTTTGGGCTTGTTTCTAAAGAGTAGTTGTTGCTTATTTGGGCTTGTTTCCTAAATGTTGTTTAAACCAGTGGTTCTCAAATATTTCCCCATATTGATATGTATTCGTCTGCGGACCCCCATCTGAAAACGTTTTATGCCAGGGACCCCCATTCAAGATCTGTGTTGTTAAAATGTTTAAAAAATATTCAATGTTTTATTAGATTTTTTATTTCAAGATTTCTTTTAAATAGCCAATGTGTATATACATACACATTGGCTATTTAAACATTACTGTATATGTTTAAAACGGCGAAGGGCTCGCTTCTTTTGGGCTTGTTTCCATATACCCTGGTTGCTTGTTTCTCTCGCAAAACCTGGCAACAACATTGCCCCGGAAGGAAACAATTTTGAGAGTTCACGCACGTTTCTCTCCCTCTCCCTCGTTTGCCACTAAACCAGCATGGAGATGATCTGTGTTGTGTAGAACAACACTGTTGTCATCATCAGTATCATTATTAACGTGTTATTAAAGCCTATGGACAGCAGCAGCATGGGGGAGATCACTGAGACAGTAGAGCAGACTCGTCCCAAAGTGTCGGACCCACGAGGCATACTGCAGCAGAACCGAGTCTTTCTGGACTTCTTCTGGGACATAGCGAAGCCCGAGCAGGAGGTCCGTCTGAAGGCGATCCAGGACCTCATCACATACCTGAAGAACAGTGACAAGGTACTACTCTACTCCCCCTGTACCCCCATAACTCTGAGAGTGTACAAATGGAACCCTGGGTTCAGGAGGAAGACATCAGACATCTATATAACTCTGAGAGTGTACAAATGGACCCAAATGGACACTCTCAGAGTTATATAGGCTTGTCCCACTTCAGTTCTAAATTATTACACATTTCTTTCCAGATGTTTCAGAATGGCAAAATAGCAGATCTAGCTCACAATCTGCTGTTTTCAAATATCTGATGTTTAAAATAGGGTTTAAACTGGGTTAAACTGATATATTCACTTCTTTTTTTTTACTGGGGACCCCCTGGAACCCTCCAAGCTGGGCCCCAGGGGGTCCCCAGGCCCAGACCCCACTTTGAGAGAACCACTTTGCTGTGCAGATCCACCCCCAAATGACAATGACATCTTGATATGGACCTTTATGTATCCCTCTATGGGGAAATGTAGCAGCAAAGGCAGTAAGGGTGAAATGTATGATGGGTAGGCTACAGGTCCGAGTAGAGAGAGAAACTTGGCCCTAGCCATCTGCACTTGGTCTGACTGGCTTATTATAATCATAATGTACATTTTATCAATACATGTTTGTGTATATATATTTTCTTTATCAGTCTGTAACTCAGAGAGTGTGCAAGTGTAACCAAGGATCCATTTGGTTTGATGTTGTACACTCTCAGAGTTAAATCAAGACTTTTCGATTTTACAGTGTACATTGGGGTCCCAGAGATTTAAAATGGTATCAAATGGTTGTCCGTGGTCTAATGCCTCTTAAACTAGACATCCTTGAAATGAAAAAGGCTCAGAATCACTGGCCTAGACTGTTTTTGATGAAACCAACAGCGACATAATAAACATGGGTGAAAAAAACAACAACATGATAATGTTTCTCTGTCCTGCAGGCAGATGAGTTGGACTACACCCTGAAGAGGTTGGTGGAAGGTCTGGCGCACACCAGAGAGGTCGCCCGTCCTGGCTTCAGCTTGGCTCTTGGACAGGTTAGCAGATGTACATGTTGCATTGTTAATGAGATAATATCTAATGCCTAATATAAGCGATCTCTTATGACGGTGTCACGACTCGCGTGCCGATAATAGCAGCTCTAAAAACTCACAACGCATTGCGAATGCACCGTGTTGTGAGCTTATAGATATGCTATTTTTGGCATGCGACACAAATCAGGCTTTAATCCTCTGTTATCACCAGCAACTTTGTATGAACTTAAAAACTAATATTTTTTGTTTGCTGTGCTGTTTCCTTAGCTGCTGAGCACAGATGAGGACATACCTCTCCAGGCTGTCTTTAATAGGATCAAAGAGACACACAATTTAGAGTTGGCGAAAAAGGTAAAAAGGAAAAGTAAAAATAAAAATGTTGATGGCCAGTTTGACACATCTTTGTATATAACTCAGGTTTGACCTCTTGAGTGTGATGACTTTTTTTTATGATTTCAGAAACTGATCAGAAATGTTGCATTTGGGAACTTCTTTGGTGTTCTTGCACTGTCACAGTCCACACGTCTCCCCAAGGTAAAAGCCACTCCATTTCTAATCACTGGCTTCTAATGATGATGTATGTAATACTGTTAACCTGTGTCTTTATGAAACTTAAAATGAAAAAGATCAGTGGAGAACTCGCAAATTAAATGCACTTCAGAGCAATGCTTAGTCTCGGATGTGTCATAATTTTACATCTCCAATAACACTATAACATCAAAAGCATATTGGCCTAAGAAATCTACTGTAACCATATTTTAAAATACGTCTTTTGTGTGCGTGTGTGTGTGTGTGTCAGGAGCCACAGGTGGTGTTGGGATGTGTACAGTTGTTGCAGAGTCTGTCAAAGCACAGAGAGCATCTTAAGGACTTGCCCGGAAAGACCATGGTTGACATCTTGTCTGAGGTGATTTGATGCAGTTTTCACTTAGACTGCTGGGTCTGAGTCCATTAGTGCAGTCTGGTGTCTAAATGGAGCTGCAATTTCTATTTGGTGATTTTGTTGCAAAATGAGACAACCACTGTTTTGGAACAAATCTTAGAAATTGACGGTAGGGCTGGGCGATATGGACAAAATCAAATATCACTATTTTTCACCAAATACCTCCTATCAACATTTCGACAGCAAATTGTGATGATATATATATATTTTTTTTTTGTTTTGTTCATTTTTCTAAAATAGCAGATCTACAAGCTCAAAACGCATCGTGATGCAACCCCTCACCCTATATAAAAAAAAAGCGTGCGAGTGATTAAGTAAAGTGATTAAAACCAGGAAAAGACATCACTTATGTCATGTCATTATGATAATTAAATATCCAAAATCCCAGACGATATCTAGTCTCATCATATCATGATATCAATATAATATTGATATATTGCTCAGCCCTAATTGTATCCGCTAAAGGACCGTGGTGTCAAACTGGCAGTGGTGGAATAATGCTGCCCACGAAGGTGTCCAATCCGGCCAGTGGAATGATTTTTGGGAGGAATTTCAATGGGGTTGGGGAATTTCATTGCCGTCCTAAAATTCTGATATCCTCCACAAGTATAGTAATACGTGTGTGTGTGTGTGTGTGTGTGTGTGTGTGTGTGTGTGTGTGTGTGTGTGTGTTAGACACCAGAGGAGGTGTTTGATGAGGTGTTACTGGGGGCTCTGCAGTCGGACCTGTCCTCAGCCTTCAGTACACCAGAGCAGCTGCAGCTCCTCCTGGTGGCCATGGAGCGCTTCCCTCAGTCCCTCAAACCCAAGAAACTCAAGAAGCTCCTGGGAACGTCCATCATCGTCACCGAGGACAACATCCCCAAGTGAGAATAGCCATGATATGGTCGCTCTCTGGCAGAAACCTTGCATAGAGAAGTTAATAGAACCAACATGGTCTGAAAAGAAAAAACTATAAAAACATATCTAAGAAGTATGAAGGTTAAGTAAACACAAAACCTATGAAGAAAATTGGTGTGTATAGATCTAGAGATGGACCTTTATTTATCCCTGTGTGGGGAATTGTAGCCATCTGCACTTGGTCTGACTGGCTTAGCATAATGTACATTTTATCAATATATGTTTGTGTCTATATTTGCACAAGGCAATAAAAGGTCTATTTAACTAAAACATATCTCAAATCAGTGTGAATACACTGTTACTGCAGCATTGAAAATGAATACAACTTGAAGTAAGCATGTGAAATGATGCAACAGTTTATCCATTCTCTGAGTCGTGCTGAGCCCGGGCTCCGATGCCCCCCGGTGTCGTTCTGACATCGGGGGGTCTGGCTGCCCGGCCCTCGGCACCGACCCAGTGTTCTACTGGGCCGGCTGCCGAACCGGGCATGCTGGGATCTGGACCCAACGGTGAGCTTCTACCAAGACTTGAAATGCTGATTCTGATCACATGCTTCTGTCAGAATAAAAATAGATTTACATCAAACAGAAACTTGATTTAGACTATAAACTTGATATCCGTAAGAATCAAAAGCAAGAAACGTAATGGCTTCCAATTAATATCCCTGTTCATTCACTACTGTAACTAAATGTGACCAGAGACGTCGACCGTTGGCTATGTTGAAGTTCTGTTAGAATGTATGAACTAAGCTGCTGTCTTGGGTTTGTTATCTTTGTTTTCCTGCAGAACTTAGTTTTTCGTATGACCAAAACGGTTTGTCTTTTCAGGAAATGGAAAAAGAAGTTCCGTGTTCTAATGGATCAGGTGTAGAAATAATTTAGTCACAACTAAGCTCATACTTTTCATTAGTTCTGTATTTATAAATAGCAATTTCATGAAAATGTATAAAAGCAAAAATAGCCAATTTAGGCATTTAGCAGACGCTGTTAATCCAGAGCGATTTACAGTAAGCGATCTACGTGTTGTGAGCTTGTAGAACGTCCATCTTTGCCATTTTCGTGTGACGCTGTAGTATGACAAAGTAGGCCGTTCATTTACAGAAAAAATTTAGAAATGTAAAAAGTAGAAATAAGGAGATACAAGGTTTCCAACACCGAACACACACAGCTTACCCCTGAGTTATACCGAAAATAGCCGATCTACAAGCTCGCAAGTTGTGAGCTTGTTGATCTGCTATTTAATTTGATAAAATTATCGATACTTTATTCGATTATTCTTTTTTTTATTAAATAATCTATTAAATCTGTTGGTTCAATTAACAGTTGGCACCCCTGAACTCATGCAGTGTGTGTTGTCCTCTCCTGCAGGCTGACAGAGGTGCTGAAGATGGCAGCACGCTCTGTGAAGAATGAGCCGCAGCTTCCAGCCGTGGCCCTGGACCTGCTGAAGATCTCTCTGAAGGAAGGCACCTTCCAGCTCTTCTGGACCAAAGCCATTGTTCAGAGCATGTTCCCCGCTGGCGCGCCAAAGAACAAGTTCGAGGAGCAGTCGTCACCCACACAGTACGTTGTTATGAAGGAAATGCCTGAACCCATTAAGACCGTCAGTGGTTCTCTAGCTTTTTCAAGTGAAGGACCCCTAAATTGATATGTATTTGACCGCGGACCCCCATCTGAAAATGTTTTGTACCAGGGAACACCCCCAAAAGTGAAGATTTATGTTTAAAAATTCAAAATTATTCAAAATAACACAATGTTCAAAAATAGCAGATGTACAAGCTCGCAAGCACGGCACGAAGTGACACGCTGTGACACGCTGTGAGCTTGTATATCTGCTATTTTTGAGAACCACTGCTCTAAACCACTGTTCTAAATCCTAAAGAGTTTTCTGAGGATGCTTTCCCGGTATTAATGGGTTAATTGATGTAAAAAAGAAAAAAGAAAAAAAGAAGTTCCTGTCATGCAAAGATTTGACTGTAGTAACTCTGAGGACCCCTCTCGGGGTCCCGACGTACCACCTGTTGAAGACCCCTCCGCTCTAGATATTGAACTAGTCTTGTTTGCCTGCATCTCTCCAGGTTCTTAAGCTTCCGTCTGCTGGGAGCCGCCCTGCCCCTGCTGTCTCTGTCCCAGCTGAAGGATGTGCTGTCTGGGGAGGTGATGAAGCGCTATGGGGAGCATGTGGTCTCTGCTCAGGTTTGTGGAATCAAAACAATGTTAGCAGGGAAAATTTAGGGTTAGGAATTTTTTTTTTTTTGCACATTCAAAAACAACAAATGTGTAACAACAGCATAATATTGGGTTGGGATGTGCAAACACCCTGTGTGGGCTATAAAGTTATTCTCACCTCACTTTACAACAAAAAATGCAAAGGAATAAAAAACAAACATAATTTCAGTAATTGTCTTGAAGAAGTCATCAGTCAAAGACAGTGACCTTTGTTCCCATTTGTTTGTACTGGACCAAAAATAAATGTTTGCCAAATTCTTGGTGGTGCATTTTAGTCAACCCAGCATATACTTTAATGTAATGTTTTCAGTTCTAATATTCTACACAGAACCTACACTTTAGGGAAATTGGCAAAGTAAACTGAAAAAGTCATTTATGAAAAGTATTTGCTCATCCTGACACACTCCAGAGTCCAGACGACCCAGACGGCCCGCACTGTGTTCTACATCCGCATGCCCAATCACATGCTTGCCTGCATTAAGCCCATAACTACTCTCTGAGCCATTGGTTCTCAAAGTAGGGTGCTGGGACCCCTCCTACCCCACACACCCCGGTCACATTGATACCTGACTCTGATTCTCTCATTGACCCCCCCCCCCCTCAAAAGGCAATAAAAGGCCTATTTAACTCAAACATATCTCAAATCAGTGTGAATACAGTGTCACTGTAGCATTGAAAATGAATAAAACTTGAAGTAAGCATGTGAAATGATGCAACAGTTTATCCATTCTCTGAGTCGTGCTGAGCCTGGGCTCCGATGCCCCCCGGTGTCGTTCTGACATCGGGGGGTCTGGCTGCCCGGCCCTCGGTACCGACCCAGTGTTCTACTGGGCCGGCTGCCGAACCGGGCATGCTGGGATCTGGACCCAACGGTGAGCTTCTACCAAGACTTGAAATGCTGATTCTGATCACATGCTTCTGTCAGAATAAAAATAGATTTACATCAAACAGCAACTTGATTTAGATAAACTTAATATGTCCTTTCGTTAGAATCAAAAGCAAGAAACGCAACAGCTTCCAATTAATATCCCTGTTCATTCACTACTGTAACTAAATGTGACCAGAGATGTCGACCATGTTGAAGTTCTGTTAGAATTTATGAACTAAGCTGCTCTGTCTTGGATCTGTTATCTATCTTTCTTGCAGAACTTTGTTTTTCGTACTGTATGTCCAAAACGGTTTGTCTTTTCAGGAAATGGAAAAAGAAGTTCTGTGTTCTAATGGATCAAGTGTAGAAATAATTTAGTCACTACTAAGCTCATGTTAATACCTTTCATTAGTTGTGTATTTAAAAATAGAAATTGCATAAAAATGGACCCTTACAGATCTGTAACTCTTGAGAGTGTATAAATGGAACCAAATGTATCCATAAGGGTCCATTTTGTCCAAGGTTCACTTTATTTGTCATTTACATGTTTTCACATGAAACGAAAATCGTACTCAGGACCAGCAGTGTACAATAAAAATAACTAACAAGCATAAAATCCTAGTGCAATGAAGTAAAACTGAGCAGCATATTAAAAACAGTAGCATCCATCATTTATCAGAACAGATAACAAGGCAGCATGACAGAACCATTTGTGCTCTCTCTGAGTTATGGGGGTCCTTGAAATTTCTGAAAACGTACAATTCGGCCTGCATAATTTGCCTATACCGATGTAGTCAGAATAGTCAAATAATGTCCGATATATTGGCCTGGTCCTACCCCACACACAACACCCTGGTCACATTGATACCTGACTCTTAATTCTGTCATTGACCCCCACTCCCCCCCTCCCTCCCACAGCAACCCAAACGCTTCAAGCTGGCCCCGGAGATGGACGTCTACGTGGCAGACTTCCTCCAAGGCTGCGAGGACCCCGACAAGCAGCTGGCCGTGATGCTCAGCTTCTCCACCCTCACCAACGAGGGCTACCCGGTGGTCCCGTCGGTGTGGCGCGTGGTGCAGCACCTGCAGCCCGCGGCGCTGCAGCGCTACGTGGCCTGGCTGAAGGCCATGTTCCTGCACCCTCAGCTGGACATCTGCCTGGACTTCAGCACCCGCAGGCAGAAGGACAACCCAGGAGAGAGTGGCCAGTGAGTGTTTTATTTACATAGCCTTTGTTTACTTAATTGACAGTGGTGGAAAAAGTGCTCAAATGTTTTTACTTAAGTAAAAGTATCGATACTGCAATATAGAAGTACTCTGTTATAGCCTGGCTCCAGCCCCTGAATCGCTAGCCACGCCCATTAAAAAAATATGTTCAGGCGATTCAGGTCTGGTGACGCTCTCATAGGAGGTCTCAGACTCGGTTGAAAATCTGTACGACGAATCAGGATCGGGATAATCCAGTATGAACCAATCGCGTTGGTTCATAGTGGAGTCCCACTTTGGCCACGCCCCCATCTCAGAAATCGGCTGCATTGAGAGGGCTTTCAGACTGAATAATGGAGTGAAACGAAATGAAAATTCAGGCTGAGTGTCAGGCTAACTCTGTTACAAATAAAAGTTCAAAATTCACTTGAGTAAAAGTACAAAAGTATCAAAATGTACATAAAGTACCAAAAGTACAAGTGAAAATAGCAGATCTACGATTGTAGATCGGCTATTTTCAAATAGCCTAGGTATAAAATAGGGCTGAAGTGGTTGATAAAAAAGTACAATATTTGCCTCCGATATGTAGTGGAGTAAAAGTTAAAATATAGACAATTGGAAATACTCCAGTAAAGTAAAAGTACCTCAAAATGGCACTTAAGTAAAGTACTTGAGTACATGTATTTAGTTACTTTACACCACTGCTTATTGATTTGTTGTTCTGTTTTGTTTTATCCGCTTCAGCTTTATAGTGTTCCAGTTCCATATTTGTGTCTCTCACTTCCAATTTAACTTGTTTATCCTGTATGATAATCTCTCTCCTGATTGGATCTAATTGGTGTCCTGACCTGAAAATGCTAATTTTGTTTACTAAAATAGCTGTTGAGAAAGGGACACCCGTGTTAATGAACAAACACTCCTATAGCAATGACCACTATCATAATATAGAGCTATTTAACACCATTTCTAACCATAATATCACTTACTGCACCTTTTTTAAACTTCTAATACTTTAGTTTATTTGAATTTCAAATGCCAGAGACATGATGTCATGTCTGTATTTAGTCAGAGGCTTGGTAATACCTGGCACTGCCTTGCCTGCAGACATAAGGTTGCACCTTGGCACATAAGGTGTTTGATGTTGCATGCCATATGGTGCCGCTACACAGTCAAATCTCTGAGTGCGTAAAAAATTGACCTTTAACCCATTAAGACCGGGAACGCATCTGTGTCATTTTCAGATTTCTTTGGCTATTCAAAGATTTGCGCACATTTTCAAGATTTTTTTAAACGATAGGAGATCTACAAGCTCATAGCGTTGCACAGAGTGCCGCGCTATGAGCTTAAATCTTTGCTTCTGGGGATTCTACAATATGTCTTCTAAATCCTAAATTGCTGTTTAAAAAAAAAAAACGTATGTTATAATATCAGTGGTTCTCAAACTTTTTTCATGTCAAGGACAACCACAACTATATGTATTTGGCCGCCGACCCCCATCTGAAAATATGTTGTTCCAGGGACCCCCCAGAAGCAAAGATTAAAGACGTTCGCTTGAAAAAATGTATATATTTAAAGATTTGCACACATTTTCACGATTTTTCAAAAATGGCAGATCCACAAGCTCAAGCTCTATGAGCTTGTGGATCTGCCATTTTTGAATAGCCAAAAAAATCTTAAAATGACACAGATGCGTTCCCAGTCTTAATGGATTAAGGGGCCCAGATGGACCCTTAACAGTTCTGAGAGTGCGAAAACATTTTTCCTGTGTAGTTCCTTAAAATAGTTTTGAATTGGAAATGAGTGTCTGCTGTTTTGGATCATTAGTGGCTGACTCTGGGCACACGTTCACACAGTTTTCACAGTCTTCACACTTTTCAGTAAAAAGAAGTAAGAACGTAGTGTTCCAATGTAGTTATTATTTAGTCACAAGCTCTTGTTAATGCATTTTTTATGTTTATTTTAATAATCAATCAATCGATTGTGTTTTGTTTTGGATGAATGGAACCAGCCTCGTATACTTTAGTGGTATCACTATGAAAGTACATTTGTCAAGGTTTTTACACACTAAATGTTTTGAATATTGATATTATTTTATCATTAAAATCTTAGTGTTTTGCCAATTATTTGGCACACAGGTTGGATATCACTTTTTTGATTGATTTGAATACTTTATTAACAGTTTGTAAATCGTACAGTGGGCTTGTTTACATTGTGGCCCTGTGTATTCAATTCATCACTGTGCTATGACACCTGAAGTAGCCAGTAAAGGTTTTATCTCATCTTCTTCTGACTGTTGCTCGTTCTCTCTCTCCTCAGGAAAGAGACTGGCGCGTTTCGTCTGAGGAAGTGGATCGTTGCTCGTCTCACTTCCATCGTGGAGAACCAGCAGGTGAAGAGAGACGAGGACCTGGTCATGGACGTGGCGAGGTCAGACCTACTTCTTGTCTAGTTCTGTCAAGCACTTGGTTTTCCTTCGCTCCGAAGAAATGACAGTGACGTGTAGGCCTGTCACAATTATTACATAATCGTCAAATTGTAATTATTTGAGATAATCGCAATTATTTTTGCATAACCGTTATAATCATTTCCATATCATGTGTAATCGCTTCCATTCGTTTCCATTCCAAACGTTTCCACAAAAAGCACAACACATCACAAAGGCTTGTAGATCAGCCATTTCTGCTTTTTTTTCCCAACTTTTTTTTAAGTATAAAATGATATCTTTGTATATTTAAGTTATTCGTCATATCTGCCCTGTGCAATGTTTGATTACGAAGCCTAAAAGGCAAACAAAAATGTAATTTAATTTTAAATCGTTAATCGCAATTATTTGTGTGATAATTAATCGTCAACTTAAATTTGTAATCGTGACGGCCCTAGTGACGTGTTGTTGTGTGGTTCCAGGTTTGTGTTCTTCCATGCGTTCTTCACTGCCCAGAAGGTCACTCCAGACATCCCAGAGACCGAAGGAAAGCTCTCTATGCCGCTGGATAGCAGGACTAGAGCTGTTACAGTCGGTTCCTTCTTTGGGTGAGAACTCTTCTCTACTCTGACGTTCATTATAAACTCTTTAAATAACTTTTACATACAATACCTTTTACTTACAATAACGTTACATATTTGTGAATAATGTCATCTGAAGCTACTTTGACCCTGTTCAGACTGGCAGCCCAAACCCGGCTCAAATCTGATTTCCTATACAGATTGGAGTCAGATATGGTTTTATGCAGTCTGAACAAGGCTAAGGAAAGTGATTCAAATCTGATTTGCAAAAATCGACTGCATAAAAACAATGGGACACTCTGGATAGGCCACAAATCAGATTTGTCTGGCTGCCAGTCTGAACAACATTTGACCTAAACTCAAAGTTTCTTTCTGCCAATTTGGCTATGTTGTATTGCAGTAACATCCATAAGTGTGTTATACAAGCATATCGCTTCAGACTAAATCTGAGACGGGACAAAATACTACACAAGGGTACCGGGAATAGAACAGAGAGGGCATTAAGAATTAAGGAGAATCAAGAGGGTTGTCACTCACTCGTACAGGTACAAGTAGCAAAATGTTGGTGCAGCATGTCCGCAAGACTACATCAACAGCAATGCAATATACACAATATAATAGAGGAGTTTAATGAATGGGATGAAAAGATAGAAATTAGGTTAAAAAGTGCAGGCTAAAACCACACTCTGAACCTCCTGTAAAAGGGACTCGAGCAGCAAAAGTACATTTTAACAAACGCAAATCTTGTATTGGGGTGCCTGGGACAAAGATATTTTCAGATGAGGCTCCGCAGCCAAATCCCTATAAATGTCAGGGTCCTTGATATGAAGTTTGAGAACCACTTTTATAAAGGACTGCAGCGTACCTAATGGCTTTCCAACTGTACCACCCCCCAGGCTGCTACAGCACATGCATCACATGCCAATGCTGGGGGACTCTGCCGAGGTTGCAGCCCTCAACCAGAAGCGCGTCCTGGGAGTGACGGCTGACGGAACATTATGGGTCTACTGCCTGGTGCAGTACGCCCAAATCCTGCTCAACCAGCCAAAATATGTCGAGAGCGCTCAACCCTTCAGCCCTGAGCAAAGACATGCCTGGGACGGGTAAGAAAAAAAAGAGCCATGGGGTGCCTGGTGGCTCAGCCACAGACCATATGCTCCTGTAGAGCGAAATGACCCTGGTTCAAATCCCGTCTGGTCTCGCATGTCTGTCTATCCCTCTTTCTCTGCATTTGGTTCCCTGTCTGGTTCCCTGTCTCTCTACGCTGAAATAAAGAGTAGAAATGCCAAAAATAAGTCTTAAAAAAAGAATCATATTGAAATGATGCTGGCTAAGGAAGTGAGCTCTCTCTAATTGCAGTGGAAGTGAAATGGAACAACTATCCAGCTTTAAGAAACATTAATTTACCATTAAGATTACTTGACATTGTGCCCGCCCTTCTACATCATATTTGCTCCTAGCGTTCGGTTTTCATTATTTTTGAGCAAGCCTCGATGATTCAGTCCCGTGTAGGGATGGGACTGCAATCATGCAGCAATCCATTCCATAGACACAAAAGTTTGATACCTGTCATAAGGCTGGGTTATATGACTTCAAATCAATAGCATGATTATTTAAAACTCTATTACGATTAATGAACGATTATTAAAAAAAAAAAAAAACGGAAAATAGAAGATCTACAAGCATATAACACGTAACGTTGCATCGCTACGCGTTGTGAGCTTGTAGTTTGGCTATTTAAAAAAAATGTGTACGTCACCATTGTACAATGAAGTATATAACCCTTTGGAACCCACTCCCACCTCACATGAAAGCCGCCCCCACTTTTGCCGTGTTCAAAGCCACCCTCAAAACCCACCTTTTTAGACTTGCTTTCCCTGCCTAACCCAAACCAAATCTCCCTATCTTCCTCTTCGGCTTAGCTTATTGTTTTTAGCCTCTGAACGTTTTTCTTTTCTTTTGCTCCTAATAAAATTGTTTTAAGCTGTTTTGTAAAGCGACTTTGGGTACTAAGAAAAGCGCTATATAAGTCTGATGTATTATTATTATTATTATTATTGTCTCCGCCAGGCCGATAGGCATGGCGAGAGAGTATGTTTGTGTCCGTCCTTCTGTCTGCGAGCAGCTAATCTCCGCCACCGTTGGCCCGGTCGCTGTGAAACTGCGCACACACACTCCTTGGATGCCACAGCAGAACCTCTGCCCCATATTTTTCAGATCAGCCTGTCATAGCGCCACCATGAGGCAGACTTTTGCAACACATTTTTTTCTATTACTCCTACAGATTTTGTCCAAAGAACACGCAAATCGGTAAACAGTATGTCTATAGCCATGTGATCAACACGGATCTGTCTGATTTTCCATATTCCATCATGATTGGCTAAAATTGGCTTCCAAAGTTTACAGGATTGGTACATTATGAACAAAATGCCTCAAATCATGAACGCAGCATGCGATTTCCGTGAAATTTGCCACAGAGATTCCCACTTGGCCCAGGAAGAAATGCCACTTGAAAACGTTCACATCAGCCCCATGGTGGCGCTATAACAGGCCGATTCACGTTTTTAGCTATAACTGCACCAATCTGTGTGAAACTTTGCACCCACACTCCCTAGAGGCCAAGGAAAAACCTTTGCCCTGCATTTTTCACATATACCTTTTAGAGCGCCACCAGGAGGCTGACTTTTGTTATACACATTTTTTGCTCTTACTCCTTCAGATTCTGTCCAAAAATCACGCAAATGGGTATACAGTATCTCTATAGTCATGTGATCAACATGGATGTGTCCGATATTTCATATTCCATCCGACTAGGCTAACATTACCTTCCAAAGTTTGCAGGATAGGTCCCTTTTGAACAAAATTCCTCAAATCATGAACGCAGTGTGCGATTTCCGTGAAATTTTGCACGCACATTCCCACTAGGCCGAGGAAGAAATGCCACCCTTTTCACCTTGGCCTGTTATAGCGCCACCAGCAGGTCTAATTTAGCAAACCACATTTTTGGAACAAAATGCCTCAAATCATGAATGCAGTGTCCGATTGTCGTGCAAGGCCTAAGAAGAAATGGCACCCTTTTCACATTGGCCTATTATAGCGCCACCAGGAGGCCATAATAACCTACCTGACCAGGCGGAGACTTGTGCTCCGAGGAGCACTTTTTCTAGTTATTATTATTATCATTATTATTATAACACAGGGTTAAGTGGTTAATTAGACTTAGTCGATTCATTCATTTCACAAACTGCTTCTCGGTTAATCGATTAACCTACATTATAGATTAAGTCTGTTATTGGTTCTAAATACAGGTTTCGATAATATTTTTCGGATAATTGCCCAGCCCTAACCAGTCAGTCTGTTTCCTGTCCCCTCTTTCAGCATGCTGGAGTCAGTGGCTGCTCTGATGAAGAAAGCCAAGAAAAGCAATGCACCAGAAACCAATGCTTTCCAGCAGCTGTTCCTGTTGGTTGGCATCCATCTCTTTAAGGTATCACTAACATTTCTTTATTACTGTGCCTTGGCACAGCAAAATAACACACCGGACCTCCACAGCCCTGGAGAAAACACATTAGAAATTCAATTCTATCTACACTTTACAGACCTTGTTGACTGGGACTCGTTCCAAGAGCTTCTTTTCAGTATAGTGCATGTGTGTGCACGGCACGCACGCAGCTGTGCACATGGACACCAAGCTGAAGCCACTAAAACTGCAATGAAAACATTTTGAATATCTTGGCCAGTAAAATAGACTTCCATAAATCCTCAATAAAACATTGTGTGTCTTGCTGCTAAGGCCCCAGAGGACCTGGTGGACATAATGAAGGACCTCCAGAACTGCATGGAGAAAGCCCAAGACAAGAAGTCCAAGAAGAAAAAGAAACCAGGTAAAGTTGCTCTTCCTGTTTGTATCGATGCTATCAGGTATCTGATGGAGGAAATTGAATAAGTCGAGCCTAATGCATTACACAATCACTTGCTGAAAAGAGAAGGTTTTCAAGTTAACAATTTTGGCTTGAAAATCTGTTCTTCTTGGCGAGTGGCTGTAGTGCGAGGGAATATAAATTAAACTTTAGTTGCTGTTACAGTGTCACAATTAATTTTGGATGAACCAAGACAGATAAGACAATTTGCTTACAGTCACTTACTTTAACTCACTGTTGAATAATGACTTGTATAAGTGCTGAAATGCTCATTGCTACTGTAGCGGGTTAATGTAAGGAGATTAAGAAACATAAAAATGAAAAGGAAAAAACCTAATGTTTACAGTGTGTTTATATTATGGATACTTCTGCATTTGTTCTGTAGTCAACAAAACTTTGATAGCATTTAATAAACATAATACATAAAGAAAAATACAGAATGTAATTGGGTATACCTCCTCTTTGTTTTTTATGTAGTTCTTGTGTGGTTTATTGTAGGATAAACACAGAAGCTAATAAAATGGTAATTTAAGCTGGCAAGTTAAAAACTCCCATGGGGCTTGTAAAAACATCTATCTCACCTGAAAGCATCAAACGGCGACAGAGGAAAAACAAACAAGCTGACAAACTGGAAGACAGAACCCAAATGATAACAGGACACAACGTTTAATGAAACGGAGTGCTGTATTAACTCTTTGACTGCCAGATAAATATTGTAATGGTGTGCTACTGCTGCCAGCAAAAACAGCGATTTTACTGTACCTTTGAAAAGTCATGGAATATTCTCTGTGACCGATGTCCTCACAAAGATGGGCTCGTTATGTGCACGGGGTTGTCGTAGTAGAGGGGGGAAAAATAGTCTGGTCGCGATCCTCCATTCAAGAGCTATGGCTGTTTCAATGAGGCCAAAAATAGCCGATCTACAAGCTCACAGAGGTTGTAGATCTCCTTTTTTTTCACCGATATGTTCGCCCCTAGAATAAGGACATTAGGGTCGTGTAGGTGAATTTTAATGCCGGGTGAGTGTGAGGTGAGAGAATGAATAAAGTATAAATCGTGTTTAACCCTCCCCCGCACAGCAAAAGACCAGGAAGAACCCCACTGGGTGGAGGTGGTGGTGGACATCTTGCTGTCCCTCCTGTCCCAGCCCAGCCGCCACATACGGCAGGTCTGCAAGACGGTCTTCTCTTCAGTCTGTCCCCACATCACTGCCACGGCGCTCACTGCCATCCTGGACGTAAGTGCTTCTCACTTTTAATGTACCGTCCAAAACAAACGTCGTTAAAACATGGCTGAGCTGCAGCGGGGGGGGGTTGGTTTATTATGGTTGTTCCCACTGTGCTCACACAGTCCTCTAAAGCAGTTGGTTCCCAACCTTTTCTGGATCAGGGCCCACTCGAGGAAATCTCGAAAGCGTTGTTAAGTGGTCAGATGGGTGGGCCGCGTGCAATTTCAAAGCATATTCATCTGTATCACAATGAAATAAGGTTATATTAATGTTATAATATCATTAAAGGAGTAGTTCACCCCAAAAAATGACTTATTTTCTATCAATTACACACCCCATGAAGCATTGAATTCATTGAGATTTTTTTGTTTTTGTTGCATTCCTAAGCCAATAATTTGATTATCGGCGGAAAGATGCTAATGTATTCGGTAGGAGACTCAAAGGAGACTCTTTGAGTCTCCTAACGGAGAGACCGCCGGTCATCAAATTATTGGCTCCATGAAATGTCCATGAATGCAATGCTTCATTGGGTGTGTAATTGATAGAAAATAAGAAATGTTTTGGGTGAACTACTCAGTTAAAACTGTAGTGTTTTGACAATTATTTGCAATATCCTAACATTCCGACAGTTTTGGAATGGCTGCTCTAAAGTTCGGCTGTTGGTTGTGGTGTGTAGGTCCTGGACCCAGACAAAGACGAGGACGAGAGTGCTGTGGTGGTTACGGACGACATGAAGACCGCCAAGAAGAAGAAACCACAAGAGTTCGATGAAGACGAGGACATGGAGGTAGAGTCTTGTTTGGAATGGACATAACACAGACTGATCTACAAAGTGTGCCATTTACTCAACATGCTCATCAAACTCATCTCTACTAGGGCTACAGCTATCGATTATTTTCTTAGCGATAAGATAACACGTTTATTGTCACTGTATTCCAAAAACAACTACATTTTGTTTGGTGCACCCACTTCAAATCAAATAGCAGCATCAACATAGCAATACAGATACAGCAACTGTTAGGGCCGTCATAGTCTGGGAGACGTCGCCTCAGAGCCTGTACAGCAGGGGCGCGGCCACTGCGTTCTGATTCAAATCAACAGCCAATGAAGAAAAGGGGGCGGGATCCACATGCAGTGGGTGTTGCATGTAAATAGGAGCGACGGGAAGCAATTTCTCCTTAAGAAATTGCGGCCGCCATTGTTGTGTACTGCTGTTTGCCTCTCGTCCGACTGTTTAGACGAGTTGCACAGCTCTCAGACCGGTAAGAGGCGTGTCCGCTCAGATTCTGAGCGTAAGCTACATCCCGCACACAAATACCAGGGCTCTGGGAACTCAGATTAGGGCCGTCATAACATAAGTCAAGTCATCATAGTCTGTAGTCAAAAATATATGTAATATAAACAAGGTGACGTGTGTGTGTGTGTGTGTGTGTGTGTGTGTGTGTGTGTGCGTGCGTGCGTGTGCGTGCGTGCGCGCGCGCACAGCGAGTTGGGGAGACCCGTGTTGATTGCTATCAGAATATGGAGCTGTTCAACGCTGATTTTATCGAAGAAATATAACTTGCTTGTATACCAGCTTTTAATACATTGCACTGGCTAATTCTAGGAGGAAGAGTCTGGTGAATCTGATGATGACGAAGAAGATGATGATGACGATGATGACGATGATGATGATGATAATGAGCTAATGGAGGAACAGGAGCAGGGCGACGTGGATCCAAACTTCCGCCTGTCTGTGATGAAGGTCCTCCATGATGAAGATGCCTTGGTGGGTTTCTAATGGATGCTATATTTTATTATACTCTATTATACTCTTTAATGAGTTTAATATGATTTAATTGTGTCCTTGCTTCTTATCTTACATGCTCTTGAAGATAAAGGATCCAGTAAAGACTTTTTTTTAAATGAGTTCATCCTAGTGGTACTACAACTTTTTATCAGAGTCTTATCGGCCTTTAAGCAGAAATGTGTTTTAATAGGTGTGTGAAGTGAGTATGTTATAACATCAGTCGCACTACATCCCACACGCAGCCCACAGAGGAAGATGGCAGTGATGATAATGATGAAGAGCTGGATGATGAAGCCATGATGAAGCTGGATAAGGGCCTCGCAATGCTCTTCTCCGAGCAGAAGAAAAAGATCGAGGCCAAGAAGGATGAAAAGAAACAACTGCACAAAGAAAAGACGCTGGTCCGAGACTTCAAGATCAAGGTAGAAAATAGGTTTTAATGCTTAACCACATGAAGCCTAGTGTCCCGATTCCCTATTTCATAATAGTTGTATAGTGTTATGGAAAATACAGTGGTCAGTGGAGAATAAAACAGGATAAACTGTATATATAATATAAGTTTGGGCAACAGTAAGTAAGTAAGTTGGAGAGGCTTATAGTCTGTATCAGCCGAGAACGCAGGAGTCCTTCCCTGTTACAATGCGCTAGACTCCTTGGGGATGGATTGCTGAGGAGCAGCGCCACGCCTACCATCAGCTCCCAGTACTTACCGCACGACTTGCCAGCACCCAAGTAGTGCTACTCACTCATACGCTGAGTTGGCGGTGCCCGGGATCGAACCCATGACCTTGTGGTCCAAAGGCGAGAGCTCTACTGACTGAGCCACCCGGATACAGTGGCTCAGCAGGTAAAGCGTCTCTCTTAGAATCAGAAGGTTCCCGGTTTAATTCCTGGCTTCTGGTCTTAGTGTCCTTGAGCAATACACTGTGAACCCCTAACTGCTCCCGATGAGCAAGTTGGTGCCTTGCATGGTTTCCACTACCATCAGTGTGTGTGTGTGTGTGTGTGTGTGTGTGTGTGTGTGTGTGTGTGTGTGTGTGTGTGCGTGTGCGCGCGCGTGCGTGTGTGATAGGGAAATACCCTGTAAAGCACTTTGGATAAAGGTGCTATAAATGCAGTCCTTTACATTTTCAGTCCAAAAAGGTGTTGTTCCTCTTTAAAGCCGTTGTTTACTCAAATAATTCTTGCAACCTTTTCCCCTTAACTCCTCATGAGGCCGCTCACTGTTGACATCACTTTGTTGTAGGTGTTGGATCTTTTGGAGGTGTTTTTGGACAAGCAGAGCCGTAGCCCCCTGGTCCTGGGCATGCTGGAACCCCTCCTCACCATCATCGAGCGGGGCATGAGCTCCGACAGTGACCAGCAGGAGCAGGATTTCCTACGCAGGGCTGCAGACATCTTCAAGTAACCTACGCATTTTTTTCAAATGCCTAGTCTCACGTAGCCAGATGATCAGAGATCTCAGCCTACCTCTGGTGACCTCTAAATTCAATGTTGTGGCTAAAACTGTGTGGATAGAATTCAGAGATGTAAAAAAGATTATCTATGTATGAGCTTAAACGGAAGAGAGCACTAGCGCTAACTAATCTGCGGCCACTACTTTTCCTGATACCGTCCCAATATGAATGAGCGCCCTAAAACGTCTTTGCATTGGTTACGCAATGCTGTAGTTTTTTTTTAAATTTCAGTTTTTCTGTTTTCACCCAATTTTAGCCCATTCCTTTGGATTCTGATGTCACTAGACCAGACCAGATGTATAATTAGGCAGAGATCTCTGATCGTCTGGCTGCGTGAGACTAGATGTCCTCAGACATATTGCTAGGTGGAGATTTCCAGTCGTCTGGCTACACCAGACGATGACATGCCTTACTTAACCCATTAAAACCGGGAAAGCATCTAATATATTTTAGTGTTGGCTTTTAAAAAATGGAAGATATACAAGCTCACAGCGCGTCACTTCGTACTACGCTGCGAGCTTGTACATCTGCTATTTTTGATCCTTTTTTTTTAAATCTTGAAAGTTTGAATTACCCCGAAAAGATTGAATAATTTAGAATTGTTTTAACACAAATCTTCTCTTCTGGGGGTCCCTGGCACAAAACATTTTTAGATGGGTGTCTGCGGCCAAATATAAATCAATTTGGGGGTCCTTGCCAAACCAAAAAAGTTTGAGAACTACTGATTTAGAAGCCATGTGTAGAATCGGCGTCAGGTCTTAATGTGTTAAATGCTAGAAAATAGGTGCTGTTTGCCATCAGAATGAATAATCGTTCTTAGTAGACACATAAAACAGGAACACAATGATAGTCAAGGCACCATTGTAAACTATACTCTTGTAAACTATACTCTGTGTGTGTGTGTGTGTGTGTGTGTGTGTGTGTGTGTGTGTGTGTGTGTGTGTGTGTGTGTGTGTGTGTGTGTGTGTGTGTGTGTGTGTGTGTGTGTGTGTGTGTGTGTGTGTGTGTGTCCCTAGGAACCAGCTGTGCAGGTCCAAGTCTTACTGTAAGACAGTTGGAGACAGACAAGGGGAGCTCCATGACCTGATAGAGAAACTGATGACCAAAGCCAGGAAGCAGGCCGACTCCTCGGTCTCCTACTACTTCTTCAGGTTGGACCTTGTTATCACATGACTAGAATGAATAGAGACACGCTGTATTTATCAAGAGTACTTAACCACGCATGCAAAGCCCAATTTGTGGGAACGGGCACATCCAGACATGGACAAATCTGCACAGGCCTGCAATCTTAAATGAGATTGAGGCATCTCATCCGTTCCTAGCATTGGATTTTTATGCTAATCAAGTCTTTTACACCGTCACCGGTTTTGAGCTGACAATGCTGTCTTTGTTTTGCTGCAGTGCATCTCTGTACCTCGTCAAAGTACTGAGAAGTGCAGCTGAGACCAAAGAGGAGAAGACATCAGACACACCTGCTGAGGAAGTACGTTTCACTTTAAGCCTTTTATAAAGATTCCTCCATTTTAGCCCAAAGTTTGATAATTGGCCAATTTTACCTCCTGTCAAAATGGAGCTGGCAGCCTGGCACCTAGAGGATTGGATTTTGTCAGAAAAAAAGTGTCCATTATAGTGGAGATACTGTGTTGTGTGTAGATTAACCCATTAAGACTGGGAACGCATCTGTGTCATGTTTTAAAGAGAACATTTTTAACTCTGACATTTTTTGAGATGGGGGTCTGCGGCCAAATACATATCATTTTGGGTGGTCCTTGACATGAAAAAGTTGGATCATCATCACTGATATAGCAATATATTGTTAGGATTTAGAAATTTCAGATATGAATTTGGCTGCGGACACCCATTTCAAAATGTTTTGTTCCAGGGACCCCCCAGAAGCAAAGATTTGAGTTACAAATGTTCGCTTTAAAAATATATCTATTCAAAGATATGCACACATTTTCAAGATTTTTCAAAAATGGCAGATCTACAAGCTCAGAGTGCGTCACTCGGTGCCGCGCTATGAGCTTGTATATCTGCTATTTTTGAATAGCCAACAGTATGCTTTCCCGGATTGAATGGGTTAAAGGAATTTGGAAGGGGGTAAAAAGTGCTTAAACCGTGACCTACGCCAGGGCCGCAGACAGAGGCTTCTAGATTGTGTTGTGAGCTTGTAGATCTGTTTTTGGCGATTTGTTTGACGAAAGTTTGCCTATTACCACATTTACAGAATAGGCATGCTAGGGTTCATGTGGTTAACCACTGGGGTTTGTTGCTTTTTCACCGCCATAAAAATTAATAATGAATAAACGCTCCATGATGTCACAGTCTACCTAGAACCACAAAGAGTTGCAAGGAAATTCTTCCCCAGCGTGTAACTAATCGCTCTGTTCTTTGTACAGTTGCTATCCATGGGGAGCTTGGATGTGGACCGGGTTGTGGCCATCCTTAAAGACGCCCTGCGCTCCTTTATGACAAAGAGGAAATGTCCATTAACTGCACAGATGTTCATCGACATCCTGAACAAATTCCCCGTAAGTACAGTGTTATATAAATAAAAGTGAAATGATTACTTTTAGTCTCCTATTTCAGAAGGTTATCTTTCACCTAAACCAGTGGTTCTCAACCTGTGGGTCGGGGTCCCCACATGATTTGGGGGTGGGGGGGTTTCCAGATGACATTGAAGTGACAATTTAAGGACCTTTAAGACCTTTTTAATACAAGAGAAGAAAAAAGACCATTACTGCATCAGAAGTAATCGACAAACTATACATTACAATCAAAACTGGTCAAACATTGGCCAAATTGTAAAATGATATAAGAAAGAGACTAAATCAATTAAAATAGCCGATCTACAAGCTCACAATGCCTCACGTTGTGAGCTTGTAGATCTACTATTTTCACAATATTTATCTGTGGAACCGAGTCAAACTAAATGTAATGCCTCAACTCCTACAATTCCAAGTGCTTGTCAGGGTGGGGTGTCCCCAGTTCAAATATGATTATTTTGGCGAGTCGCGGCCTGAAAAGGTTGAGAACCACTGCTCTAAACAACTTCAGTGGTCACTGACTACAGAAACGAGCTCTGCGTAAAGTCTGGCAAATACATCAGCATACCGTGTTGATTGTTAACACATTGACCGCCATAGGTCAATCTCATAATGTACTCACCAGTGCCAACGTTTTATTGTTGTTTTTTGTTTTTTTCACGTCGCCATAGACCTTGTTAAAATCCTTAAAATTGAGCCGTGCACTGTTTGTAAACATCGCAGACATCTGCCTGCTTCTACCACTGAAGAACGCGTGTCAAACGGTGCCTCCATGTTGTAGTTAGAACGGTTTATATTAAACAGTGATCGACGAGGAGAAGAAAACAACAAGGAGAAAATTGAGTTTCAGTTTCGTCATTAGAATGACGGCTGACGGCATCGGCAAAACCGGAATCCCAAATAAGGGCTTTCCGGTGGTGTTACAATGAAATGGTCCGTGTAGAAAATTGAAAAAGGTTTTTTTTTTTGAAAAAAAGGAAAAAGCACCACGGCCCGTAGGCTACGGGATCGGCGCTTTACAGTTGGATTTATCGGCCCGTAGGCTACGGGCCCGGCGGGTAGAGTGTTAACGTCTTTTTTTAATTCCAGGCTCTTTTTATCAAACTGTTGGACACAGCAGTGGAAAACATTACATCTGGAGTCAGAGAACACCAACAGGTAAACAATGGCATAATACTTCCAATATAGAAATCCTTGGGACAAATAATCACATAAGGCCATATTGATTTTTTTTATATCCAATTTTACAGTCATTAATAGAATTTGATAGTGTCGTCCATGTTAAGATGTCACATGGATGTATGGTTCTATTACATCTGAAGTATTCTAGTATGAATCATAATTAATATCATATGTAATTCTCACAGTGCAATTTTACAAATCCTCTCTAAGCTATTGAACCCTACCTGAATTGAATACACTAGTACACCAAACAGCCAGTTTGAGTTGACACTATAATTATGTGTCAACAATGACTTGGGTTCATGCCATTTACTCTGATCTCGCACTATTACAGATAAGTCGCTCTGAATAAGAGTATGCTAAAATCCTGTGTGTGTGTGTGTGTGTGTGTGTGTGTACACCAGGGCCAGGCGTGTGTGTTGGTGCTGCGGTCGATGCAGAGCAGAGAGGTGCAGCTGTTGTTAGCCGGAGCTCCATGGACTGAGCTCTATTGTAAGACTACAGGCCAACTGGCCCAGGTAGGTTAATACAAATGATGGAATCATTATCCTTTGAAATATTATGAACTGCGTAACATATCAACATATCCCATGACTGCAAGTCAAACTGATATCTGTCATGCAGGTTATTATTGCGTCATTGATAATAATAGGTTAATGATGTACCCACTTCTCAGAGTTTTGGAAAGGTGGAGCAGAGTGTTCAGAAAAAGGTGGAGCGAGAAAAGATGGAGAAATCCCTGGAGCTCTGTAAATTCATGATCAAACGCATTCACCAAGAGGTAATTTTAAGTTTCTATGCAGTTTCAATAGTGTCAATGTCCAGTTCCTTTTCAGTGCAACACATTCAGCCTTATATTTGCAATATAATTTATATATACATATATTGTAACCCTGATATATCAGCATATCAGTGTTTGTGATCCAAGGTTTGTAATTAAACATCTCAGAATCAAATGTTGGCGTTTCCACTTCAGGCAAAATAAAAGCTGTGATGGATGCTTGGGCCTGTCTTGTTACTGTGGTCGCTGTCTTTTGTTTAGAGTCAAATGTTTTTTCTTTTGTCCTGTGTGTTCTGTAGAAGTTATCAGTGGACGTGGAGCCTCTGAAGAAGGCTCTACAGCCCTTGACTGGAGCCCCTGAGTTCAATAAAAGTGGTTGTCTGGCGGACACGTACTGGGCCATCATGAGACCTTTTGGAGCGATGTGAGTTTTCACCATGTGCCGACCAGCTTTGCCAGACAGCTATATTACCTAGACATTACTGATACTTAAGTATTGTATTAGTAACTAAGCATGTACTCAAAATCTTCAATGTTTTTATTTACGGTGTGAAAAACATTGAGAATTGACAAGTTGTGTTGCCTGTTTTGACAGTCGGCCGAAAATGCAAAAGACAAAGAAGATGGAGGGAACAGAGGAAGCAGGCCAAGAAGACGACGGGAAGAAGAAGAAAGGTTTCTTGCCCGAAACTAAAAAGCGGTCGAATCGTACGAAGAAGAAGATGGTCACAGAAGGCCCACAAAATGCCTCACTCTCCAAGGACAGACCAGAGGGAGACCAGCAAGGACAGGCGAGAAAGAAAAACAAAAAAAAGAGGTCTGGAGACGGACAGGCACCTTCCCAGCCCAGCCCAGCCAAGAAGGCCAAGTCACAGCCGGGCAGCACACAGGCCAAGACACCACCCACACCCACAGGCAAACCAGCCAAGAAGAAGCACAAGAAACAGGGGGGAGGGCATGAGTAAACAGGACAGGCTGCTACTGTTTATAACTTTGAATATCGTTGCTGTCGGGCAGAAACCTTGTATCTCCATATTGAAAGATTTTTTTATGTTTTTTTCTTAAACGAATGCCCTACTTCATAGTAGAAGAGCATTGTGCAAAAATAGTGAAATTGGCCGATCTAATAGTCGGAAGTACAAAGTCAAAAGAATCTACCAGTGAGGAAAGGCTTGAGGTTAGGTTAGGTTAAGGTAACGGTGGAGGTTGGAGTGGTTCAGGCAGAGGCAGATGGTACCATACTGTACAACAGATGGATGATATTAGCACACTGGAAGCACAAAAGTCAAAAGAATATACCAGTGAGGATAGGCTTGATGGCTAGGCTAGAAGAGGGCTCAGAAGTGTTGGGTATGGTACATCTTTTTCCCCCACTATTTTTGCAAACTTTAAGTTAAGTGTGTTTTATAAATATATTGAACCAATGAAAAGAACAAGAGTTCCAATATAGACTTGTGACTAACTATGCATTGCATCCATTGGAACGCTTTTATTTCTTTATTTTTTTTAATTTCCTGATGATTCTGGACATAGGTTTCTGCCCGCCAGTGACGATATGAAAAATGTATATCCGTTTCATGTGTTTCCAAGCCCTTAACTCCCGATGCCATTTGTTTCCTTGTCTTTATTTTGATTATGTGGTTATTATTTACCTTTTTACTGTAAATCACTTGCCTCTGTGAATCTGGCGCCAGTGTTGTGGTGTGTTTCAAAACAGGGTTGTGGAGGAATGAATGAACCAGAGTGCAGCTTTCTGGACTGCCTTGCCTGAGTCTTTGGACATCCTGCTGGTCTAATGTTCTTCGGCTCAAACCCTATTATCCATTTGGACGGTTGGACTGGACTGATGTGTAGGTGGCGCCTTCCTGTCCAGGAAGGATAATGAGTACACTTCTGGCAGCAGCCAATATTCGTGGTTTCAGAGGAATAAACATTAGTTTTATATCTTGCTCTGATGTACGTGATCCTGTTCTCATTGTCTTACTCCACCATAAAGCTTTCTGACCTTCAAATGTGATCGAATACTTTATTAGTCCGAAATGTAAACAGCATGCGGTACAGTAAGACATTAAGGCTGAAAAGGATAACATGAAGTCCTGGGGACTTCGTTTCTATTGTGCTCCTGTTTATTCAATTCATCAACATAGCATAAAAGTAACACAATAATACATGTCATTAACAAATACGAACACTACAAAATAGATGGGAAAATTACATTGATAAATACAAATATAAAATGGCGAAAAAAGACCATCCACAAGCTCAATGCATCGCGATTTTAGATGATGTTGAAACTTACCGCCTTACATACCCAAAATAGGGGATGCCAGGTTGATAGTGGGGTAAGGCCACATTGAAATTCGGATCATGGCCAGTGCCAAGGCTTTGTCCCTCTGTCTCACAGTGTTCCTGTCGCGCCTTTCCGTACATTCTACAATAGGATGTGTGCCATAAAGAATAACAAATATTACCACAGTGTATTCTAGTTTAAGTGAAAATCAGTGGTGTAAAGTAACTAAGTACATGTACTCAAGTCCAATTTTGAGGTACTATTTTTTACTTTCTTCAGTATTTAAAAATGTCAATAGTTTTACTTCTACCCCACTGCACCTCAGAGGTAAATATACTTTTACTCCACTACAAATATATGAAAACTTAAGTTTCTAAAATACTTTGTAGATTTTTATTATTTTTACAAAACACTAATCACTTCAGTCGTATATATTTCGGCCATTTGAAAATAGCCGATCTACAAGCTCATAATGAGCTTGTAGTGCTTATTACGTGGCTTGTAGGTCGGCTATTTTCAAAAGATTTGTTTATGCACCCCCAATATGTCTTCATGTATCAACACAGCTGCCGCCCGGTGCAGCCTCCCACAGTAATTACACAAACCTATAATATTCATGTCTAATATGAAAACTATGTTTATGTCTGTTTACGTTTTAGTGAAGGGGTGGATTTGTGTGTGTGTGTGTGTGTTTGTCGACGGGGAGCAGCAGCCATGCTTAGGATTGTGTGTAGTGGCTCTCAGCTCGTCTCAATCTCCATAATTGATGGGGAAACATCTTATTGCACCACTGGTACCAAGTCAACTCATCTCTGGAGGACGGGTAGGGAAATGCATTTACTGATCCAACACAAGTAGACAAGGAAACCACCATTGTGTGTGTGTGTGTGTGTGTGTGTGTGTGTGTGTGTGTGCGTGCGTGCGTGCGCGCGTGAGTAAAAAACTGAATAACTGAATCGAGAAACAACAAATGCCTCTTCTCCCATACAGGTGAATTGCATTATACAATTAAGCAGTTAACAATGCTCTACAGTATATAAAAATACTCGACAGGCCCAGTTGACCTCGATTTTGGATCAAATTGGTGAGAGAAAAAGATCAGCGAGACTATGAAAGAGTTCTTTATTGGGGATGCACAGATGGCAGTGCTTCAGCCAAAGACTGCTATGAGCAGACTAGTGTTTCAATATATGGTTCACAGCAGCGCAAGGACTGAAAGCAATATTATTATTATTAATAGTAATAGGGTTGGAGGCATGTATACGACTGACTTATGATAGCACGCCCAAAGTATCTTTAATTTAGGTGGAAAGATAGCCCCATCAAAATCCTTCAAAAAATATATTTATTTTTTAAGGTTTTACAGCCAGATGCAAGCTACGTCATGCACTCACTTTTATTTGTTAATTTGCCTTTATTAGTAATATTATTAAAATGCAAGGCCTTCAATTCACCCCCCCCCCCGCCAATGTGATTACATTCCAGACCACATCTCCTGTTCAGTCTAATAGCTTTGTATCCACTGCATTATCCAGTGATGACTCACTCATGTCTGCTGCATTAATACCAGCGGGTACAAGGGTATACACTTTCCAAAATCTATATCTATGGCAAACTTTTCCTCTCAGGTAAGATATAGAAGGCAGTCTGAATACTCCCTCTCCACAGGAGTAGAGAGCTCAATAACCTAAATAAGAGTTGTCCTCTCTGGAGACTGCCCTGTCTCCTTAAGGCCTTATTGTCCTGGATTAATTGCCATACAGTGGCCCTTCTAGCTAAGGATTCCAACTTTATGCCTGCATCCATTAGTGGTGAATATCTGCAAATCCACTTGAAAAGAATCCACAGTGTTTTGCTGCATACATAGACCTTTGATAGTGCAGACTATTTCCCTTACTATAGTATGTATTAACCACTTTCAACCAGGCTTACATATTTTTGGGCAACATTTTTCAAAAACGTAAGTATATTTTCAAATGTGACACGTAAGCGTGTATATGTACAGTATATGTGGTCAGTGATTTTGTTTTGTAAGTTAAATAGCTCTATTGTTTGTCCAGTAACAGGGTCTGCCATCTCTCCAGCTCTTTAGTAAACAGAAACATTTTTTTCAGGTCAGGGTACCAATTTTATTCAATCAGGAGAGAGAACTCATACATGATATAAAGTAAACTATACATAGTTGACCAAGCCAGTGCTGCACTTATTCGACTCTTTTTCTCCCTCTACACCAAATCTCTTCATCGAAAATAGGCATCACGTCAGAACGTGCTTGTATCTGCAATTTTCGGCAAATGTTTCCCCCAAATAGGGATGCAAGGGTTCAATTGGTTAAAGGACCACTTCACCCATTTTCAACCTATCTTCATATACTGTAATTGGTCCTCACTAATGCTCATTATAATTTGGTACCATTTTGTCTACTAGATCTGTGTCTCAGAGGAGGGCTGTGGACAGTTCAGAAACACGGCTACCAGTGACATCATCGATGCATCTAAGCTAATAGAGACTGCAGGTTTTGTAGTTGCTATATTGGAAGCCATTGTTGTCACGTTAATAAAAATCGAAATAGTCTTTTTAAAATCGTGTTTGAAAAAAAGAAAAACCCTGCCTAATGATGATGTCACTGCTAGGCGGGTTTCTGAAGTGTCCACAGCCTCCTATGAGACAGATCGATTAGTACCATTTTATCATGAGCATTAGTGAGGACCAATTATATGAAGATATGTTGAAAATGGGTGAAGTTGTCCTTTAAATGTGTTCACCGCTGGGCGTTGTGACATGATCCATCGAGCTTGTTAACATCACATTGACACATACTAATTGCAGCCTGGATCTGAGTATAGATGATGCTATCATTCACAGAAATAATTAGACTGCTTAGCAGGCTGGGCTGCAGTAATGTTTCAGTGCAATTCATTATCAATGTAATTATCCAAATAAACCAAACAGAATACAAAATGTTATATTGGACAGCCTCTGCCACAGGTAAAACATGTAAAGTGTAATTAAATGACCTCAATGATACCAAATGAATTTGGTCCTGAAAGATTCCAGACCATCAGCTTGGTAGTTAAGGAGAATGAGAGACATTCTGAATGAAAAAAGGAGCTAGGAAGAGTTAAAGCACTTCATTCTGATATGAATCTGTTATGTGGCTCTTGTGAAACTCTTAATCGGGAATTAAGAGGAGTTATAAACCACTTAACCAATTAAAAAACTGTGTACTACGTTGGAAATAGCAACACTGGGTTTAATGTGGTTAATGTAAAGAGTCCTCAGTATCACATCTCTAAAGAGTTCCTCTTAACAAGGCCTCTTAATGGCTGCCAGTGATCAGATGGGCAGGCCGCCTGCATTTTCAGAGCATGTTTCGGCTTGGATCGATGGAACTAACGTAGTATAGTTGCTATTTATCGGTATCAAAATGAAAACTTTTAAAAAGAAGAAAAGAAAATACTGTGAATGTTTTTTTTACATATCGTTGCTGTATTTTGACGCTTTTGCATTTTTTTTTCTTCATAAATCATTGCTATTGAACATCCTTCACGTCTGTGTGTTGGTAAAACAAATATTAAATAAATACAAAGCGCTTCTGCCAAAACCAGTTAACTCCACCAAAGGGGGATAGAGTTAGCTGGTTTTGCTGACTCCAGGCTCCACCCCCTTTTGACCTCTAACCTCATTGTGAGCTTGGAGGTCCATTCAGCTGTTCTTATCAATGACGAACAAAACCTCCTAACTCCGCTTTTTGTTTATTTATTTTTTCATTTCCTGCAAAATTTACATTTTGGAATTAACTGGTTTCTGCCCAACAGCAGAGATATACATTTTTGTTATATTAGTGTTATATTATCAATAAAACCGTAGTGTTTTGCCAATTATTTGGGTGCTCACTTGCAATATCTCACGGCCCACCGGTGGGCCCATGGCACGCAGGTTGGGAATCGCTGACCTAACGGCTTCATTAGCACTTTGAGTTTCAGGAGTAACTCAGGCGGACAATATGGGTGTTTGTCAGCACCTGGAAGACACAGCTCCCTGATACAAGAATGCACTGTTCTAGCTGCTTCAGCACACATCTGCCAATCTGCCTGAGTCATTACAGCAGACGAAGATGTATCGAATCAATGTTACTGATCTATAAGTGCATGCACGTGCAGTCGTGCACATACACACACGCACGCACGCACGCACGCACCACATCACACAACTGGCAACATTCTAAATGGATGTAGGCTGTACTGTCATATATAACCACTAAAGTAAATGATTAGAATTTAACAGACCTTCAAACATATGTGATGCTTTAAATGCTGGAATAGTGCGTATGAATTTTTCAGTATGCACTCATCTACAGTGAGTTCATCATCTAGGGATCCTCGCTGCTGCCAGGGCTATTCATTTTTCATTGTGGAGTGCACTGTTGGAGCTACAGTGTGTCCACTGTTGAAAACGTATGACTCTTGACATAACAATGTGGCTGGCAACATCTCTCATACAGAGCCAAAAAAAGAGAAAAAGGAAGACCATGAATTAGACATTTCCTGAATAAACAAAACGTTTTTCACATTGTTGCCAACTCATAAATCGTTGCTGTCAGGCAGAAACCTCGTATCTCCATATTCTAACTGTTTTTTTCGCAAATGAATGTCCTATTTGATCACACTGCAGCGTCACACAAAATCATCAAAAGTAGCAGATCAACAAGCTCGAAACCCGGCGCAAAGCAACGTGTTTCGAGCTTGTAGATCTGCTAGGTTTGCTCTTTTTGAATTTGAATCCTGAAAAGTAACAGTTTTGGACATATGAGGTTTCCACCTCACAGAGACGGAATGCACATTGAATACCTCCATGACACAGGTATTGTCAGGTATTTCCATTTGAAAATGTGCCGCTTAGCACCATCGTCGCTTTGCGATGCGTCGATCAACATGTTCAGGTTTTGGTGCCCGACATTGGCCCGGTTATTGCATTGTTGAAATGATCTCTCTCTCACTCTCTGTCCCCCTCTCACTCTCCCTCTCTCTCGCTGATTAAGCTCTGGTCTGACATCAAACACAACCTCTCTCCCTATACCTCCCTCCCCTTCTCCCTCTCTTTCCTTCCTTCCCTCCCACCTCCCTCCTCTTTCCCTCCCTCTCTCGCTATCCCTCTCTCCCTCCTTCGCTGATCGGGCTCTACTCTGACATCACTCACAACAGAAACACTTGCCTAACAATGGCAATTTGCACTGACGACGTCAACCATTGCCTGACAACTCCGATTTGTGCACAGCAATTTACGCTGATGTCAACCGTTTCACTGTGTGCAGAAAGTAAACTTGCAACTATTCAATAGCTTGGCGAAGCTACTTGTAGCTCCTCCTTTGAGTGCTTCTGCTTCGCTCCGCTTGGTTTGGCTTGTGCCATCTTGTTCAGGAGTTTGTCGTTTTTGTTTTCAGATTTTCTACACATGTACGTACGGTTGGTCAGCCTGTATTGTGGCGCTGGGGGTTTCTTGTCCTTTTCGTTTTGTTTGCTGAAACCCTCCCGGTTGTCTCAGTTTGGGGACTGCGCCTACCCTGTAACAAGTTCGTGGGAAGCTGTGTGTAGTTAGCTTAGGCGGCTTTGCAGTTTTTCCCTGAGTAGAAACACACAAGTGCTTGCGTGTTTGGTGAACCGACCATAGGTGTGGTTTTTGGGTGATTTTTGGATGATTGGGTGATTTTCACCCGACGTTAGTGATAGAGAGTAAAAATAATTGTGTGGGCTCTCCCACAGTTGTCAGTCATGAAGGGAGACTGTGCCTTCACTGGACAAGGCTCACATGTCCCAGGAATAGGTGGACCAAATAATAAGTTCCCAGCTCCATTATTTATTAAGGGGCCAAGGCCAAAGGGCTGTGGACCCTTACTGCATCTCTACACTTTCGCTATTATTCTTCCGCCGTTGTGCAATTGTTAAAGATAACATGAAATGCTTATTTGAGAGTATGTTTTTTAAATGTATGACGTAATTCGTTGTAAAAATAGCCAATCTACAATCTCACAACTTTTTGGATAGCAACGCTTTGTGAGCTTGTAGATCGGCTACTTTCACTAGTTTTGGTACCGAGGAGACATCACATGTCTCTATTGGTAAATGGTTTGTGAACAACTGATCTTAGTGTTAGTGAAACAGGGGCTCGGTTCATGGCAGCAGGCAAGAGTCTATGATCTTCAACAGACACCATCAGCTTGATGAAGCCTTAGCTCAATCACTACTGAGACAGCCTGTGAGTCCGAAGGTTGAGGGTTCAATTCCTGTCTATGTCCATGGGTTGAGGTTTCCATGAGTAAGGTTCTTAACCCTGGATTGCTAGCCACCATCCCTCAGCACTCTGCTCAGCTGTTCAGAATGCTCATTTGTCAATTGCATGGGCTGCTTTGTCTCGAGTTCAATCTATTCTGTTTCTCTTTATGCTATTGTTGCATATTGCTTTTTGCCATTCCTTGGCCCCGTTTTATCGCTGCTTGCAGCTATATTTTATTTTGGAATTCTTTGTTAACAATTCCCACATTTTTCACAGATTTTGCCTTCAGGTCTTATTATGTTAATGCTTTTTATAGCCCCCCCTAGCGTAAGTGATGGTGTGATAATATTCAACGTTAGTGTTATTTAAGTTCACCGTCATTAACTTAGCGGATAGAAATTCTCTCACCTTCTTTCTCTCTTCACACACCCACACACACACACACGCATGCATGCGCACGCACGCACGCACGCACGCACGCACGCACGCACGCACGCACGCACGCACGCACGCACGCACGCACGCACGCACGCACGCACGCACGCACACACACACACACACACACACACACACACACACACACACACACACACACACACACACACACACACACACACACACAGGTAGAGAGGTACTGTACCTTGGGATGCATCCCTGGGCAATTAAATTGAATGAAACACTTTGGGTTGAAAGAATAAGGAAGGTATGGGCAAGTATAGTTTGTTTGGTCAGAATTCTGATTCCAGATGCATATTTCTGGAAGAATTTGCACAGCATCGGTACGTTTCATGAAATATCTTTTCAACCCCAGGGAAACATTCTCATTGAGTATTACAAGTGTTTACAGTAGGTGTTCGTAGACAGTTCAGAAAGGACCGTTTATTACCCATTCTTAGGTTTCTCCTGAGAGTTTTAAAACAATATAGTGAGCGTTTAAAGCACACACACAAGGCTCTTTATATTCCTGCAACATACTGTGCTATATACATCTTTATCTCTTGCCTGAAGCTTAAGACCTCACGCCAAGTCTGAGTTGTGAAGAATCTTTTTGTTCTGGTTCCTTTCTTTAATGCTCCTAATTGTTTGATTAGTTTCACAAATTTTCATTTTACGTGAGCTGCAGTTGAAATTAGGTGGCCATTAATTTTCACAGAAGCCATTAGATAAATTGTCATCAGTGCATTTAGTAACTTAATTGGGTGCTGTTTTGGTGCTGGTCTTATTGTTAAAAGGTTTCCGCTACAATAATTAATTTATCAAAGATTAATTAATCATTTAGAGTCCGCTGGGGTCAGTAATCATTTTTATATGCACCTATTTTTAAAAAACTAAACAAAGGGTGGAGTTAGGAGGTTTTGTTCATCATTGATAAGAACAGCTGAATGGACCTCCAAGCTCAGAATGAGGTTGGAGGTCAAAAGGGTGTGGAGCCTGGAGTCAGCAAAACCAGCTAACTCCACCCTCCTTTAGTGGAGTTAGCTGGTTTAGCAGAAAGTTCAGGATCCAATGGAGTTAGCTGGTTTTGTCAGAAGCGCTTTTTAATACTTTTCATTGGTTCAATTTTTCATTTTTACCAACACACAGACTTAAAGGGTGTTCAATAGGACTGATTTATGGGAAAAATGCAAAAGCGTCAAAATGGAGTTAGCTGGTTTCTACCCGACAGCAACGAAATCCATATATAATGAAAGCAAAAAAAAAACAATACATGCACCTAACATGTTCAGCTATAGTTGAGGTTGTATTTGTTTCATAATCAGCATACTTAACCACTTAAACCCCAGTAGGAATGAATCACTTAACCCCTATACAATGTTGACCAGGGGCCCCCAGGGTTCTAAACTTGGTAGCCTCCTCCTCGCTTTTTATGCCTATATATGGAGATATCTGTATCTGTCCGTCCGTGTCCCTTTTCTGCCCATACGTATGTGGATTCCTGATGTCATCAGTATGCTCATATATGCCCATATATGGGACAACCAGATCTCCATATATGCCTATAATGAGTATGGTCAGATCGTTGGTCTATCATACAGTCCATGTGGTTAAAATGTGTACAGGTGTGTAATCTGGGATGTGTATAATGAATGAAAGACAGTTACAATTCAAATGTGTTCATCTGAAGAGAGAATAGATTGGGCTTATGTAATATTGACAATAATATACTCCAATCTATCGACATCTTTCAAATTTCCAGCCTAATGTCAAGCTCCAGCCATGGCAGGTAACATTCCCTAAAAAAAATCTCAAAACCTTTAGATATATCAGGTTTGCAGCATTTCAACTGACACACCCACTGGAAAAACATCCACTTGGCAGGTTTCCAAAGACTAAAGTAGCTATATGAGACAATTATGATAGGTGTGTTTGAAGAGTAGCCTATTCCACAAATTCATTCAAGAAATGATCTATCCACTATACTATACTATACTCTGAGAAGGATTGGTGAAGCATATTGTTCCTTGAAAATTAATGAATGAAAAGGAAATTAGGATGTATTATGTCATGCAGATGCTGGTATATGGCGTCCCTATTTTGGGCATGTCTTTATATGAGCAAAATTCTTCACAATTATTCCAAAACATTCAAATATAGATATTTTTTTCTTCTTCAAAAATAGCAGATCTACAAGCTCACATGCAATGCCATGTGTTGCTTGTATAGGTTGGAATAGGGCTTAAGTGGTTAAGCAGCATGCAGCTGCAGCGCATGGGATTGTACATTCTGATGTTGTGTGGAGCTGCACAGTGTGCATTTAGGCGCCCAGAGGAGGAGTTTACACTACTGTATATGCACACTAAATAGACCACAGCTATACAGTAAGCCTAACTGGCATCAGTTTAATGCATGCAGGGGCTTTTTTCTGTTTCTCTTAGCATTTATTTGTAGAAGAAGTGCTGTCTTGGCTACAACAACCTCCAGTGAATGCGGGACGTGGATGCTTTTCCATCTTGCGTGCGTGTACGAACAAAGCAAGTGCACTGAGCATCACATTGTGGGAATGCGTCACTGCGATTCATGATCATTCTCTGGTTCCTCTCAGATCGCCAGATCCGACCAGATCTTTGGCTCGTAAACGGACAGTAGCCTCCATCCACGGACATTTTCACAAGGTAAGAATGAAGCATTTTATCCGTGTTAGGCTATTGCAGCTGGAACCGCTGCGATCTGGGAGCCTCTCCTCAGCACCAAATCGGCATCCTTCAATTATTTCATCCATTGGTACCATTTCAAAGACGGGATGGAGTGACATTTGTGCAATTTTGTGATCCCCCGTATAGGTCTTTATGTGTTAAGGTTTCTATCTATTGTCTACCAAGTTGCATATTAATTAGTATGCGCAGGCCATGGCAATCATTTTTATTCAGATACAATCGTCTCCGTTTAAAGCTATAGCGTCTGGGTGTTTCTTTTATCCACCAGTCAGTCATCTTTGAATAATGCGCAATTATTACCCACTTAAGCGCTTAACGGTTAATTCCAATGATTTGGCTTATTGAAATGGGCGTGTCTTAAATGTCTTGTGCCTCAGAGAGATATGAATGCACCGCCTGCTCATAGACATCCTACATCACATTACATTACAGTGGTTCCCCAAACCCAAAAGAGAAATGTGATGTCCTTAAACTAGTGAAAATTGCAGATCTACAAGCTCACAAAACGTTGCAATGCAACTTGTTGTGAGCTTGTAGATCTGCTATTTTCACTACTTCTTAAAACTATTATTTCCCCTCTAATTAATTGTTTTTTTTGTTTGTTGAAAAAAACGTTTGAATTTCGTTTTGGTTCATGAAAAATTGAGAATTCTTGGTGATTTTTTGAACATCTTTTGAAATAATAGTAATTTCTGGAATCGAAAACAGGGGGTATTTACTCGATCGTGACCCATAAACAATTGCCCGCGACCCACATATGGGTCCCGACCCACTGCTTGTGAAACAGACAGTGCATATTAGAATGCTCATTTCACCACCAGGCTGATCGTTGTGGTTCTCTCCATGTAGGAATCAGATGGGACAACCAGGGCGTTTAGTTCTGCTTTCCTCGCAACTCTGAGAGACAAGACAGAAAAAGGACATCGTTACCCATCCAGAGAATCGATCACCACACACCAACAGGACCGACCGACCAAATGACGGCCAAGACATCGTCGGAGGACACCAGGCTCTCCCTCTCCACGCCGTTACGCATCTGCCACGGAGCTTCCCAGAGCAACAACGGCACCTGCGTGGAGCAGCTACAGAGCGGCGGCTTCTTCCCCCCGTTCTCCTCCACGTTCGCGCTCATCGTGCTGGTGGCCATGATCGTGGGGATAATACTCGTCTCCCTGGCGACGTTTCACTTCCACAAGAGGAAGATGAGGAAGAGGAAGATCCAGCGCGCGCAGGAAGAGTACGAGCGCGACAGCCGCAGCCCGTCGGCGTCCGCAAAGGAGCCGATGAAGCCGTGCATCATCGTCCGTCCGGTGGCGGTGGCGGCGGCGGTGGGTTCGAGTGCCTCGGGTGGTGGTGGTGCTCGGAAAGGCGACGAGAAGCCCGCTTGTTGTCACACACAGGAGACTGACCCCGGCCCGTCCGCTGACCACACTACTACTGTCTCACAGTCGGATACTACTGCTCTCCCTGACCTCCCTGACCTCCCTGATCCAGACGAGCCTGGACAAACACTGCATACGGTCGTCTCATCTTGACAATGCCACATACACACTGGCACCCCGCGATCCGACCATGTGAAATAGACCAGTGAATTCACTTCAATTTTCAGGGGTATAAAAACGGAACTCTCGACATTATAGCTTGGATTTAAACTGTGGAAAAGCAATATATGGCACAAAGAACAGCCCTACACCATGACCTCAACAACCGCCCACTTGACTTTCATTCATTCTTCATCAAAGACATCACCTGAGTGGATTAATCTCGGCTCCGCTTGTAATTAACGTACAACAAGTAGAAAATAGATATAACATAATAGAATAGCGTATGTGCGATAATGTCAGCAAGGGGAGAATTCGTTGCTAATGCTGTAAATGAACAACAGATGATCAACAGTAGGCTGCATCGGGACGTAAGGCCGATGGAGCAGCAAAGGCGCTGTCCGAAGTGCTGAAATGTAGATAACTTACATTTAACTTTAAATTTGTGCGACTATTACTACTCCAGTGGCATATTTCCTGTGTTGATGTACATGGCCACCCTCCCTCTTAATACAGATTATATTTCTTTAAGGGATTGTATAGATGATTCACCCATTGCTCTTTGACTTTTAAACGTCTTCCCTTAGAAGACCGAGGCCTCTACTCTAAGATGCTTAAACTTTAAATAGGCTACTTCCTACAAGCGTGTGACACTATTCTGTTGAGTTGATTTAAAAATTGTGCCACGCTTGAAACTGGTGACACGACGCATTATACAATGACGATGTGGTGGCCATGTTTCTTTATATCTTCGCATGTCCTATGACACAGTAAAGTTTTGTGTTAGGCTTTGGCTATTGTGGTTAGGCAGTGCAAATCTGCATATGGTATAGAAATGGCTCATTTGTTTGCATAAACTATTTTTCCTCTTCCAGTAACTTTACATATTTACATAAACTATATCCATGTCAGTCCTCTAATATCTGTAGGACATCTATTGGTAGCACTAGTTATAGCCTACTTACTGTAGGACGCAATACATTTTGCTGTACTTATGCACTCAAGATTTTTTCTTTAATGTGTCGAATAGTAAATTGGAGCGCTAATACAGTACTTCCATCTTTGAGTATTTAAAATGTATTCTCTGAGATGTAATAAATGGAGGATCCTTCAAACAGGGTTTTTCGGTCTATTTCAATTGTTTTATACACTACAGGCCTACTCTACCAACTATTGGGAAATCCTATTTCATTTATTATGTGAGTGTATTGTTAAACAATGTCACTGTGGAAGTAGAAACATTCGATAGCCAAGTTCTCTGGAGATTGTATCGCCAGCAATGAATCAATAGTGGGGATTGTTCTAAAGAACATCTCAAAACCATTCTAAACCCCCCCAAAGACTGTAGCGATGGGCCAGTTTCAAATGAACAGAGTGTACAATACCATGCATGCAACCAGACCTCTCCAGTGAATGAACACTTTGAGAGAAATTTGGCATGAATATAGTTGGAATTCCCTTTTGATGCATACAGTTAGAAAATCCCATTTGAATATGAGTGTGGAAATGTCACATGCACTGTAAAATCCTCTGTGAGAAATGAGGATTTTACAGTGTGTAAATGGAACCAAACGGACCCTTACTGCACACTCTCAGAGTTAGGGGATTTTCCTGTGTGTGGACTATGCTTCGTATCAGTCTGTTAAAGTCTTCCAGCAATATAAACTATAGTCTCCATGAGACAAAGCTCTGACCTCTGCTGCCCGCACAGGGAGTCCTGTCTGTCGCATACTGTGAGCTATCGTCTTATATGCTGATCATCCCCCGCATGGCCTGCTCTTGTGAACCACCACCCTTTTAATCTCATCTGCCATATTCATACCTACTGGAACATGCTGTGTCCCCCTCCTGTCAGTCCATTGGTCATTCTACAGCCTTGGCAGCAGCGGTTCCTTACAGAAGTTGGTGGCAGCGGGCCAAGAATAGAAGCTCCCCTACCGAGTCTCAGTGCCTTTGGACTGGTTCCAGGAGAGCATGTTCCTAATTGAACCCTGGGGATTGGACCCCAGGCTTTGGCAAGGTTTCAGTTCCTGTGAGCTACAGTGTTAGATTGGCCCTCTCAATAAAATCTAAAGGCAGACAGTCCTATCTATGGCAATGGGGGCACAGAGAGACTTCCAAACATACTGTGTGCGGGTATTTAGTGCTTAACGTACCAGGCTGAATGGAGGACACCAATTGATATGTTTTCTATATTTCTGCTTTGCAGATTATACACAGCAGTGGCTCTCCGAGTAGGTTCCTGGGGGTCCCCAACAAAATTAGTTTAACCACGTTCACCCTGTATACAACAGCTCACAACATGCCCAGTGGTGGCTTATCCAACGAGCTTGAGGTGCTGAAGCACAGGGCACCAACCTTTGGGGGGGGGAACCCAAAAAAAACGGCGAAAAACGAATTTTCAGAAGGTGGTCCGCAGTCAAATACATTTGGGGGTCCTTGACATGAAAAAGTTTGAGAACCACTGATATACAGTAGGCGACCTTTGCATCACAAGGATCAGTGTTCTAACAATATAGATGATGTCATGAATAATTGAAAAAGACCCAGAGATGAACCGTGTTTGTTGCTACATGAGCAGTTTCATAACACTGGTTCAGCATGTTGGCTGCTCTGCCAAAAGCCATTCTATCGATCCGTACACTGCAAAATGCTGAGAGATAAGTTAACTCTGAGAGTAAAAATGGGCCAGTATAGTCACAATTTTCAGTGTAGTTCTGCACGAATGTATAGTACTTACCTGCCTTTCACAGAAAAAAGCACAGTAGAGGATTTTGAGCAAAGCTGTGCATGAACCTCTGCAAACTTAAAAGCAAAGAAAGAAACAGCACAACACATTATGGAAATGGACTACCTGTCGCCATGCGATCTAAGTGGCTTTAACAATACATAGCAAAATCCTTACTGTTAATTTAATTCAACTCAGAGAGTATGCAACCAAAATGACCATAATGGGACAATTTGGTTCCATTTGTGCCCACCCAGATTGTGATAATTTTACTGTGCAGAGCCCAGGTAAGTGCAGAGAACAATAATGGTGACTCACAACCATTAACATTTATAAAAGTAATGGGTCGCACTCAGGATGACAAGTGTGAGTTCACTTTTTTATTTTTTTCTGCACGTCTTTATAATGAAGGACAAACGTTTAGGCTATTCGGCCTTCGTCAGTGACTCACAACCATTAACATCAGTATTATATCTGCCTCTTTTATGAGCCTTTCACTGTAAACAGACTTTGTTCTGTTATATTTGCTGGACCTGCTACAACAGATGTGCAGTAAACAGCTCCCAGAACCAGTGATATGTCCCTGGAGTGGACTATGGCTTTTGTGGAATTCTTCTCCTATTAACTGTAGCTATACTGGTTCTGTTCAGTTAGTGGAGCTGGAGGTCAGGGGCTTTAAAAGTGCTTCAGTGACACAATTCCCGCCGCCCACTGAGAAGAGAAAGAATAGCAACTGCCAACTGGTACTCAGTTACAAGTTAGCAGTGATGGAAGAAGTACTCACATGCTTACTTAAGTAAGCATGTAGTAAAAGTATCAATACCCTATTGTAGAAATAGTCTGTTACAAGGATAAGCTCGGTATTAAAAACGTACTTGAGTAAAAGTACAAAAGTATTGGCATCAAAATATACGTATATAAGTACTAAAAGTAAAAGTACTCATTATGCAGAAGGTCCCATTTCACAAGTTTTCAAATGGATAAAAAATCCATTGAAAATAGCCGATCTACAAGCTCACAACGCGTCGCTTTGCAACACGTTTTGTAATAACAATCAAAATCTACAAAGTAACTAGCAATTAAAGTTTTCAAATAATTGTAGAGGAGTAAAAGTACAATATTTGCCTCAGAGATGTAGTGTAGAGTAGAAGTAAAAAGAAAATTGGAAATACTCCAGTAAAGTAAAAAATACCTCAAAATTATACTTGTACAGTACTTGAGCAAATGTACTCAGTTACTTTATACCACTGGTTTCAGTGACACAATTCCAAGCCATCCACTGAGAAGAGAAAGAATAGCAACTGGTACTCAGTGACAAGTTACATATGCAAAAAAAGAACATAAAATGTTAAAATATGGAGATGTGGTTTCTGCACGACAGCAATGATATGTAGGGTTAATGTTTTGATATTTGATAAATTAATCTAGCTGCTTTATACTTTATATCTGTTGTATAATGTCTTAAAATTGTCTTTTCATAAGCAGTATTAGTCTGGATGGAATCTGATATAAGTTCTATCTGTGGTTTAGTGTCTAAAGCTGGTGCATTCATGAATGATGGGAACCCTGTTTGCCTTTAATGGTTTCCAGTATTTACCCTTGCGTTAAGACATTAATTAATCTTAATATTTGCGCATCAGCTGCAACAGGCACATTAATCCATGTTATGACGACAGTGATCCATTTGGTCTCCAACCCAGTCCTCAGGAGAATACAGTGGGTTCCTCAATCCTTTACAGTATGTGAATATTATATTTTTACATAATGTGTGATACTATAGTCTAATTTCCTAAGCTTTGCCGGAAAATAGACCAGATGCAATTGTATCAGATGTACCGTTCTCCTTCTGATATTCAGTGCTGTATGCATACAGAATGATCCTATTATAGCTGAATGCATTTAGCATTTTGCATTCAAGATCCTATATAGTCCCTATAGCTGCACACATACAAATGCTGAGTGTTCACTTAACCACTTGAACCACAGCATCCATATTCTGGGGGGAACATTAGCCACAAATAGCCGATCTACAAGTATGTTATGAGCTTGTAGATCGGCTATTTTTGCGATCCAAGTACAGAGCCAACACATGCAGGTCCAGTCTAGATGGTTTAAGTAATTTATGTGTTAATGTTTTAATTAGCCCTCCAGATTGTACTGTGTACAACATGACCTAATGTGCTCAACATCTAAAGGCTCACCGGGGTAGCATTATCTTTGCACTGACTGTTCCACAACAAAGCATTGCTGTTTTGCTCTGCATCTTTTTTTATATTATAATACAGATGCCTGACAAATGAAAGGAAACGTGTTGGGCCACTACAAGCCTCCAGAACAGCTTCAGTGCACCTTGGCAAAGGAAGGAACACCATTCTAATTTGGTATTTTTATGATGGTGAGTGCTGTCTAACACGTTCCGTCCTACATCTCCTTTAGGTGTTCAATTATGGTTGAGATCTGGTGCCTGCGAAGGCCATAGCATATTATTCACATAATTTGCATACTAATCAAACCATTCAGTGAACCCTCATGTCCTGGGGATGAAGGATTTGTCATCCTGGAAGAGACCACTGCTATCAGGATGGAAGTCTTTCATCATAGGATAAAGGTGATCACTCATAACAGCTTTGCATTGATTTGCAGTGACCCTTACGAAGTGGACCCAAGCCATAACAGGAACATGCCCCCCACAGCATAACCTTTCACTGAAGGGGTCAAGCATTCAGGCCACTACCTCTTGCACTCGCCCACTTGTGGAGAATATGGTGATGGCTGACTCGTCTGAACATATCACGTTGTTCCAACATCTCTAGTGTCCATGGTTTTAGCACCACTGAACTTGCAAGCATGCACTTGTCTTTGTACATAGGGGTTCATGCAACGTTCATGCATGTCAACAGACTTTTTGATCATTTGATCACTCCTGTGTGACCATTCTCAGTCACCTGAGGAGGAGTTGCTCTTGTTCTTACATATCACAATAATGCACAAGCATGCAGCATGGTCATCGAACGTGTGCTTTGGACCACAATTTGAATATCGTCTCTGTCGGGTGGAAACCTCATATGTCCAAAACTGTTACTTTTCAGGATTAAAAAATTCATGCAATAATTTGCATGCTTTTTAGCATGCCAGTAACATAATCCATTGAAAATTCTGTTCTATCAATTATTTGGGGTTTCGACCATACCTACACCTATCTAATATTGGGGTTATTGCAAACCGACCACTAGGGGGCGAGCCCAACTCGTTTGCGATGGTTATTGAAAACCTTATGCCCATACCTAACACCATACCAAAAATCAGAAACTTGTCAGTCACCAAGAGCCAAATCTTAATGATTTTTGACGAGTTCCCTTCCAGCTACCATTGAAGCATTAGTGAGGGATGTTAGCTGTAGACCAAAGTGTAACAAGCACACATGTTGAAACTGAAATGATTCAAGGTACCTTTGAATTCTAGCCTGCATTTCCAGTGTGATTAAAATAATACAGTTTCTAAGGTAACAGCTGCTTTTCCGGTAACTGTACATAGCAGACTCGTTAGCGCTCGCACCATATGTCTCTCACCACAACCAAGCCCTCATTATTGGTTTCTGCTTGTTTGTTAACACTGACACTTTGGACTTGTGCATTCAGCAGGATACCAATTTACACATTTTTTGTATTATTATTTTGCTTTACTGTACTAATTTACACCTTTTGCTCATCCATATTATTTCCACAGTAATTGCCAAAGTTTGAAGGTCTCAAAACATAGTTGGCATACTGTACATGCTGGTGACTTTGGGGTTCCTTCCCAACCCCTGATTAATTACATTTTCCATGAAGTCAGTATGAAGAAGAGTGACCTCCCTAATTTATGCTCCATCACATGGTGGTGTTGCTCACTGAAAATAACAGCTTTTCACAGATTTTCACATTGAAAATCTGTATCAGCTTCATCCTTTTCACCTGGACAAAATTGTCCTTTTACCCTGTCAGCAGAATTCCAAATGCCCCACGGACCTTTCGATGAGTGAGGCTGTATAGCTAATATTCATCTCAGTGGTGCTACAGTACATGCATGTACAGGCCTGACCAAGGAACAGTTCATGTTTTAGTATCATGTATCATGTATCAGTATCATGTCAGTATCATGTCAGCAGGTCAGTATTATGGTCAGTATCATTGGTCAGTATCATGGTCAGTATCATGTCAATATCATGTCAGCAGGTCAGTATCATGTCAGCATCATGTCAGCATCATGGTCAGTATCATGGTCATTATCATGTCAGTATCATGGTCAGTACCATGTCAGTATCATGGTCAGTATCATGGTCAGCATCTTGTCAGCATCATGTCAGTATCAAGGTTAGTATCATGTCAGTATCATGGTGTGTATCAGGTCAGTATCATGTCTGTATCATGTCTGTATCATGTCTGTATCATGTCTGTATCATGTCAGTATCATGGTCAGTATCATGGTCAGTATCATGGTTTTTATCATGTGTGTGTGTGCTGTTAGTGGTGCGACTGGCAAGGCAAGTTCAGTTGGGCTCCTCACCATCGAGTGAAAACAGACAGGGCAAATTCCATGGTACGTCGTTTTTACAGATATACCTATCTTGTTTCGGACCAAAGTTGTGGCCGGACGGAAGGACAGACGGACAGACAGACGGACGGACGGACGGACGGACGGACGGACGGACGGACGGACGGAAGGACGGACGGACGGACGGACGGACGGACGGACGGACGGACGGAAGGATGGATGAATGGATGGATGGATGGATGGACTGACAGACCTAACAACATTTCCACCAGAGCTGTTAATGCAGTGACAAGGACACAATCTCCTGCCGACTTCCCACGCACAAACAGCACTGACAACGTGTGTGTACTGGAGCGCCAGGCCAAGCCGGAAGTGAAGCAATTGGTCACATTATGACACTTGTGATTTATTAACACTGAAAGTAGCCTATGGGGCAGTCATCTTCATGACATAGAAGTTATTTTGTTTAGAGAGTCAATGTTTTTCAACCTGCTTTTGGAGTCATCCCTGAGGCTGGTTCTCACAAAGTAAAATTGAATGGCCCAGTTTCCCTTCTGAGAGAAGTCAAGATTAGCCTGGGGGCTTGTTCTATCAGATTAACTAAAAACAGAAATGTTATACACTTTTAATAGCATTCCAGCACCCATTTGCCTGCCTTGGCTGAGTGAGGGCAAGAATAAGGTTGGTTAAACACCAAAATGTGTACACTGGGGTTCGGAAATGTGGAGCAAACAGAGAACATAAGTTGTACAGACAAGTAATACTGTATCACAGCCCCGGATCTGTCTTTCAATCTGACAGCAGCTCAGCAGGTGTGAGAACCAGAGCTCATTAGCAAGAGCATTCAGCTGCACTCTTTCATCCATTTAAGATAGCAATATTTCTCTGTTGCTCATTATTTCCTCTCTCTATTCAGATTGTCTCAATGTATTATAGGCAGCATAATGAAACTCAAAGCATGCTCTATGCCCTTTTTTCTCTCTCTACTGCTGATTATAATGTATTATTGTTATTGTTATTATTCTCATTATTCTCATTATCATTATAAAAAAGAAATGGTGGCATATTACGTACACATTTACACATATCTCTCTGTTGGGTTTCTAGAACGGAACATGTCCAATTAAACCTTCCCAACGGTATATTAGTACTAATAGCTTCACCAGCAATGGTTCAAAGTACCTATTATGATCATGAGTAACCTTCATTTTGAGGCTTTTGTCCTGCGTGGCAAACACCAAAACACTGGCTAAGCACAGTAAAATGTCCGGATCTTAGGCTCCTGTGTGGTAGTATCGTGCTCTATAAGTATATTGTTTGCAGCTTGTTTTGCACATTGCTATGTAAGACAACGACAAAATTAGACCGTCCTGTGGGACAAAAATGAACCTATCATTTACAGTACCATAACCTCCAAGTGCTTAAAGGAGAATTTTGGACTAAGGTTTTCTTACCTTTTCTATGATGTTATGATATCTTACGATGAATGGTACAGTAGAAAAATGTCATAACTCCATCCTGGGTCCGCCACAGTTTAAAATGTGAGCGGATAAGCCTTGCGCTAGATCGTGTATTTTAATAGCTTTTTTTTGTGTCAAAAAACACCTTGACACCGTCAAAAAAAAAACAAGAAAAAAAAAAACAGAAGTCTCGCTAGACGAGATCGAAATCTCGAGATTACAATCTCGTCTAGTGAGACTTAAAGTAATGCTAGGTAACTTTTTCAATAAAACTAAAGTTAAATCTTTTGTGAGTGGCAAATGTTTCACAGCACCCACTCTCTGCCCCGCGAAAATGACGTCATCTGGACGGAAAATGGAAGCGGAAATGCACCGGTTTCCTGTTTGGCCAGGAACTACTGCACCGGTTTCCTGTTTGGCCAGGAACTACCGCGCTAATAACAAAAAGGAAACTCACGCTGATTTTAAGAGATTGTATGATTTGAAGAACGAAAAAAAAAAACAGAAAAAGAAAACACAGCTCACGGTAACTAAAGCTCCACTGGCTAAGAGAAACGATCCGCAGATCGTATAAAATAATTAAAAGAACGCTTTTTGAAACGCTTCCGTCTTCCGGTGAAAACGAATGGAATTCTGGGTAACGCAGTAATAAACGAACGGCCTGCAGTGACGGTAATGACCAGCAGAGGCTGCTAAAAATCGTTTTTTTGAAATTTGCACTGTACAACTTTAAGTTTTTTATTTTTTATTTTTTTTGGTTGCATAGTGTTCTGTCACTATGAACGTCAGATCTCACCAAAAGAAAAAGCAAAAAAGATGCTATTAAAATACGCGATCTAGCGCAAGGCCTATCCGCGCAGTTTTTAAGCTGTGGCGGACCCGGGATGGAGTTATGACATTTTTCTACTGTACCATTCATCGTAAGATATCATAACGTCATAGAAAAGGTAAGAAAACCTTAGTCCAAAATTCCCCTTTAAGTCAGGTCGGTCATGCATGATGAATCAGTCCACCGACTGAGTTCTGCTGTCCAATCGTACATCTGTAGGTAACGCTATGACTGGTTCACCTTTGGCGTTGTTGAGAGATTAATCCGAGAAAAAGGAAGGGGTCGCAACTCCCTTTGAATGCTCCAAAAACGTTAATAAACAGCAGTCAACAAACAACGTTATGACCTTGCGATCTTCAGGTTGGTTTACCTTGATATGAATACGAAACATTATTTCTGCCTTCCCAGCAATCATCTGCACAACATTTAGCATTTGTACTTTAATATCTCCCTGAGCCAGGCTGTCACCCCCGGCCCTCAGTCTTCAAACAGACTGTCATCATCCCAGTGCCAGATTAAGTGGACTGTGACATGTCTCAATGACTAGTGCCCTGTGGCCATGATCATGATGAAGTACTTCAAGTGGCTCTTGAGACACATCAAATCTGCCCTCCTACCTCAGTGGATCCTCTCCAGTGGTGGACAGTAACAAAGTACATTTACTTGAGTACTGTATTTAAGTACATTTATTGAGTATCTGTACTTTTCTTAAACTGATATTAGCATTTGTGCTTTAATATCTCCCTGAGTCAGGCTGTGACCCCCTCAGTGATCTATTTGATTGACGTTTCTGCCTTTTGGCTTCCCTCAGAATCAACAAATGGTTGATGGTTGTTTTTGTGTTAGCACCATGGTCCGTGAGGAAATACATTTTATTCAGCCGTAGGCTATACCAGTATGCAGATGAATGACAATTGACTGACTTGAATTTGACCTTTAATGATCCTTAGAGTTTGAGTGTGGTATTTTGCTAACAAAATAATGCTGAAATGAAATGCTGATGATTTATGTAGATACAGTATATCATTCAAACCCTTTAACTCACAAGAAAGGGTCTTGGGACAGGAATTGCTTTCCGATCTCGTTAGAGTCTTGACATTTCCCTGCAAATCCATATAGTGTAAATAATGAGCAGCTCAGCATTATCGGTTCCGACATTTTATGCCCGGGACTTGTTCCGATCATGCATTGTGAGATTCATTAGCTTTCACGGCTTTATTTCATTGCACAGATATCTGGTAGTTATTTGGATTGGGGAGAGTTTAATTGTCACTGAAACAGAATTATACCTCTCCGTGAGGAAGAACTCCGCTTGCAGCCTGTCGCACTAAAGGTGTTGATCATGGGGCAGGCGATAGCCAAGGCTATAAAGAGTGTAATTAGAGGAAGATTTAAAGTGGCAGCCAGTAGTGAAGGGCACAGTGGCCCCCTGCTACAGGGCACTGCATTCAGGATTTAGAATGAAGGCAGCCAGGCAGGGAAAATCAGCAGTGGTTTCAGAATTTGTCTTTTCTTAAAGCCTTTAGGCTCCTCTCTCCTCTCTCTCTCTCTCTCTCTCTCTCTCTCTCTCTCTCTCTCTCTCTCTCTCTCTGTCCTTATGTAACCTAATATTTAATTCCTTTTTCTCTGATCTATATCACCATTCAAACTCTTGATACCCCCTGATTGATGCATCACGTTTTTTTGTTGAAAGTCAGTTATTTTTCACAAGAAAACGATAAAATCAGGCTTAGGTCTACGCCTATGAATATTTTGATTCAGAAATGGTGTAAAATGGCACAAAGAATGTATATATTGAACACAAGCACATTTAGAGAAATGATAAGAATCCTCTTCTCCTCTTGTCAAGACAATTCCATTCTCTGTGTTGTAGGGTTGGATTTTCTTATCCACTGAAGCCCTATATACTTCTTCAACAAATAACAAAAATAGCCGATCTACAAGCTCACAACGCTTCACATCGCAACACAGTGTGAGCTTGTAAGAGCAGGTATATTCACAATGTTTCACATTTGGAAATCTTATACTGCACATCAGTTGATATTTCCCAAAAGGAAATGCATGTAGTATTACATTCAGTCTGACCAATAGCAGAGATCAAATGTATCCCCACCAGCGATAAAAACGAATGACCAGAGAGGGGGATATCAAAAGCAGAGCCCCCCTCCCCCCTGCAAATACTGTAGAACCCACCAATTAGGCCAGAGAGGACCTGGGGTTGCTCCCTCAGCTCAGTGCAAAGAGTGCCCCTCACTCCCTGCTCTGCTGGTTTCATAAGGAGGGAGCCCACAGCACTCCACTCTTATTTATGAGCACCACCTCCTTCACAGGCTTATTCACCAGCCATCATCCTCCACCTCCTCTTCGTCTTTCCCCCGCCTGCTGTCCTTGCTGCTGTGCTCTTATGTGCTGCTGCAGTCCTCCCGCCTGTTTCTCATCTTCTGTCCTCAAGTTGTCATTTGCTCCGTGCGTTTTAGCTTCTCTTTGCTCCTTCACCCCAATAGATTACCGCCTCTCAACACCTCTGCTATTCTCCTTGCGAGTGCAAAGTGGAGAGACTTGCACCTGCTGCTACCGCACATCCATTTTGAGAGACAACCCAAACTGAATTCAGATAGGCCGATCTGGCCTTATATATTCATTGTTGAATATACACAATGTGTTGCGTGCCTGTAGATCTGCTTGCAGATATGCATGTACTGTAGATCTGATATTTTCAACAAATGTTCGCCTAGAACTGGACTCTAGGGTTCATGTGGTTAATTAATTAATTATTAAGATCCTTGGTTGCTGGTTGCTAAGTTCACATTTATTCCACAGCAGATTCACAAAGACTGGAAGAAAAACCTAAAAACACAACTGCACTAAAATGAATGCAGAGGTACTGGTGCAATACTGTGCTACTGTGCTACAGTGCTACTGTGCACATGCATTGCCAAAGGTCAGATAGTCAATGACAAGTTCTGACACTACAAATGTCACTTCAAATGATGCTTTCATGTAAACATTTTGGAAAATGTGACAGACTCATCCTATACATTTTGAAGTCACTTGCTGCCACAATGATGTAATGATGAAATTGTTTATTACAGTAATTTAACATGAGCAAACAAAACAAAAAAACATGAATTCTTCTCGCCAAAACCTTATATACAACATCCTGTTTTACAGCCGTTTACAGCCTCAGTGTTCCCATCTTCCAGTCGTCTGTGCATTTGTAGTTCTGCCCACCCCCAAGCTGTCCTCAGGACACAGGAACTCGGCCACTGTGTCCTGAAAAGAATGAAGCCACACTCTGCCCCTCTGTCCCTGTTCCTCAGCTCCCTGTATACGCATCACTCACTTCCTTGACCAACTGTGTTTTAGGTCGTGTAAGCCACATTTTCTCAAACTTTTTAATTTCAAGGACCCCTAGTTTGGCATGCATTAGGCCATTGACCCCCATAACTCTCAGAGTTAAAGACCTGTATTTAGCCTATAATGCCATGCACAAACTAGTAACGCTTGGTTGAAAGTAGTTTTACATATATAGGCCTAGGTAACAAGCAGCTGTTTATTAGTTTTCACTGTCACTCTAAAGCCTAGAGATGTTGGTGTTGACATGCTGCAGAGGATCCACTTGTCTCCGTTTCTCTCTCTCTTCACGTTCCTTCCTGTCCAACAGGATTGTCCATTATATTAACAACACCCCCAAGCAGTGGTGGAAAGTAACTAAGTACATTTACCTAAGTACTGTACTTGAGTACAATGTTGAGGTACTTTACTTTACTGGAGTATTTCTAATTTTCAATACTTTTACTTCTACTCCACTACATCTCAGAGGCAAATATTGTACTTTTACTCCACTACAATTATTTGAAAACTGTAGTTACTAGTTACTTTCTAGATTTGAATTATTATTTCAAAACATACATTAACCACTTCAGCCCTATTTAAACTTTGGCTATTTGAAAATAGCAGATCTACAAGCTCACAACGCGTCGCGATGCGACGCGTTGTGAGCTTGCAGATCTGTTATTTTCAAATACATATACATACCTTGTGAAACGAGACATTCTGCATAATGAGTACTTGTACTTGGCACTTAGTATATTTCGATGCCAATACTTTTGTACTTTTGCTCAAGTAAATTTTGATTACCGGACTTTTACTTGTAACAGAGTGTTTCTACATTGCAGTATTGATACTTTTACTTAAGTAAAGAAATGTAGTACTTTTTCCACCACTGCCCCCAAGCATGATTCCACTCTCCCCTCTCTGTCAGAGGAAGGCTTTTTTTCCTTTTGGCTGCTACTTTATGGCCTCCTGTATTATTACAGCACTGCAGGCTATATATTGGACGGTCTACTCCAGGCTTAGTCCTGTAGGCTGAATTCTTTTCCCTACTACTGACTTCTCAACGCTGGACATCTTACAGCGACGAAATTCACTTTTTCACGGCCAGGGCTGCTGATGTCATCACTTTTGGAAGTTTGTTCCTGATCCCAAAGGCCAGAGCTAGCAGGAAAATTAATTATAGAACACAAAAGATATCGCGGATGGAAGGAAGGATGTCTTGCTGTCAACAATGGGCCTGCTGGTCCTTACAAGGATCTTATGGTTTATGTTAAAGTCACTATCACCATGCCCCCTGGTGTGGTTTAAATACTTAGTTTAAAAAAAAAATCTCTGTTCAATAAATAGATATTATATAAAATCTTCTCCTACCAAAAACGTTCATACAGGAACTTTAGAGTACCTCTCTCTTTGCCCTCATTCAGTGTGCCAGGATCAATGAATATGCTAATGTGGCTTACCCCCGTGATCCAATTCACGTAATAATCGATAATAATACTGTTTGATCGCCCAGATTTTGAGAACAACAGAAAGACCGATTGGGGCATATACAAAGCGAGGCATGCCCTACTAAATAGTGGGGCATGTCTGGCTACAGCCATGAAAGCAGCATGGCATGTGAATGCCAGTTGTACATGATCTCTGTCTGCCTCCCTGTCTCTCTCATCATTATACGCAGGCAGTCATTGTCTACCTCTCTTTGTCTTTCTTTCAGACGTCTGTCATTCTGTAATACGCAGCATCTGATTGTTGATTCCTTGAGTGAATATTTATGTTTGTATCACTAGTCAATAATAGATTGCGATTTGCAATGTAAGTGTACAGTAAGTGGTTTTCGCTGCCCCACACACTCGCTTTGCAGGTCCTTCGTGAGAGGAAGTCATCTTTGTAATGGCATTACGGCTACACACGTTGACAGTCAATTGTACATGAAACTGAAAAGCAATGGCATGTTGGTTGAGGTGTAGTCAGCTATATCTGAAAGGCTGCAGACCATGGCAGCATACTGATACTGCATAGTCTCAGGAAAGAGACCTCAGACCGGTCTGTGACACTGAATGTGAGATGGAGAGAGAGAGGAAAGAGACAGATTAGTGTGTCAATCCATACGCACACAGTGCGTGCGTATGGGTTGAAAGACTAATCAGACTAATATGTCATGCGTGTGACACTGTGACACGCATGACATATTGAACCTTAAATTAAGTATATCTCAATCATGCAAAACCCTAGTGCAAAACATCCGTCATTTTCAAATCCAGCATGCTCGGTCGTTATACATCTCTACATAGCTGTGATTTCGGCACTGTATCAGGCTGTAATGGTTTTGGTGCATGCATTGACAGATGTTGGCACTCGAAACTCTGTTGAAGGGGCTAAAGACTGACTTAACCACATGAACCCTAGCATCCTCATACAGGGGAGAGCATTTGTTGAAACTAGCAGATCTGCAAGCTTACACCGCATTGCGTTGCAACGTGATGTGAGCTTGCAGATCGGCTATTTTCAGCAAAGATATTTAGTGCAGAGCGAAAACAGGAGGGGGCCTTGTATAGAGCCTTGGGGGACTCTGGTCAACTAACTAAGTAGGCTGTAGGGTATAAGTTGTTAAGACAGCTCGGACTGAGTTGAGTTGTGGACATAAAGACTCTCGGTATTCAGGGGAGTATTTTGTCACATTGTTAACTTTAAATTGTGTTAATTGATGTCGAGCAACAGAACATGACGAATTCTACTGAGACCCTCCTTCCAGACATCATCGCAAATCTGTATGCCTAAATCATCCTCCCAAGCATTTATCAAAGAGTCTGCTACAAAATCTATTTGTTCAGAGAATGTGTTTGGATTTTTTAATTCTTGCTCAGGTGGACCCAGTAAGAATTTACACAAATAACTTTGGGGAGAAGCTCAAAGTTAGGAACAGATTGACGATCATAATTCTGAACTTATCTAAAAACTTTGATGTGGGGAGAGAGAATTTATTTTCGAACTGTGTGAATGAGGTAAACTGCTTGCTCAATATGCAGGTCGTGTAAAGTGATTATACCTTTGAGCCTCCAAATATCAAAAGACACATCTGAGAGAGAAGGGGGAAATGCATGATTATTATGTACTGGAGTGTGTATGGACGTGTAGGGCAGTTAAGAGCAGTGATTCCCAAACTGGGGGTCGGGACCCCCAGGGGGGTCCCCAAATTATTTTGGTGGGTCCCCAGAGGATTAGCTTAATGTACAACATTGTTTTTTCACTCAACAGTAAACAACCCAACATACAGTACAAGTGTATACAGGGTATCTGCACATTTCTAAAGCTACAATTTATTGACTTTTAAGACCTTTTTAATACGCCAAATTGTCAGATATTATGTAAGAAAGAGGCAAACATTGTGAAAATAGATGATTTACAAGCTCACAACGCCTCACAGTGCACGGCGTTGTGAGCTTTAGATCTGCTATTTTCACAATATTTACTTGTAGAACCAAGTCAAACTAAATGTAATACCTCAACTCCTACAATTCCAAGTGCTTGTCAGGGTGGGGTGTCCCCAGTTCAAATAAGATTATTTTGGGGGGTCACAGCCTGAAAAGTTTGAGAACCCTTGGTTTAGAGTACTTTTTTTGTCACATGAATGTATATTTTGGTGTTAATCTAATGTCGGCTGCCTGTGCCGGCATATTTGCATGTCTGCTATTGGCTAATGACTAGTATTGATATATCCGGGGGACAAGAGTGTGGTAATTGGCTAGTTAGTAGTATACTGTAGATCCAATAAGCCAGATGGACAGGCGCCTGATTGGCTAGTTCCGGTTCACTACACATATCCCATAGCTTGGAGGGAAGGTTGCTTTGCAATATTATTATTATTGATTAAAAAAAAAAATGTCAGTCGTCTATGACATATCTATGACTTGTGTGACTGAGCAAGACTTCAGCCCTATACAGCCTCATTGACTTCCATTATAACATTTAGATTAAATATTTCAAAATGTATAAAAGATTATTCTTCGGGGTGCCAATAGTTGAGTGGTAAAGGCACGTACCATAGGCTCTGAGTGATGCCTGACAGCGAGTCCCGGTTTCGATTTCCGAACCCGACGGTCCTTTGCTGCATGTCACTCCCCAACTCTCTCTCCCTGTTTCCTGTTTGAAAGATATTAAAGAACTGAGGTCCTTGGCCTGCTGGCAGCCTGCCCAAGAAATATGGCACTGATCTGCCTTGTAGTAGGCCTATGTGAGATTAGCTGCAGACTAACACACAGACAGGGGTGAATGCATGATCTCCTGCAGAGATAAATATGGTATACATCAAACATCAAACCAGCACACGCACTGCACGCTGTTGACCCTATTCCAGCACTATACTGTATGTTACAGTATATACAACCACATGCTATGTGAATTCACAGGAGAGACAGGGGCTTAAATCATTCATTGATTGATTTGAACTGAACAGCTCAGGCAGAATTGCATGGGAGGAAGGCAGTGCTCATGCATACAACAGCGTTTACACCACCGGCAGTGACCACCTTATCTGATAAGCTCTCCTCTGGGACTCTGGTGAAAGGAACGCAATGCGATGCGTTATTATGACATTTTATTCTCAAATTGACACATTTTAAACATTTACACATGGTTTTATACTGTGGAATAAATACATACACAATATAAACCAATGTGAGATGTCACTTCTCTGATTGGCTTACCCACCCTCAGCACAAATTCATATCACCTTGCCTCAACTAGTGAATGAAGCCTCGTGGAAATGTACTTTTGTGATAACTACATTACTGCATCACCCATAAATGGTCAGACAAGCCCGTGATGCTATGTGTCAGTATCCTGGTGTCAGTATCCTGATGTCAGTGTCTGTGTACAGGTGTAGAGGCAGCTCTGTGTAGGATTATGCATTCAGTCTCATGTCATACTTCTTGTCCAGCTTTTGAGGATAACAAGGTCACTCTGGCCTGCGCTCTCACACACAGTAGTAAACATTTTGGCTGCCTACACCAAACACCATGAAAAACACACAATTTATTCTTAGAAATTCTGACAATTAATTTAATATTTGGCAATCAATTTTGTATTTTCAAAATTCAAAATACATATTTGTATCTCAAATACATTTCTCAGATTATTATTTTGTATTTATTTGGGATTGTGAAAATGTTTGACCCAGATTTTGTAATTAATACTTTTTGATGTATTTTCGCCCATCTCTGGATGTGAGCTTGTAGAGCTGCTATTTTGGCCGAATGTTTGCCTCAGAATAGGACACTAAGCTTCATGTGATTATCTACATAAGCCCTACAGTATATACTTCATGAAATGACAAATAGTGAAATAAGCCAATCTATAAGTTCACAACGCGTTGCGACAGTGAGTTAAAATCGGCTATTTTTTTTAATTCCCCAAAATCTGAAATGTTTTTAAAAATCAGACCCAGTGAGAAGAGAGTGGTGCCTTTGAAAGTGTAACTGGCTGCATCCTTGTGTTGCAATCAGCAACAATATGTTGTCACGTGACACGTGACAACATATTGTCACGTGTCACGTGAAGCTTGACCAATCATACGGACGGACATACGGACGGATGGACATACGGACGGACGGACATACGGACGGACGGACATACGGACACACGGACAAAGTCAAATGTAGGAGTGGTTGGCACCACTCAAAAATCTCTGCCCCATGCCCAAAATGGGGACACCAGGGTTAATGTGGTTAAACGAAGCTATAGGCCTACAGGCCTAGTTGTGATGACCTACCTGCTTTATATAGCAGGCCTGTATGAGAATGTCCAGCACACAGCTATAGCGAAAAAGTTCAACACAAAGACAAAATGAGTTCCTTATGTATGCTTGGCTGACACTGTGAGTTTGCATAGCTGCTACAGCACAGATTAGAGCGTTCAGTGAGTGGATGGGGGTGACAATGACCTCAGTTTCGTCAATGATCTCCCCAGTCTATAAAAATGTAAAACAGCTGCTTGGGGTAATTACATGGCAGCCATTGCAGCTGAGGAATCCACAGCTGAGTTCTGGATAGACAATAAGAAAGAGACCTCAATCAATCAGCACTGACTCAGTTTGGTGTTTATTGTCACTACCCTTCTTAAGATGATAAATCGATTAGATTTTCTCTCTCGATATCGGAATATATAAGTTCTCCTATTATGATGTTTTGTATGGCTTTTTGAGTTTAATCATATTGCAAAACAAAACAAATAACAGATTATTGATATTACTCTGTTTTGAATGCGATACATTCTGAGCTGCTAAGAGGGGAAAATTCATTGTTTACTTTTCAGTTTGCAACAAATTATAGACCGTAGCACATTGCAAATTGCAATACAGCCTCTCTGTGCAATTTTTACACTGCCATGAAATAGCAGAGCAGTGTCTTCCTCAGTGCATGTGTTGAACACCTCCAGCTGCACTTAAACTGGCAATTTTCTGGGGCCTGAATGGAGAGAAAACCACAGCCTGTAGAAATAACACAAAACTCTTATTCAAACAATACCAGCTCCTGGCTGGTGCATCATCTACACTACAAAATCTCTCGGAGAGTGAAGATCTCATAAAATCAATTTTAAAAAAGCTGTAATTTAACCCTTTGATGCACAACATGGGTCTCAATAGACCCATGAATTTCATCAATACTGAATTTCATCATTCAGTATTCCAGGTATTCCTCAATTATTATTATTTTTTATAATCATTTACTAGTTCAGGTATTCAGTAAATATCTTAATATTGTTGAGCACAAATAATTATTTTAATGTTTTTCTTCTTAGTTTATGAACAAACAGATGTTGTATTTCTACATCAAATTTACACACATGGTCTAAAATGACCCACATTCACTGTCTATGATTTTATTATGTGTTTCTTTGGGTATATCTCTGAAATAAATGTATTTTCATTTACTATTCCAAGTACTTGGCAAATAAATACACAGCCCTGCAGTAAATAACATTGGAAACTAATGCCGGTCATTTTAGACCCATGTTGTGTATTAGAAGCGGTGTGCATAATTATGTTGTGCATCAGAGGGTTAAGATGATTAATTTTAAGTATATAAGACTAAATATACAGGCTGCAAAGCTGTATTTTAATGTAATGATCGTCCCCTACACTGATTTATTGCGTAACCCGCTGGGCACAAGCCAGCAGCACAATATTAAAACCGATTAAGATTCTCCATAAACAGACTTTTAAAATACTTGATAAAAGCCCCAAGAGTTATCACCATTGTACTTTTCTCACTAGACATAATCTTTTGAGCTGGGACAACCTCATTAAATTCTCTGATGCATGTCTTTTTAAACTTTTTCATGGTATATGGCCCCTCCTCCACTTTTGTCAGTTTATCAAACAAAATACTAAATACAGTTAGCAGACCTGTATTGAGAGGTGATTGTGTCATTCCATATACTGTAGCAGTGGTTCTCCAACTTTTTGCAATGTCAAGGTCAAGGACACCCAAATTCATGTATGTATTTGGCCGCTTACCCCCATCTGAACATACTGTAGTTTGTGCTGGGGGCCCCCATTCAAGACTTGTATCGGGGTTGAATGTTTCAAAAATATTTAAAAATGTTCACATTCTTTCAAGATGTTTTTTTTTTTGGTTTCCTCAAGGACCCCTGGGGGTCCCCGGACCCCACTTTTAGAAAAACTACCAAATGGGACAAGCTCTTTTGCATTCTCAGTGAAAGCAGAGCACTTTTAGAACGCTCTGCCATTACACATGCGTACTACTACTGTATTTTCTATTAATTACACACCCCATAAAGCCTTGAATTCATGGAGATTTTTTAGTTTTTGTCGCATTCCTAAGCCATTAATTTGATGAGACTCCTACAGCAGACTCCGCCGGTCATCAAATTATTGGCTTAGGAATGCAACAAAAACAAAAAAATCTCCATGCATTCAAGGCTTCATTTTCTGGGGTGAACTACTCCTTTAAGGAATTACTTGTTGTGTGTGCATGAATTATAAGTCATCCCCTCAGTACTCTATGCAAAACTCTGCATTGCTGTTTGTTATTCTAGGCCTGTTGTCCCCTTCTCTGACTAATCAATTGCTGCTAGATTAACTATACAACACAAAGAAACAGGCTTTGCTTGATGATACTGTCCTGTGACTGCTTCAAGCATGTTTGCTACAGCATGCTTGCTGTTTGCCTGCTAACTAAGTACATTTACTCAAGTACCTTACTTAAAGGAGTAGTTCACCCAAAACATGACTTATTTTCTATCAATTACACACCCCATGAAGCCTTGAATTCATGGAGATTTTTTTGTTTGTGTCACATTCCGAAGCCAATAATTTGACCTAGTCATTTGTAGAGGCGGCCTGGCACCGCTTAAAAATAAAGAAAAGGAAAAGAGTGCATAACAATGCACAATTATAAATACAGTAGAAGTACAAAGTTAAACCAGGCAAATTAAACATGTGCTTCAGTTCTACAATATTCGGATGCGTTTTTAATATCTGTAAGGGAATAGATTCCTATTTTTTGCCACCGTGTAAAGCTTATTGGATTTTCTCCAATTTCCAACTTGTTAAAGATTGCAGTGTCTAAGTGCCACAGTCCATTTGCCTAGTTCTTCAGCTTGTTTCCATGTATCGATTGCATGAGACACAATTGGTCCAAACTGATCCAAACTGAATCATTCAGACAGGCCAGAGAATAGGACCCCTTTGAGGGAGAATGGCGTAACTAATTGATTCTCTAGCTCCACCTAAGGTACATTTGAACCTTTGAACCAGTTTTTTTAACCACTTAAACCCATATTCACTTTTTTTCCAAAAAATAACAGATCTACCAGCTTTTTATTTATTTATTATACTGAAGATCTATTCTCATGTAGGCCCTATGTAAAACTCAGTCAAATTGGAATTTCAAATTATGAAAAACCAGTAGAGCATGTGATGCAAGAGTGTGGTCTAGCTAGCCAACTCCAACTCCGGACTCCTGAATTGCACCCCTCCACACTCTCCTATCTAGCATCAGGGTCTTGAGCGCTACAGTGTTGTTGTAGGTGTAGGTGGTGCGCTTCCTGCCTTTCCTGGCTTCGCCCTGGGTTGGCTCCCATAAGTGTCAGTTTGTTTGCCACCAGTTCCGGGTGCCTGACGTAGTGCCCTGCCAGCCGCATCCTTCTCTCTCTGACTTTGTCTGTTACCCCGTGGTAGGTCCCCGTAGAGGACCACATTTCTGATGTGGTCCGTCCGTGTGACACCTTGTGCCATTCGTAGCATTCTTGTGTAGACTCCATCCAGGGCCCTTTCCTGTTGTGCTGTGAGGGTCCATGTCTCAGCCCCACACACTCCACTGTAGCTACGAACAGTCGCCTCTTGAGGTCTTCTCCCATGTCTGATTTCCAGTAGAGCATGATTAAATCAATTCATCTTAGATATTGTATTAGGTTTTTTCAAGCGTCAATATCACGGCAGTGGCTCAGGGGTAGAGTGGCCGGTAGAGCGGCCGGATGGCAACCGCGAGGTTCCCTGTTCGATGCCGGGCTCCCCCAGAGTTAATGTCGAAGTGTCCTTGAACAAGACACTGAACGAACCCCTAATTGCTCCCGATGAGCAGGTTGGTGTCTTGCATGGTTTCCTCCGCCATCGGTGTGAGAATGTGTGTGAATGATGTATGAATGAAAGAACCATTGTAAAGCGCTTTGAGTAAGTGAGTACTTAGAAATGCGCTATAAAAATGAAATTCCTTAATATTATAGGAAGTAATGTAGGGAGGTTTTAGCCTCCATGTAAGGAGTTAAAATGTCATAAGCTTCCCCGCGCTCTAATCCAAGCAGAGAGATTTGCTGACCATTGGCAACAGTGGTGCCGCAGAAATGTCAGCGTGACCTCCTTCTGTGAGAACTAGAGGGCATGGCCGAAGCGGGCCATTAATTGGGTTGATGATTTTCACGCTTGTGTCCGGCTCAAGCAGCGGCCACAATCTATCCAACACCTGCAGCGAATGGACTGATTTATACAGCACTTGGTTACGTGCGCCGGAAATAGCCGATCTACAAGCTCACGGCGCGTCGCCTTGCGACGCGGCGTGAGATTGTAGATCTGCTATTTCCGGAGATCACATCATGCCCTACTTCCTGACGTGGAGAAGATCTCATTGTATTCCATTACTGTTATTAACTGCAGTAATGCAGATTGTTATGGCTCTGACTAACAATGAAGTGCTGTGAAGTCATCTGAGGATGGCTTGGGCTGCTGCCAAGAGGAGGGGGAGGGGGGGGGGGGGCTCGGCTCTCCCTGCTCAGAGATTACATGGGGTGCAGGCCTCCTTGCCCAGAACCGTCCTTTGAGTGGTATAACAACATTTTGGCCCCAGTCTGGATAGCAGAAAAAAGGTTAGTTCCCTCTCACTCTCTTTCTCTCTCTCTCTCTGTGTGTGTGTGTGTGTGTGTGTGTGTGTGTGTGTGTGTGTGTGTGTGTGTGTGTGTGTGTGTGTGTGTGTGTGTGTGTGTGTGTGTGTGTGTGTGTGTGTGTGTGTGTGTGTGTGTGTGTGTCTATCTCTCTGTGCGTGTGTGTCTCTCTCTCTCTCTCTCTCTCTCTCTCTCTCTCTCTCTCTCTCTCTCTCTCTCTCTCTCTCTCTCTCTCTCTCTCTGTGTGTGTGTGTGTGTGTGTGTGTGTGTGTGTGTGTGTGTGTGTGTGTGTGTGTGTGTGTGTGTCTATCTATCTCTCTGTGCGTGTCTCTCTCTCTCTCTCTCTCTCTCTCTCTCTCTCTGTGTGTGTGTGTGTGTGTGTGTGTGTGTGTGTGTGTGTGTGTGTGTGTGTGTGTGTGTGTGTGTGTGTGTGTGTGTGTGTGTGTGTGTGAGTGTGTGAGTGAGTGAGTGAGTGTGTGTGTGTGTGTGTGTGCGTGCGTGCGTGCGTGCGTGCGTGCGTGCGTGCGTGCGTGCGTGCGTGCGTGCGTGCGTGCGTGCGTGCGTGAGTGAGTGAGTGAGTGAGTGAGTGAGTGGTGTGTGTGTGTGTGTGTGTGTGTGTGTGTGTGTGTGTGTGTGTGTGTGTGTGTGTGTGTGTGTGTGTGTGTGTGTGTGTGTGTGTGTGGTTGGGTGTGTGTGTGTGTGTGTGTGTGTGTGTGTGTGTGTGTGTGTGTGTGTGTGTGTGTGTGTGTGTGTGTGTGTGTGTGTGTGTGTGTGTGTGTGTGTGTGTGTGTGTGTCTGTCTCTCTATCTCTCTCTCTCTCCCTCACTCTCTCTCTCTCTCTGAGACCTCCTGTTGGCCTGAAGGGGAGATGCAAACTCAATTTTCTCAGCAAGGTTACTTTTTGCATTCCTCTCGGGTATTGGTGTTACCTTGAGATATCCCTCGCCACAGCCCCTCTATTCTGAAATCGTTACTCTTTCGGAGGTAAGGCTGCTTTTTATTCTCGATTGAGGAAACTGTAAATCTGAGATGGCAACGCAGAAGGGCAGCATGTATATCATTGACACTGTCTATTTGGTTAATTTATTTGGCACAATTGGAGGGTGCGACCTTCCGCTGCAGTGCTGCCTGCATGTCCTTCCAGGAGTTCTCCCACTGGCTCTGACAGGTCTGGACATTTATCTCACCCTCCCAATAACACACAGGCAGGTGTTTCTTGGTTTAAATGTGGAAACCTTGTATGTCCAAAACTGATCCTTTACAGAACATTTTAAAAATCTATCTATCTATCTAAATAAGTGACGATCGGCTATTTGTGGTGAAGATTTGAGATTTGAGGCGCTCGGGTGGCGCAGTGGTAAAGTCACTGTGGAGGTTGTGGGTTTGAATCCATTGTGGTACATCCAGCTTTGTCGAGCGTCTACACAAACACAATAGAGAGTATGCACATGCGTCACTTTTCCACCGGGACACGTCCCCCTCAGCTAGACTGTGGCAAAACATTGAGCAGCATGGAGCGTTGGAGTTTGGAAGAGCTCGTTGGTAATCACTCAACGGTCCTGTGTACCACCTGTTTCAAATTACACATAATGCAGGAGGCAGCAGGACGCTGCGTTATTGAAAACGAGCGCTTCCCAACTCCAACACCTAGAAAAATAATCACCTGCACGGAATGTATTGACAGAAAGTAGCTCATAACATGTCTATGATGGATTTTTATGAAACAAAAACTTTGCAGATAGAAAGAGGATAATTCAAGCTTTCCGTACAGCTGCAAAGTTGGTGAGTTTAACGTTGTTTAATATAATCAGATAGGACTTTTCTGTTTGGATGTAGGGGCTGTCAAGGCCAGAAAGTAGTTTTTTGCCACTCAGTAGGTGTTCCCGCATAACTTCCGGGTACGATCATGTCACGCGCATAGCCTCTATTGGCCTGTGTTCGGGGGATGGAAGCTGGGCGGGGAAGGTGATGTTGGTCATCGCACGTACTCCTACTCGCTGGGGCGGCACCTGTCAGCGGGGAGTGTTGGGCGGGAGGAGTAGGACGAAGGCCCTACGTCCTCCTGGTGGGGGCTCCTCACTGGCAGGTAAGTCAGTAGGATATAACAGCAGTGACAACACAGACATGTGTGTGGGGAGGAATGAATTGGCATGACTAAATTGGGGAGAAAAAGGGGTAAAAATGATTGGCTACTCTAAATAAAAAAAAGAAAACAAAGAAGGAGATTTGATGCAGAGGATCAAGGGAGCGAACCAAGCATAGAGCCGTGGGGGACCCCGGTCAACTATGGATGTAGTGGTTAATTGTCCAAATGCTTGCTTTACTCCTTTACTCAAACAGTTTCAACACATGGCCCTTTTATCATTGTAATACTATTACATGCAACTTACTTTCATTTATAACTCTGTTAACGTTATGTAGGCTAGTTTTTATCTCTTGCGTTGTCACTCTTAAACGGCAAGAGCTCTTGCCATATAAGAGTGACATTCTGCATGAATCTTTCAGCATGCATTAACGGAGATTAAAGGGTTTCACAATGCAGAATAGAAGTATCACTTTAGAAGAGTACAATTCTGGCATTATGTTCTGCGGAAAATTGCCCTGTCACTGCTAATAGCGTTTTTGTCATTTTGTCCCAAATCATATGCATCATTTGAGTCAACGAGAGGCGTTGACTTGCATTGATCTGAGCAATGAGGTCAACCACTTAAAATGGGACCTTGTGGAGCAACACACCAGCTCAAGCCCCCAAGCTGCGCACATCACTTATTTATGAGTGAACCTGCTGGGGAATGTTGCTGTTATCCTCCACTAGTTGATTATAGAGTAGGTTCTATAAGGAGGAGTTGATCATCTTGTGAGGGTTGGGTGAGAGGTGAATGGTTTAAATTAAACGTCTAATTGACCGCTTGAACCCTAGCTATAGCATCCATATTCTGGGCCAAAAATAGCAGATCTATGTCAGGTTGCGAGGCGTTGAGCGCTTGTAGAGCACGAATTTGTGGCGAAGAGATTTTTGATGCTGACTGTTGAAAAAAGTGGTCCAATGTACAGAGCCAACTTATAACCAGTTTACTAAGACTAGAGAGTATAAGTGGTTAAGAGTAAAATCTAATGAATGCTCATTATAATGAGCATTAGTGGGGACCAATTTTATGACGATGAAAATGGCTAAAGTGCTCCCTTAATATTAATACATGCTATTGTTTTCCCGCAATCCACATCGGATATGAACCTGTATTTACAGGTTACAAACACTCTTAATGCTTTCACTTTTTCTCTTTCCCAAATTGCTGACCACGGCTGTAACATCACATGTTTAGACAAACACCTCTCTCAACTATGCATATACAGTGAGTAAAGGACATTACTGAATTTTCAATAATTTGAGTTGAAATGTCCTGAAGAATATAATGAAAATAGAGCAAGAAGACTATAGAGAGAGTATGACAGAGAGAGACATGGGCACCAGTTTACCGGTATGAATAATCTTGTACAGGTCACCACGAGACACTTCACAGTACACTGACACATGGGGCAGAGAGAGGAATTTTGAATATCCACCAGAGGGGCTGAGTGTCGTGCGTCTCCGGTGCTGAGCCGTGTTTCTTGTGGTTTATGACAGGATTCTTACATAAGCCACACAGGACAACTCTCTCCTGTAATCTTTCACCTTGCCAAACTGTGATAGCTGCCATTGAAGAAAGAAAAAAAACTACGATGAGATTCATTGCAGGGGCTCTTCAAGGAACATTCTGCAGCACCTATTTCAGCATGGCTTGTCACGAAATGCACCGACACCGATAACGCTCATCTTTTCTCCCACAGATTGCTAGCCATGATTAAATGGTTAAGTGCTGGGTTTAACAGGGTCTGGAGTGTCTGAAATTGATAAACATGAACAGGATATGTGTCAAGGGCTAATGCATGCTGCTGCCCGATGATCGTCAAGACGTCACTGTTTTATGAAAATGTATCTCTGGTTGCCCTTTTCTTGAAAGCATCATAAAGCCAGCTTCAGTGGAAATAAAAATATAATACAAAAATAAAACAACAGGCCTATCTCTGTCCATTGTGAATCCATATTGTCATACTTCTAATACAACCAAACTATGTTGGCAGTGGAAATAATTCCACACCTACTGTATGTCCCTGGGCTAGAAAGCCTAAAAGAAATGAACAGACCACATGCTGAGATCAATGTAAAAACTATTCTTTAATGTAAGACATCCTTGACAAATAGTGCTCAGGTGCAAAAAATAATAGGTGAGTGAGTTAAAAAGCAGCAGAAGTTTCAGAAGTTCTCACAGGAACTATAAGTGCTATAGATGTAGAAACAAAGGCAGAGATCCATAGCCGTGGGAAGTAGGGGTGCAGAGGGGGCTGCAGCACCCCCCAAAAAAATGTATGAAAAATAAAAAGATTTAATGAACAAATATATTTAGCATAATGTCGTTCGTTATTTGGGGGGGATTTAGTGCAATATGTGTTCTGGAACCGAATTAACCGAATTAAAGTAACAAAAACCCATTAAAAAAAAACGCAAAAAAATGTTTTGCGCACACGCTAGGCACGCTGCGTGCGCATACAGCACCCGAAACCTAAAACGTCTTCCCACGGCCCTGCAGAGATCTCATATAAGGTGCAACCTCAGTCAGCTGATGCTCCTAATTAGATGTGACCTACTTACCTGGCTAAACAGACAGCAGCACAATAGTGTCAACCAATTCACAATGTCACAGTCACAGGTACAATAGACATAATTATAATCAAATGGCGAGACCAAGGTTAATGAGTCACAAAATATTTGTACATAAGACAAAAGAAAAGATAAAGAGAACACCCTGCCCTTGAATATAACAGTAAAGACATAATCAAGGGACCAAGGGAAGAAGGGACGTTCTCGCTAGATCAGTTGTTCTCAACCTTATCTGGATCAGGGCCCAATCTCAAAAGTGTTCACTTAACACGGCTGCCGCGTTAAAGGTGTAGTGAAATGAAAAATATGTTTTTCACACTTTTAGAGCATATCCGTGGTCATCATATGGGCATACCTAACAATAGATGCCAAAAAAAATGAAAAAAAAACATTTTTGTGTATTTTTACATCTAAAGTCCCTAAAAAGCCAATCTTAATTACTTCCTGTAAACGAAAACGTGCTGCGTGATGACATAATACAGCCTACACGAATATAAATGAATCTTGATTACATGCACCTGTTTGATTCCCATAGCTGCACGTTCTTCAAACACAGCTGATTTTAATTACAGAGATACTCCGTTTTGAATCTCATTGAAGATGAGTGTATTACTCATTTTAAACTTCATCTGCACACTAAAATATGTATCTGAAAACATTATAGGTTAGAAATAAGCCAGGTAGTAGCAAACGTGCTTCACTGGCCGTCTCTCTCTCTCACTTGTAAACAAACACTAGCCGTGTGCCAGCACGGCTGAAGTGATTGAGATCCAACGTCCCATAGCCTGAAGGGATGGGACCTTCTGATTGGTTTAGAGTCGTTGAGCCGACGTTTCAGGCTGAACCTTCAAAATAAAATGACCGAAAATGTCACTTCAGTGCGTCTTTAAGTGATCAGGTGGGTGGGCTGTGTGCATTTTCAGAGCATGTTTATTTTAATGAGCCCCGGCCCACAGGTTGAGAAACATTGCTCTAGGTTGTCCTCAGATGAGCCAGCGGCATTTCCAGTCATCTCGACCCTCTATGCATCAGGCTAGCTCGCCAGTAGTTTCCGCCCCTGCATCTTTCTTTAGAACATCCACGTAGGTGTGTGGGACACCCTCATGACTGATGCCCGTGTGCTGGCTCCCACAGCACAAATTTGCTGGCTGGGACCTCCTGGTGTCTGTGGCGGTGACCGGCCAGCCTCATTCTCCCAGCTGCTCTCCTCTGCCATTCAGAGCTCTCCATTCTGAGCAGTGTGAGGGCTCACTTTAAGGTCTTGTTCTAATTGACCCATGAGCCCAGGTATATGTAGTTGTGACTTTGTTCAGTGCAGTGCCTCATGCGTATACAAGAAGACTCACCTCAAGACAAACTCACCTCAACTGAAAAAGGAATACTCACCCCGGGGGTAGGAACACTCACCCCGGGGGGTGGGTAAACTCACCCCAGGACCTGAGAAAACTCACCTCGGAACACTCACCCCGTGTTCACAAATGTGTTCACACAGAAAACAAAACATTATACCTGTGTTTTACCTTCACTGGAGTTTTTCTTAATTTTTCTTTGTTAAGTTAGTATTTGTTTGCATTATACACATTGGAATGTTCACTTTTTTGATGAAATCTACCTTGTATTTAAAGCACTTTAATTAGCTAAATGTAATTGAACAACATCATTTGGTAATTCTATACCTTCAAAGAAAGAATTTAATCCAGATATGGATTAATCCAGATATGGATTAAACATCAATATGAAAGCATTCTGTGAAAATGGAAAGCTCACATTATGAAAGCATTCTGTGAAAATGGAAAGCTCACAAGCCGGTAGATCTACCTTTTTTTAAACATTGGGGTGATCCGAGGTGAGTTTTCTCAGGTCATGGGGTGAGTGTTCCTACCCCCGAAAATCTTGGGGGTGAGTATTCCTACCTCTGGGGTGAGTCTTCCGGGGTGAGTATTCCTACCTCTGAGGTGAGTTGGTTTTGGGGTGAGTCTTCTTGATACCCCTTCCATCCGCCTCCATTCTAAATCTCTGAACTTTTAAAGGAGTACAATTCTAAAACTATGCAACATTTCAAAGATTCCTTTTCAGGCAAACATGTCCAGAGTAAGATGAACATTTTAAAGTATGAATGAGGTTACTAGGCGTAAGTATGTAGTTGTAAGCCTGCCTTTAAATGTCCATTGCCGCATCGACAATGAATGGGACGCTTAAAGTTAAATATCTCCAAAACTACAAATGATTTCAAAAGAAAAAATCTCAAGCATGCATGTCCACAGTAAGGTGGAATTTTTGAACTGTGAATGGAGTTTCTAGGTGAAAGTGTTTTTTTGAGGTCCCAAATTCGTCCATCGACCTCCATTCTAAATCTCTGAACTTTTAAAGGAGTACAATTCTAAAACTATTAAACATTTCAAAGATTCCTTTTCAGGCAAACATGTCCAGAGTAAGACGAACATTTTAAAGTATGAATGAGGTTACTAGGCATAAGTATGTAGTTGTAAGCCTGCCTTTAAATGTCCATTGCCGCATCGACAATGAATGGGGCGCTTAAAGTTAAATATCTCCAAAACTACAAATGATTTCATAAGAAAAAATCTCAAGCATGCATGTCCACAGTAAGGTGGATTTTTTTAACTGTGAATGGAGTTTCTAGGTGAACGTGTTTTTTTGAGGTCCCTATACCCTAACCCTTACCTTCCATCCGCCTCCATTCTAAATCTCTGAACTTTTAAAGGAGTACAATTCTAAAACTATGCAACATTTCAAAGATTCCTTTTCAGGCAAACATGTCCAGAGTAAGATGAACATTTTAAAGTATGAATGAGGTTACTAGGCGTAAGTATGTAGTTGTAAGCCTGCCTTTAAATGTCCATTGCCGCATCGACAATGAATGGGGCGCTTAAAGTTAAATATCTCCAAAACTACAAATGATTTCAAAAGAAAAAATCTCAAGCATGCATGTCCACAGTAAGGTGGAATTTTTGAACTGTGAATGGAGTTTCTAGGTGAAAGTGTTTTTTTGAGGTCCCAAATTCGTCCATCGACCTCCATTCTAAATCTCTGAACTTTTAAAGGAGTACAATTCTAAAACTATTAAACATTTCAAAGATTCCCTTTCAGGCAAACATGTCCACAGTAAGATGAACATTTTAAAGTTTGAATGGGGTTTCTATTCTATATATGACATTTTGAATCATTACAGTCAGTTCACCTTCTTTTGGGTCTTGAGTCGAACCAATTACTCCCGCGGAGACATCAAATTTCTCTTTTGGGCTTTGAGTCTTGGGACTCAAGGCCCAACAGAGAAATTTGATGTCTCCGCGGGAGTAATATGTTCGACTCAAGACTCTTTTGGGTCTTGAGTCTTGGGAAAGAAAAAAAAAGTGTGCCAGTTGGATTTGAACCAGGAATCTTCTGGTTGCAAGTCCTGTATCTAAACCACTGCACCACAGAAGTCCTTACATGTTCTGTTGACTTGCGTGGTATTTGTCTGAAAGATTATATAAAGGTAAAAGCCCCAGGTAAAAGTTAGAAAGATGTCCTTGCGAGATTTGAACTCAGGACCTTCAGTGTGTGAGGCCTGAATCTTAACCACTGCTCCATCATGGTACATACTTTCTATGGTGTCTTACACGCTCTTCACTGAAAGATCAGATAAAGGTGCAAGAGTCAGGTATTTGTTGGAAACCTGTCCTGGTTGGATTTGAACCGGTAACCTTCTGGTTGCAGGTCCTGTATCTAAACCACTGCACCACAGAGGTTCTGACTTATTCTGTTAACTTAGCCTTCAAAACTTTGTACCCTTTTCCCTTTAAATATCCATTGCCATTGACAATGCATTAGGCGCTTAAAGTTAAATATTTCAAAAACTACAAATCTTTAAAAGGTAAAACATCTCAAGGATGCATGTCCACAGTAAGGGGGAATTTTTGAACTATGAATGGAGTTTCTAGGTGAAAGTGTTTTTTTGAGGTCCCAAAACCTTCCACCCGCCTCCATTCTAAATCTCTGAACTTTTAAAGGAGTACAATTCTAAAACTATTAAACATTTCAAAGATTCCTTTTCAGGCAAACATGTCCAGAGTAAGACGAACATTTTAAAGTATGAATGAGGTTACTAGGCGTAAGTATGTAGTTGTAAGCCTGCCTTTAAATGTCCATTGCCGCATCGACAATGAATGGGGCGCTTAAAGTTAAATATCTCCAAAACTACAAATGATTTCATAAGAAAAAATCTAAAGCATGCATGTCCACAGTAAGGTGGAATTTTTGAACTGTGAATGGAGTTTCCTGGTGAACGTGTTTTTTTGAGGTCCCTATACCCTAACCCTTACCTTCCATCCGCCTCCATTCTAAATCTCTGAACTTTTAAAGGAGTACAATTCTAAAACTATGCAACATTTCAAAGATTCCTTTTCAGGCAAACATGTCCAGAGTAAGATGAACATTTTAAAGTATGAATGAGGTTACTAGGCGTAAGTATGTAGTTGTAAGCCTGCCTTTAAATGTCCATTGCCGCATCGACAATGAATGGGGCGCTTAAAGTTAAATATCTCCAAAACTACAAATGATTTCAAAAGAAAAAATCTCAAGCATGCATGTCCACAGTAAGGTGGAATTTTTGAACTGTGAATGGAGTTTCTAGGTGAAAGTGTTTTTTTGAGGTCCCAAATTCGTCCATCGACCTCCATTATAAATCTCTGAACTTTTAAAGGAGTACAATTCTAAAACTATTAAACATTTCAAAGATTCCTTTTCAGGCAAACATGTCCAGAGTAAGACGAACATTTTAAAGTATGAATGAGGTTACTAGGCGTAAGTATGTAGTTGTAAGCCTGCCTTTAAATGTACATTGCCGCATCGACAATGAATGGGGCGCTTAAAGTTAAATATCTCCAAAACTACAAATGATTTCATAAGAAAAAATCTCAAGCATGCATGTCCACAGTAAGGTGGAATTTTTGAACTGTGAATGGAGCTTCCTGGTGAACGTGTTTTTTTGAGGTCCCTATACCCTAACCCTTACCTTCCATCCGCCTCCATTCTAAATCTCTGAACTTTTAAAGGAGTACAATTCTAAAACTATGCAACATTTCAAATATTCCTTTTCAGGCAAACATGTCCAGAGTAAGATGAACATTTTAAAGTATGAATGAGGTTACTAGGCGTAAGTATGTAGTTGTAAGCCTGCCTTTAAATGTCCATTGCCGCATCGACAATGAATGGGGCGCTTAAAGTTAAATATCTCCAAAACTACAAATGATTTCAAAAGAAAAAATCTCAAGCATGCATGTCCACAGTAAGGTGGAATTTTTGAACTGTGAATGGAGTTTCTAGGTGAAAGTGTTTTTTTGAGGTCCCAAATTCGTCCATCGACCTCCATTCTAAATCTCTGAACTTTTAAAGGAGTACAATTCTAAAACTATTAAACATTTCAAAGATTCCCTTTCAGGCAAACATGTCCACAGTAAGATGAACATTTTAAAGTTTGAATGGGGTTTCTATTCTATATATGACATTTTGAATCATTACAGTCAGTTCACCTTCTTTTGGGTCTTGAGTCGAACCAATTACTCCCGCGGAGACATCAAATTTCTCTTTTGGGCTTTGAGTCTTGGGACTCAAGGCCCAACAGAGAAATTTGATGTCTCCGCGGGAGTAATATGTTCGACTCAAGACTCTTTTGGGTCTTGAGTCTTGGGAAAGAAAAAAAAAGTGTGCCAGTTGGATTTGAACCAGGAATCTTCTGGTTGCAAGTCCTGTATCTAAACCACTGCACCACAGAAGTCCTTACATGTTCTGTTGACTTGCGTGGAATTTGTCTGAAAGATTATATAAAGGTAAAAGCCCCAGGTAAAAGTTAGAAAGATGTCCTTGCGAGATTTGAACTCAGGACCTTCAGTGTGTGAGGCCTGAATCTTAACCACTGCTCCATCATGGTACATACTTTCTATGGTGTCTTACACGCTCTTCACTGAAAGATCAGATAAAGGTGCAAGAGTCAGGTATTTGTTGGAAACCTGTCCTGGTTGGATTTGAACCGGTAACCTTCTGGTTGCAGGTCCTGTATCTAAACCACTGCACCACAGAGGTTCTGACTTATTCTGTTAACTTAGCCTTCAAAACGTTGTACCCTTTTCCCTTTAAATATCCATTGCCATTGACAATGCATTAGGCGCTTAAAGTTAAATATTTCAAAAACTACAAATCTTTAAAAGGTAAAACATCTCAAGGATGCATGTCCACAGTAAGGGGGAATTTTTGAACTGTGAATGGAGTTTCTAGGTGAAAGTGTTTTTTTGAGGTCCCAAAACCTTCCACCCGCCTCCATTCTAAATCTCTGAACTTTTAAAGGAGTACAATTCTAAAACTATTAAACATTTCAAAGATTCCTTTTCAGGCAAACATGTCCAGAGTAAGACGAACATTTTAAAGTATGAATGAGGTTACTAGGCGTAAGTATGTAGTTGTAAGCCTGCCTTTAAATGTCCATTGCCGCATCGACAATGAATGGGGCGCTTAAAGTTAAATATCTCCAAAACTACAAATGATTTCATAAGAAAAAATCTCAAGCATGCATGTCCACAGTAAGGTGGAATTTTTGAACTGTGAATGGAGTTTCCTGGTGAACGTGTTTTTTTGAGGTCCCTATACCCTAACCCTTACCTTCCATCCGCCTCCATTCTAAATCTCTGAACTTTTAAAGGAGTACAATTCTAAAACTATGCAACATTTCAAAGATTCCTTTTCAGGCAAACATGTCCAGAGTAAGATAAACATTTTAAAGTATGAATGAGGTTACTAGGCGTAAGTATGTAGTTGTAAGCCTGCCTTTAAATGTCCATTGCCGCATCGACAATGAATGGGGCGCTTAAAGTTAAATATCTCCAAAACTACAAATGATTTCAAAAGAAAAAATCTCAAGCATGCATGTCCACAGTAAGGTGGAATTTTTGAACTGTGAATGGAGTTTCTAGGTGAAAGTGTTTTTTTGAGGTCCCAAATTCGTCCATCGACCTCCATTATAAATCTCTGAACTTTTAAAGGAGTACAATTCTAAAACTATTAAACATTTCAAAGATTCCTTTTCAGGCAAACATGTCCAGAGTAAGACGAACATTTTAAAGTATGAATGAGGTTACTAGGCGTAAGTATGTAGTTGTAAGCCTGCCTTTAAATGTACATTGCCGCATCGACAATGAATGGGGCGCTTAAAGTTAAATATCTCCAAAACTACAAATGATTTCATAAGAAAAAATCTCAAGCATGCATGTCCACAGTAAGGTGGAATTTTTGAACTGTGAATGGAGCTTCCTGGTGAACGTGTTTTTTTGAGGTCCCTATACCCTAACCCTTACCTTCCATCCGCCTCCATTCTAAATCTCTGAACTTTTAAAGGAGTACAATTCTAAAACTATGCAACATTTCAAAGATTCCTTTTCAGGCAAACATGTCCAGAGTAAGATGAACATTTTAAAGTATGAATGAGGTTACTAGGCGTAAGTATGTAGTTGTAAGCCTGCCTTTAAATGTCCATTGCCGCATCGACAATGAATGGGGCGCTTAAAGTTAAATATCTCCAAAACTACAAATGATTTCAAAAGAAAAAATCTCAAGCATGCATGTCCACAGTAAGGTGGAATTTTTGAACTGTGAATGGAGTTTCTAGGTGAAAGTGTTTTTTTGAGGTCTCAAATTCGTCCATCGACCTCCATTCTAAATCTCTGAACTTTTAAAGGAGTACAATTCTAAAACTATTAAACATTTCAAAGATTCCCTTTCAGGCAAACATGTCCACAGTAAGATGAACATTTTAAAGTTTGAATGGGGTTTCTATTCTATATATGACATTTTGAATCATTACAGTCAGTTCACCTTCTTTTGGGTCTTGAGTCGAACCAATTACTCCCGCGGAGACATCAAATTTCTCTTTTGGGCTTTGAGTCTTGGGACTCAAGGCCCAACAGAGAAATTTGATGTCTCCGCGGGAGTAATATGTTCGACTCAAGACTTTTTTGGGTCTTGAGTCTTGGGAAAGAAAAAAAAAATGTGCCAGTTGGATTTGAACCAGGAATCTTCTGGTTGCAAGTCCTGTATCTAAACCACTGCACCACAGAGGTCCTTACATGTTCTGTTGACTTGCGTGGAATTTGTCTGAAAGATTATATAAAGGTAAAAGCCCCAGGTAAAAGTTAGAAAGATGTCCTTGCGAGATTTGAACTCAGGACCTTCAGTGTGTGAGGCCTGAATCTTAACCACTGCTCCATCATGGTACATACTTTCTATGGTGTCTTACACGCTCTTCACTGAAAGATCAGATAAAGGTGCAAGAGTCAGGTAATTGTTGGAAACCTGTCCTGGTTGGATTTGAACCGGTAACCTTCAGGTTGCAGGTCCTGTATCTAAACCACTGCGCCACAGAGGTTTTGACTTGTTCTGTTAACTTAGCCTTCAAAACTTTGTACCCTTTTCCCTTTAAATATCCATTGCCATTGACAATGCATTAGGCGCTTAAAGTTAAATATTTAAAAAAACTACAAATCTTTAAAAGGTAAAACATCTCAAGGATGCATGTCCACAGTAAGGGGGATTTTTTGAACTGTGAATGGAGTTTCTAGGTGAAAGTGTTTTTTTGAGGTCCCAAAACCTTCCACCCGCCTCCATTCTAAATCTCTGAACTTTTAAAGGAGTACAATTCTAAAACTATTAAACATTTCAAAGATTCCTTTTCAGGCAAACATGTCCAGAGTAAGACGAACATTTTAAAGTATGAATGAGGTTACTAGGCGTAAGTATGTAGTTGTAAGCCTGCCTTTAAATGTCCATTGCCGCATCGACAATGAATGGAGCGCTTAAAGCTAAATATCTCCAAAACTACAAATGATTTCATAAGAAAAAATCTCAAGTATGCATGTCCACAGTAAGGTGGAATTTTTGAACTGTGAATGGAGTTTCCTGGTGAACGTGTTTTTTTGAGGTCCCTATACCCTAACCCTTACCTTCCATCCGCCTCCATTCTAAATCTCTGAACTTTTAAAGGAGTACAATTCTAAAACTATGCAACATTTCAAAGATTCCTTTTCAGGCAAACATGTCCAGAGTAAGATGAACATTTTAAAGTATGAATGAGGTTACTAGGCGTAAGTATGTAGTTGTAAGCCTGCCTTTAAATGTCCATTGCCGCATCGACAATGAATGGGGCGCTTAAAGTTAAATATCTCCAAAACTACAAATGATTTCAAAAGAAAAAATCTCAAGCATGCATGTCCACAGTAAGGTGGAATTTTTGAACTGTGAATGGAGTTTCTAGGTGAAAGTGTTTTTTTGAGGTCCCAAATTCGTCCATCGACCTCCTTTATAAATCTCTGAACTTTTAAAGGAGTACAATTCTAAAACTATGCAACATTTCAAAGATTCCTTTTCAGGCAAACATGTCCAGAGTAAGATGAACATTTTAAAGTATGAATGAGGTTACTAGGCGTAAGTATGTAGTTGTAAGCCTGCCTTTAAATGTCCATTGCCGCATCGACAATGAATGGGGCGCTTAAAGTTAAATATCTCCAAAACTACAAATGATTTCAAAAGAAAAAATCTCAAGCATGCATGTCCACAGTAAGGTGGAATTTTTGAACTGTGAATGGAGTTTCTAGGTGAAAGTGTTTTTTTGAGGTCCCAAATTCGTCCATCGACCTCCATTATAAATCTCTGAACTTTTAAAGGAGTACAATTCTAAAACTATTAAACATTTCAAAGATTCCCTTTCAGGCAAACATGTCCACAGTAAGATGAACATTTTAAAGTTTGAATGGGGTTTCTATTCTATATATGACATTTTGAATCATTACAGTCAGTTCACCTTCTTTTGGGCCAATTACTCCCGCGGAGACATCAAATTTCTCTTTTGGGCTTTGAGTCTTGGGACTCAAGGCCCAACAGAGAAATTTGATGTCTCCGCGGGAGTAATATGTTCGACTCAAGACTTTTTTGGGTCTTGAGTCTTGGGAAAGAAAAAAAAAGTGTGCCAGTTGGATTTGAACCAGGAATCTTCTGGTTGCAAGTCCTGTATCTCAACCACTGCACCACAGAGGTCCTTACATGTTCTGTTGACTTGCGTGGAATTTGTCTGAAAGATTATATAAAGGTAAAAGCCCCAGGTAAAAGTTAGAAAGATGTCCTTGCGAGATTTGAACTCAGGACCTTCAGTGTGTGAGGCCTGAATCTTAACCACTGCTCCATCATGGTACATACTTTCTATGGTGTCTTACACGCTCTTCACTGAAAGATCAGATAAAGGTGCAAGAGTCAGGTATTTGTTGGAAACCTGTCCTGGTTGGATTTGAACCGGTAACCTTCTGGTTGCAGGTCCTGTATCTAAACCACTGCACCACAGAGGTTCTGACTTATTCTGTTAACTTAGCCTTCAAAACTTTGTACCCTTTTCCCTTTAAATATCCATTGCCATTGACAATGCATTAGGCGCTTAAAGTTAAATATTTCAAAAACTACAAATCTTTAAAAGGTAAAACATCTCAAGGATGCATGTCCACAGTAAGGGGGAATTTTTGAACTGTGAATGGAGTTTCTAGGTGAAAGTGTTTTTTTGAGGTCCCAAAACCTTCCACCCGCCTCCATTCTAAATCTCTGAACTTTTAAAGGAGTACAATTCTAAAACTATTAAACATTTCAAAGATTCCTTTTCAGGCAAACATGTCCAGAGTAAGACGAACATTTTAAAGTATGAATGAGGTTACTAGGCGTAAGTATGTAGTTGTAAGCCTGCCTTTAAATGTCCATTGCCGCATCGACAATGAATGGGGCGCTTAAAGTTAAATATCTCCAAAACTACAAATGATTTCATAAGAAAAAATCTCAAGCATGCATGTCCACAGTAAGGTGGAATTTTTGAACTGTGAATGGAGTTTCCTGGTGAACGTGTTTTTTTGAGGTCCCTATACCCTAACCCTTACCTTCCATCCGCCTCCATTCTAAATCTCTGAACTTTTAAAGGAGTACAATTCTAAAACTATGCAACATTTCAAAGATTCCTTTTCAGGCAAACATGTCCAGAGTAAGATGAACATTTTAAAGTATGAATGAGGTTACTAGGCGTAAGTATGTAGTTGTAAGCCTGCCTTTAAATGTCCATTGCCGCATCGACAATGAATGGGGCGCTTAAAGTTAAATATCTCCAAAACTACAAATGATTTCAAAAGAAAAAATCTCAAGCATGCATGTCCACAGTAAGGTGGAATTTTTGAACTGTGAATGGAGTTTCTAGGTGAAAGTGTTTTTTTGAGGTCCCAAATTCGTCCATCGACCTCCATTATAAATCTCTGAACTTTTAAAGGAGTACAATTCTAAAACTATTAAACATTTCAAAGATTCCTTTTCAGGCAAACATGTCCAGAGTAAGACGAACATTTTAAAGTATGAATGAGGTTACTAGGCGTAAGTATGTAGTTGTAAGCCTGCCTTTAAATGTACATTGCCGCATCGACAATGAATGGGGCGCTTAAAGTTAAATATCTCCAAAACTACAAATGATTTCATAAGAAAAAATCTCAAGCATGCATGTCCACAGTAAGGTGGAATTTTTGAACTGTGAATGGAGCTTCCTGGTGAACGTGTTTTTTTGAGGTCCCTATACCCTAACCCTTACCTTCCATCCGCCTCCATTCTAAATCTCTGAACTTTTAAAGGAGTACAATTCTAAAACTATGCAACATTTCAAAGATTCCTTTTCAGGCAAACATGTCCAGAGTAAGATGAACATTTTAAAGTATGAATGAGGTTACTAGGCGTAAGTATGTAGTTGTAAGCCTGCCTTTAAATGTCCATTGCCGCATCGACAATGAATGGGGCGCTTAAAGTTAAATATCTCCAAAACTACAAATGATTTCAAAAGAAAAAATCTCAAGCATGCATGTCCACAGTAAGGTGGAATTTTTTAACTGTGAATGGAGTTTCTAGGTGAAAGTGTTTTTTTGAGGTCCCAAATTCGTCCATCGACATCCATTATAAATCTCTGAACTTTTAAAGGAGTACAATTCTAAAACTATTAAACATTTCAAAGATTCCTTTTCAGGCAAACATGTCCAGAGTAAGACGAACATTTTAAAGTATGAATGAGGTTACTAGGCGTAAGTATGTAGTTGTAAGCCTGCCTTTAAATGTACATTGCCGCATCGACAATGAATGGGGCGCTTAAAGTTAAATATCTCCAAAACTACAAATGATTACATAAGAAAAAATCTCAAGCATGCATGTCCACAGTAAGGTGGATTTTTTGAACTGTGAATGGAGTTTCCTGGTGAACGTGTTTTTTTGAGGTCCCTATACCCTAACCCTTACCTTCCATCCGCCTCCATTCTAAATCTCTGAACTTTTAAAGGAGTACAATTCTAAAACTATGCAACATTTCAAAGATTCCTTTTCAGGCAAACATGTCCAGAGTAAGATGAACATTTTAAAGTATGAATGAGGTTACTAGGCGTAAGTATGTAGTTGTAAGCCTGCCTTTAAATGTCCATTGCCGCATCGACAATGAATGGGGCGCTTAAAGTTAAATATCTCCAAAACTACAAATGATTTCAAAAGAAAAAATCTCAAGCATGCATGTCCACAGTAAGGTGGAATTTTTGAACTGTGAATGGAGTTTCTAGGTGAAAGTGTTTTTTTGAGGTCCCAAATTCGTCCATCGACCTCCATTATAAATCTCTGAACTTTTAAAGGAGTACAATTCTAAAACTATTAAACATTTCTAAGATTCCTTTTCAGGCAAACATGTCCAGAGTAAGACGAACATTTTAAAGTATGAATGAGGTTACTAGGCGTAAGTATGTAGTTGTAAGCCTGCCTTTAAATGTCCATTGCCGCATCGACAATGAATGGGGCGCTTAAAGTTAAATATCTCCAAAACTACAAATGATTTCATAAGAAAAAATCTCAAGCATGCATGTCCACAGTAAGGTGGAATTTTTGAACTGTGAATGGAGTTTCCTGGTGAACGTGTTTTTTTGAGGTCCCTATACCCTAACCCTTACCTTCCATCCGCCTCCATTCTAAATCTCTGAACTTTTAAAGGAGTACAATTCTAAAACTATGCAACATTTCAAAGATTCCTTTTCAGGCAAACATGTCCAGAGTAAGATGAACATTTTAAAGTATGAATGAGGTTACTAGGCGTAAGTATGTAGTTGTAAGCCTGCTTTTAAATGTCCATTGCCGCATCGACAATGAATGGGGCGCTTAAAGTTAAATATCTCCAAAACTACAAATGATTTCAAAAGAAAAAATTTCAAGCATGCATGTCCACAGTAAGGTGGAATTTTTTAACTGTGAATGGAGTTTCTAGGTGAAAGTGTTTTTTTGAGGTCCCAAATTCGTCCATCGACCTCCATTATAAATCTCTGAACTTTTAAAGGAGTACAATTCTAAAACTATTAAACATTTCAAAGATTCCTTTTCAGGCAAACATGTCCAGAGTAAGACGAACATTTTAAAGTATGAATGAGGTTACTAGGCGTAAGTATGTAGTTGTAAGCCTGCCTTTAAATGTCCATTGCCGCAACGACAATGAATTGGGCGCTTAAAGTTAAATATCTCCAAAACTACAAATGATTTCAAAAGAAAAAATCTCAAGCATGCATGTCCACAGTAAGGTGGAATTTTTGAACTGTGAATGGAGTTTCTAGGTGAAAGTGTTTTTTTGAGGTCCCAAATTCGTCCATCGACCTCCATTATAAATCTCTGAACTTTTAAAGGAGTACAATTCTAAAACTATTAAACATTTCAAAGATTCCTTTTCAGGCAAACATGTCCAGAGTAAGACGAACATTTTAAAGTATGAATGAGGTTACTAGGCGTAAGTATGTAGTTGTAAGCATGCCTTTAAATGTCCATTGCCACATCGACAATGAATGGGGCGCTTAAAGTTAAATATCTCCAAAACTACAAATGATTTCATAAGAAAAAATCTCAAGCATGCATGTCCACAGTAAGGTGGAATTTTTGAACTGTGAATGGAGTTTCCTGGTGAACGTGTTTTTTTTAGGTCCCTATACCCTAACCCTTACCTTCCATCCGCCTCCATTCTAAATCTCTGAACTTTTAAAGGAGTACAATTCTAAAACTATGCAACATTTCAAAGATTCCTTTTCAGGCAAACATGTCCAGAGTAAGATGAACATTTTAAAGTATGAATGAGGTTACTAGGCGTAAGTATGTAGTTGTAAGCCTGCCTTTAAATGTCCATTGCCGCATCGACAATGAATGGGGCGCTTAAAGTTAAATATCTCCAAAACTACAAATGATTTCAAAAGAAAAAATCTCAAGCATGCATGTCCACAGTAAGGTGGAATTTTTGAACTGTGAATGGAGTTTCTAGGTGAAAGTGTTTTTTTGAGGTCCCAAATTCGTCCATCGACCTCCATTATAAATCTCTGAACTTTTAAAGGAGTACAATTCTAAAACTATTAAACATTTCAAAGATTCCCTTTCAGGCAAACATGTCCACAGTAAGATGAACATTTTAAAGTTTGAATGGGGTTTCTATTCTATATATGACATTTTGAATCATTACAGTCAGTTCACCTTCTTTTGGGTCTTGAGTCGAACCAATTACTCCCGCGGAGACATCAAATTTCTCTTTTGGGCTTTGAGTCTTGGCCCAAAAGAGAAATTTGATGTCTCCGCGGGAGTAATATGTTCGACTCAAGACTTTTTTGGGTCTTGAGTCTTGGGAAAGAAAAAAAAAGTGTGCCAGTTGGATTTGAACCAGGAATCTTCTGGTTGCAAGTCCTGTATCTCAACCACTGCACCACAGAGGTCCTTACATGTTCTGTTGACTTGCGTGGAATTTGTCTGAAAGATTATATAAAGGTAAAAGCCCCAGGTAAAAGTTAGAAAGATGTCCTTGCGAGATTTGAACTCAGGACCTTCAGTGTGTAAGGCCTGAATCTTAACCACTGCTCCATCATGGTACATACTTTCTATGGTGTCTTACACGCTCTTCACTGAAAGATCAGATAAAGGTGCAAGAGTCAGGTATTTGTTGGAAACCTGTCCTGGTTGGATTTGAACCGGTAACCTTCTGGTTGCAGGTCCTGTATCTAAACCACTGCACCACAGAGGTTCTGACTTATTCTGTTAACTTAGCCTTCAAAACTTTGTACCCTTTTCCCTTTAAATATCCATTGCCATTGACAATGCATTAGGCGCTTAAAGTTAAATATTTCAAAAACTACAAATCTTTAAAAGGTAAAACATCTCAAGGATGCATGTCCACAGTAAGGGGGAATTTTTGAACTGTGAATGGAGTTTCTAGGTGAAAGTGTTTTTTTGAGGTCCCAAAACCTTCCACCCGCCTCCATTCTAAATCTCTGAACTTTTAAAGGAGTACAATTCTAAAACTATTAAACATTTCAAAGATTCCCTTTCAGGCAAACATGTCCACAGTAAGATGAACATTTTAAAGTTTGAATGGGGTTTCTATTCTATATATGACATTTTGAATCATTACAGTCAGTTCACCTTCTTTTGGGTCTTGAGTCGAACCAATTACTCCCGCGGAGACATCAAATTTCTCTTTTGGGCTTTGAGTCTTGGGACTCAAGGCCCAACAGAGAAATTTGATGTCTCCGCGGGAGTAATATGTTCGACTCAAGACTCTTTTGGGTCTTGAGTCTTGGGAAAGAAAAAAAAAGTGTGCCAGTTGGATTTGAACCAGGAATCTTCTGGTTGCAAGTCCTGTATCTAAACCACTGCACCACAGAAGTCCTTACATGTTCTGTTGACTTGCGTGGAATTTGTCTGAAAGATTATATAAAGGTAAAAGCCCCAGGTAAAAGTTAGAAAGATGTCCTTGCGAGATTTGAACTCAGGACCTTCAGTGTGTGAGGCCTGAATCTTAACCACTGCTCCATCATGGTACATACTTTCTATGGTGTCTTACACGCTCTTCACTGAAAGATCAGATAAAGGTGCAAGAGTCAGGTATTTGTTGGAAACCTGTCCTGGTTGGATTTGAACCGGTAACCTTCTGGTTGCAGGTCCTGTATCTAAACCACTGCACCACAGAGGTTCTGACTTATTCTGTTAACTTAGCCTTCAAAACTTTGTACCCTTTTCCCTTTAAATATCCATTGCCATTGACAATGCATTAGGCGCTTAAAGTTAAATATTTCAAAAACTACAAATCTTTAAAAGGTAAAACATCTCAAGGATGCATGTCCACAGTAAGGGGGATTTTTTGAACTGTGAATGGAGTTTCTAGGTGAAAGTGTTTTTTTGAGGTCCCAAAACCTTCCACCCGCCTCCATTCTAAATCTCTGAACTTTTAAAGGAGTACAATTCTAAAACTATGCAACATTTCAAAGATTCCTTTTCAGGCAAACATGTCCAGAGTAAGATGAACATTTTAAAGTATGAATGAGGTTACTAGGCGTAAGTATGTAGTTGTAAGCCTGCCTTTAAATGTCCATTGCCGCATCGACAATGAATGGGGCGCTTAAAGTTAAATATCTCCAAAACTACAAATGATTTCAAAAGAAAAAATCTCAAGCATGCATGTCCACAGTAAGGTGGAATTTTTGAACTGTGAATGGAGTTTCTAGGTGAAAGTGTTTTTTTGAGGTCCCAAATTCGTCCATCGACCTCCATTATAAATCTCTGAACTTTTAAAGGAGTACAATTCTAAAACTATTAAACATTTCTAAGATTCCTTTTCAGGCAAACATGTCCAGAGTAAGACGAACATTTTAAAGTATGAATGAGGTTACTAGGCGTAAGTATGTAGTTGTAAGCCTGCCTTTAAATGTCCATTGCCGCATCGACAATGAATGGGGCGCTTAAAGTTAAATATCTCCAAAACTACAAATGATTTCATAAGAAAAAATCTCAAGCATGCATGTCCACAGTAAGGTGGAATTTTTGAACTGTGAATGGAGTTTCCTGGTGAACGTGTTTTTTTGAGGTCCCTATACCCTAACCCTTACCTTCCATCCGCCTCCATTCTAAATCTCTGAACTTTTAAAGGAGTACAATTCTAAAACTATGCAACATTTCAAAGATTCCTTTTCAGGCAAACATGTCCAGAGTAAGATGAACATTTTAAAGTATGAATGAGGTTACTAGGCGTAAGTATGTAGTTGTAAGCCTGCCTTTAAATGTCCATTGCCGCATCGACAATGAATGGGGCGCTTAAAGTTAAATATCTCCAAAACTACAAATGATTTCAAAAGAAAAAATCTCAAGCATGCATGTCCACAGTAAGGTGGAATTTTTTAACTGTGAATGGAGTTTCTAGGTGAAAGTGTTTTTTTGAGGTCCCAAATTCGTCTATCGACCTCCATTATAAATCTCTGAACTTTTAAAGGAGTACAATTCTAAAACTATTAAACATTTCAAAGATTCCTTTTCAGGCAAACATGTCCAGAGTAAGACGAACATTTTAAAGTATGAATGAGGTTACTAGGCGTAAGTATGTAGTTGTAAGCCTGCCTTTAAATGTCCATTGCCGCAACGACAATGAATTGGGCGCTTAAAGTTAAATATCTCCAAAACTACAAATGATTTCAAAAGAAAAAATCTCAAGCATGCATGTCCACAGTAAGGTGGAATTTTTGAACTGTGAATGGAGTTTCTAGGTGAAAGTGTTTTTTTGAGGTCCCAAATTCGTCCATCGACCTCCATTATAAATCTCTGAACTTTTAAAGGAGTACAATTCTAAAACTATTAAACATTTCAAAGATTCCTTTTCAGGCAAACATGTCCAGAGTAAGACGAACATTTTAAAGTATGAATGAGGTTACTAGGCGTAAGTATGTAGTTGTAAGCATGCCTTTAAATGTCCATTGCCACATCGACAATGAATGGGGCGCTTAAAGTTAAATATCTCCAAAACTACAAATGATTTCATAAGAAAAAATCTCAAGCATGCATGTCCACAGTAAGGTGGAATTTTTGAACTGTGAATGGAGTTTCCTGGTGAACGTGTTTTTTTTAGGTCCCTATACCCTAACCCTTACCTTCCATCCGCCTCCATTCTAAATCTCTGAACTTTTAAAGGAGTACAATTCTAAAACTATGCAACATTTCAAAGATTCCTTTTCAGGCAAACATGTCCAGAGTAAGATGAACATTTTAAAGTATGAATGAGGTTACTAGGCGTAAGTATGTAGTTGTAAGCCTGCCTTTAAATGTCCATTGCCGCATCGACAATGAATGGGGCGCTTAAAGTTAAATATCTCCAAAACTACAAATGATTTCAAAAGAAAAAATCTCAAGCATGCATGTCCACAGTAAGGTGGAATTTTTGAACTGTGAATGGAGTTTCTAGGTGAAAGTGTTTTTTTGAGGTCCCAAATTCGTCCATCGACCTCCATTATAAATCTCTGAACTTTTAAAGGAGTACAATTCTAAAACTATTAAACATTTCAAAGATTCCCTTTCAGGCAAACATGTCCACAGTAAGATGAACATTTTAAAGTTTGAATGGGGTTTCTATTCTATATATGACATTTTGAATCATTACAGTCAGTTCACCTTCTTTTGGGTCTTGAGTCGAACCAATTACTCCCGCGGAGACATCAAATTTCTCTTTTGGGCTTTGAGTCTTGGCCCAAAAGAGAAATTTGATGTCTCCGCGGGAGTAATATGTTCGACTCAAGACTTTTTTGGGTCTTGAGTCTTGGGAAAGAAAAAAAAAGTGTGCCAGTTGGATTTGAACCAGGAATCTTCTGGTTGCAAGTCCTGTATCTCAACCACTGCACCACAGAGGTCCTTACATGTTCTGTTGACTTGCGTGGAATTTGTCTGAAAGATTATATAAAGGTAAAAGCCCCAGGTAAAAGTTAGAAAGATGTCCTTGCGAGATTTGAACTCAGGACCTTCAGTGTGTAAGGCCTGAATCTTAACCACTGCTCCATCATGGTACATACTTTCTATGGTGTCTTACACGCTCTTCACTGAAAGATCAGATAAAGGTGCAAGAGTCAGGTATTTGTTGGAAACCTGTCCTGGTTGGATTTGAACCGGTAACCTTCTGGTTGCAGGTCCTGTATCTAAACCACTGCACCACAGAGGTTCTGACTTATTCTGTTAACTTAGCCTTCAAAACTTTGTACCCTTTTCCCTTTAAATATCCATTGCCATTGACAATGCATTAGGCGCTTAAAGTTAAATATTTCAAAAACTACAAATCTTTAAAAGGTAAAACATCTCAAGGATGCATGTCCACAGTAAGGGGGAATTTTTGAACTGTGAATGGAGTTTCTAGGTGAAAGTGTTTTTTTGAGGTCCCAAAACCTTCCACCCGCCTCCATTCTAAATCTCTGAACTTTTAAAGGAGTACAATTCTAAAACTATTAAACATTTCAAAGATTCCCTTTCAGGCAAACATGTCCACAGTAAGATGAACATTTTAAAGTTTGAATGGGGTTTCTATTCTATATATGACATTTTGAATCATTACAGTCAGTTCACCTTCTTTTGGGTCTTGAGTCGAACCAATGAATACAAGAAGACTCACCTCAAGACAAACTCACCTCAACTGAAAAAGGAATACTCACCCCGGGGGTAGGAACACTCACCCCGGGGGGTGGGTAAACTCACCCCAGGACCTGAGAAAACTCACCTCGGAACACTCACCCCGTGTTCACAAATGTGTTCACACAGAAAACAAAACATTATACCTGTGTTTTACCTTCACTGGAGTTTTTCTTCATTTTTCTTTGTTAAGTTAGTATTTGTTTGCATTATACACATTGGAATGTTCACTTTTTTGATGAAATCTACCTTGTATTTAAAGCACTTTAATTAGCTAAATGTAATTGAACAACATCATTTGGTAATTCTATACCTTCAAAGAAAGAATTTAATCCAGATATGGATTAAACATCAATATGAAAGCATTCTGTGAAAATGGAAAGCTCACATTATGAAAGCATTCTGTGAAAATGGAAAGCTCACAAGCCGGTAGATCTACCTTTTTTTAAACATTGGGGTGATCCGAGGTGAGTTTTCTCAGGTCATGGGGTGAGTGTTCCTACCCCCGAAAAGCTTGGGGGTGAGTATTCCTACCTCTGGGGTGAGTCTTCCGGGGTGAGTATTCCTACCTCTGAGGTGAGTTGGTTTTGGGGTGAGTCTTCTTGATACCCCTCATGCAGTTGTTGGAGGAGGATGGTCCGGGAGGATGTTGTAGGTGATAACCTCCGTTTCCTTGGCGTTCAGCCAAACTTGGCACACTGTCACGACTCTGGTCAAGAGCTCCTGTGCCTGCTCCACGTGGTCAGATAGCAGGCGGATGTCATCCACATAGTCCAGGTCAGGGTTACAGCACAGACTCATTTAGACCTCCTAGGTCTGTGGGTATTTAACACTGCCAATTTTATATGCTTGTCTTCTTTATCAACAGATCAAGACTACTTTTTTATGTCCCGGGCCCAAGTATTACCACAGATGTAGTATTCTATCTTGACTGTTTGGAACAAATAAACTAGGCTATCACAGCATAAATAATGCAATTTCACAAACTCCCTGTACCAATTAAGTCAAGTAGGCTACCGTTCATAAACTGGCACATTTTAACAAAACACACCTTGTCCTACACTCTCCAGTGGAATGTTAGTTTATGTAATTACAATTACCATTGACAATTTAGGCATTTAGCAAACACTCTTATCCAGGGTGACTTACAAGCTTTGAACTCTATAGTTAAATGTCCATTGCCATTGACAATGCATTGGGCTCTTAAAGTTAAATATTTCAAAAACTACAAATCATTTCAAAGTAAAACATCTCAAGGATGCATGTCCACAGTAAGGTGGAATGTTTGATCTGTGAATGGAGTTCTAGGTGAAAGTGTTTTTTTGAGGTCCCAAAACCTTCCATCTGCCTCCATTATAAATCTCTGAACTTTTAAATGAGTACAATTCTAAAACTATGCAACATATCAAAGATTCCTTTTCAGGCAAACATGTCCACAGTAAGATGAACATTTTAAAGTATGAATGAGGTTACTAGGCGTAAGTATGTAGTTGTAAGCCTGCCTTTAAATGTCCATTGCCGCATTGACAATGCATTTGGGCGCTTAAAGTTAAATATATCCAAAACTACAAATGATTTCAAAGAAAAAATCTCAAGCATGCATGTCGGTCAGGGGATCTTAGTATAATCTCACATTTCAGTCCAATTCACTTTTTAAACAATTATTTTACTGATTTTCCTTTCAGACCCCGAATTAGATATCGCTCAATTTTTCAAATATTCACTTCCAATTTGAAGCTCAGATTATACTAAGATCCCCCGGGCCTGTGAAGGTATTTTAGTATAATCTGAGATTCAATTCGAATTCACTTCTCAAGTCTATCTTACTGATTTTCGTTTCAGAACCTAAATAAAACATTGCTTGTTTCTGTCTGCTTCTGTGATGTATGTGCTGTAATGTACTTTGTGTAATGTATTGTGTATGTCCTGCCTGTATCTTGAACGGTGACGTCATGGACACAAAGCAAATTTCGGTGAAAGCTGACAATAAAGTTGTATCGTATTGTAACGTATCGTATTGCTTCATTTTTTCAATTTTCTATCCCACCAAAAAATCAGGAAAATGCTCCATTTTTCTGATATTCTGCTTAGTATTTTGGCTTCTTTTGATTTGGGACTGACACTGAGAAAAGCTCTTTTTTCCAAATCTTTCATCCCAGAATAAAAATCAAAGAATGTCTTTGCCATTTTTCCAATTTTCTAGCCTACCCAAAAAAATCAGGAAAATGTTTCGTTTCGGAAAAATCACTAATTGTGGAGGCCAAAATCGTCCCCCCAAAAACCTGTTAGGAGTACGTTTCAGGCAATTTAGAGTTGATTGGTAATTTTCGTTTCGGTAAAATTTATTTTACCAAAACGAAAGTTAAATCCGAAAAAATCACTAAGTGTGGAGGCCAAAATCGTCCCCCCAAAAACCTGTTAGGAGTACGTTTCAGGCAATTTAGAGTTGATTGGTAATTGTCCTTTCGGTAAAATTTATTTTACCGAAACGAAAGTTAAATGCGAAAAAATCACTAAGGGCGCGCTCTCACCAAAAGTTGGCTGGCCGCTGTTAAACGCAGGGTGTGCGCGGCCACAGTTTTTTGCAGCCAGCGGATTCTAAAAAAACGCTGTGACGCACCTGTCACTCACATTCAAGACCGTCCCCGTAGCCCGCACCGCCACTAGACACTAGCCACTAGACAAAAAATGTCTTTGCACTTTCACACTAGGGGTTCGTACATCTATATACACATTCAAATTTCAAATATAAAGTACTTACCCCATGGCCACGGATGTTACAATCATGTACGGGCCCTCATAAGTATCCGTATCTTCCGTATTAAATTTATATAAATAAAAAGCATTTTAATCCAATCAGTGGTCATTTTCTCCGTATGCTTTCAACTGCGCGACCCTAGCGGTTGAGAGGTGTATTGCACTGTTAGTACATTATAACTCTATGGGGAAATGGCCACCAATCGGATTAAAATGCTTTTTATTGAACAATACAGAAGATACGGGTACTTCTGAGGGCCCGTATATGATTGTAAAATCCGTGGCCAAGGGGTAAGCACTTTATATTTTAAATCTGAATGTGTATGTAGATGTACGAACCCCAAGTGCACAAATCATAAAGTACTGGGTGAGATGCAACAGCTACAACCAGTTGGTCCACTGAGAGCACCATATTGCTTCCTGAGTCTTGGGACGGTCCGCCTTCGACTCACCCGATTGGACAGAGGGGGAAAATCAGCTCCTGCCTCCAGCAGTTTTATGCTTCTTCGTGTAGAGCGGATAAACGCAAGGTCTGCGCGACAAGCGGAAAAATCTGCTCTTGCGTGAATCCACGCATTTGCATTGACAAAGCATTGGCAGATTCTGCTCCAGAGGTAAAATAAAAGTGCGGTGGGAGCGCGCCCTAAGTGTGGAGGCCAAAATCATCCCCCCAAAAACCTGTTAGGAGTACGTTTCAGGCAATTTAGAGTTGATTGGTAATTTTCGTTTCGGTAAAATGTATTTTACCGAAACGAAAGTTAAATCCGAAAAAATCACTAATTGTGGAGGCCAAAATCGTCCCCCCAAAAACCTGTTAGGAGTACGTTTCAGGCAATTTAGAGTTGATTGGTAATTTTCGTTTCGGTAAAATGTATTTTACCGAAACAAAAGTTAAATCCGAAAAAATCACTAAGTGTGGAGGCCAAAATCGTCCCCCCAAAAACCTGTTAGGAGTACGTTTCTGGCAATTTAGAGTTGATTGGTAATTTTCGTTTCTGTAAAATTTTACAGAAACGAAAATTACCAATCAACTCTAAATTGCCGTTTCAGGCAATTTAGAGTTGATTAACTGACTGGTAATTTTCGTTTCGGTAAAATAGATTTTACCGAAACGAAAATTACCAATCAACTCTAAATTGCCTGAAACGTACTCCTAACAGGTTTTTGGGGGGACGATTTTGGCCTCCACACTTACTGATTTTTTCGGATTTAACTTTTGTTTCGGTAGTGACAAACTTTTGTTTCGGTAGTGACACAATGGTGAAAAAACAAATTTACTAAGTCCAGAGCTCGATGACTGTTAGGGACCAAAAAAAGTCACTACAAAGTACTACCAATCAACTCTAAATTGCCTAAAACGTACTCCTAACAGGTTTTTGGGGGGACGATTTTGGCCTGCACACTTAGTGATTTTTTCGGATTTAACTTTCGTACATTTTACCGAAACGAAAATTACCAATCAGCTCCAAATTGCCTGAAACGTACTCCTAACAGGTTTTTGGGGGGACGATTTTGGCCTCCACACTTAATGTTTTTTTTCGGATTTAACTTTCGTTTCGGTAAAATAAATTTACCAATCAACTCTAAATTGCCTGAAACGTACTCCTAACAGGTTTTTGGGGGGACGATTTTGGCCTCCACACTTAGTGATTTTTTCGGATTTAACTTTCGTTTCGGTAAAATAAATTTTACCGAAACGAAAATTACCAATCAACTCTAAATTGCCTGAAACGTACTCCTAACAGGTTTTTGGGGGGACGATTTTGGCCTCCACACTTAGTGATTTTTTCGGATTTAACTTTCGTTTCGGTAGTGACAAACTTTCGTTTCGGTAGTGACACAATGGTGAAAAAATAAATTTACTAAGTCCAGAGCTCGATGACTGTTAGGGACCAAAAAAGTCACTACAAAGTACTACCAATCAACTCTAAATGGCCTAAAACGTACTCCTAACAGGTTTTTGGGGGGACGATTTTGGCCTGCACATTTAGTGATTTTTTCGGATTTAACTTTCGTTTCGGTAAAATAAATTTTACCGAAACGAAAATTACCAATCAACTCTAAAAACCTGTTAGGAGTACTCCTAACAGGTTTTTGGGGGGACGATTTTGGCCTCCACACTTAGTGATTTTTTCGGATTTAACTTTCGTTTCGGTAAAATAAATTTACCAATCAACTCTAAATTGCCTGAAACGTACTCCTAACAGGTTTTTTGGGGGACGATTTTGGCCTCCACACTGAGTGATTTTTTCGGATTTAACTTTCGTTTCGGTAAAATAAATTTTACCGAAACGAAACATTTTCCTGATTGTTTTGGGTAGGCTAGAAAATTGGAAAAATGGCAAAGACATTCTTTGATTTTTATTCTGGGATGAAAAACTATTTTGAGCTTTTCTCAGTGTCAGTCCCAAATCAAAAGAAGCCAAAATACTAAGCAGAATATCAGAAAAATTGAGCATTTTCCTGATTTTTTGGTGGGATAGAAAAGCAATACGATACGATACGATACGATACGATACAACTTTATTGTCAGCTTTCACCGAAATTTGCTTTGTGTCCATGACGTCACCGTTCAAGATACAGGCAGGACATACACAATACATTACACAAAGTACATTACAGGACATACATCTGTTACCCCGCTAAATAAATGTAAGGCAGACAAAGTGTAGGTTATAAAAATAGCAAGTATTTTATTATAGAAAAGTTTACAAATTGGTACTTTAATTTATTTGCATCAATAGAAATGGTTAAAAAAGTGTTGGAACAAATATACTGGGAAAAGACTGGTACAAAACTAAAATAAAGAAAACATAAATCAAAAGGGAAAGGAACAGCGGTCCAACAACTGCCGCTTGTTCATAAGGTAGATCTACAATAATGACAAAAAGCACATTAGTCAGTATACAAAATACACATGGCATGATATCAGATCACATCAACACAATATAATAAAATGCACTAATGCCCTCCACAAAATATCACAATAGGCAAACCAATAAAAGGAATACCTTACCATATAGCTCTTAAGTGTATGCACAGTGGTGTCACACAGGCAAAAACCTCCCTCTCAGGTTATACAACACACAGAACAGGCCCCGTCTCCACCTGTATCTGTTGAGCAATGACATACATGAAAGTTTAAACAGTGTTATACAGAAACAAACTACCGCACATATATAAATCCTTGTTCACCTTTGCACATACATATACTCACATTTCTTCTCTTAAATGCCCATATATATATATACCCAAAAGCAGCCACACCCCAAACAAATGGACCGGCACGCCAACAGTGCAGTGGAACAGACCTGACAACATAAAAACATTTCTTCATTGTAGACATATGAAATAAAACAACAATAAAAGCGAGGATACAAAACAAACAAACAAACAGGCTTACAGAGTTAGCAGGTCAGCATGCAAACCTCCTCCTCTCAACACACTACCAGCAGTGTTGAGGACCCACAGTTTACTGACCTGCTAACTGCCTGTTCAGAATCCTCTTAAATGGGAGTCTCACTCAAGACGTCACTCTGTACTCACTGCTACCCTCTAGGGGCTACACATCACAGAAGCAGACAGAAACAAGCAATGTTATATTTAGGTTCTGAAATGAAAATCAGTAAGATAGACTTGAGAAGTGAATTCAAATTGAATCTCAGATTATACTAAGATACCTTCACAGGCCCGGGGGATCTTAGTATAATCTGAGCTTCAAATTGGAAGTGAATATTTGAAAAATTTAGCAATATCTAATTTGGGGTCTGAAAGGAAAATCAGTAAAATAATTGTTTAAAAAGTGAATTGGAATAGAATGTGAGATTATACTAAGATCCCCTGACCCATGTCCACAGTAAGGTGGAATTTTTGAACTGTGAATGGAGTTTCTAGGTGAAAGTGTTTTTTGAGGTCCCAAAATTGTCCATCGACCTCTATTATAAATCTCTGAACTTTTAAAGGAGTATACAATTCTAAAACTATGAAACATTTCAAAGATCCTTTTTCAGGCAAACATGTCCATATTAGGATGAACATTTTAAAGTTTGAATGGGGTTTCTATTCTATATATGACATTTTGAATCATTACAGTCAGTTCACCTTCTTTTGGGTCTTGAGTCGAACCAATTACTCCCGTTGACACATCAAATTTCTCTTTTGGGCCTTGAGTCTTGGGACTCAAGGCCCAAAAGAGAAAATTGATGTCTCCGCGGGAGTAATTGGTTCGACTCAAGACTCTTTTGGGTCAAATCCTGGAAATCAAATCCTGGAAATGGCAAATCAGCATGTGTGGGATTTGAAGGTGCAATAGTCAGGTAAAAGTTGGAAAAATGTCCAAATTGGATTTGAACTGGGAACCTTCCGGTTGTACGCCCTGTAACTTAACCACTGCACCACAGTGATTCTTACTGACTTTGGTCACTTGCGTGTTGTTCACTAAAAGATTAGATAAAGGTGCAGGAGTCAGGTAAAAGTTCAAAAAATGTCCTTGTTGGATTTGAACAAGCAAGCTTCTGGTTAAAAGCCCTGTATCTCAATCACTGCACCACTGTAATTCATCCTAATTCTGTTCACTTGCATGTTCTTCATTGAAAGGTTAGATAAAGGTGAAACAGCCACGTAAAAGTTGGAAAATTTTCCTTGTTGGATTTGAACTCAGAATATTCTGTGTGCAAGGCCTGTATCCTATCCACTGCTCCACCATGGTTCATAGTTTCTCTGGTCTGTTGCAGGCTGTTCACTGAAAGATTAGATATAGACCACAAGAGTCAGATAAAAGTTGGGAAAATGTCCTAATTGAATTTGAACCGGGAACCTTCTGGTTGCAAGCCCTGTATCTAAACCACTGCACCACAGAGGCTCTTATTATTTAGTTAACTTGCGTGGTATTCAGTAAAAGATTAGATAAAGGTAAAAGCCCCCGGTAAAATTTGGAAAGATGTCCTTGCTGGTTTTGAACTCAGGACCATCTGTGTGCAAGGCCTGTATCTTAACCACTGCTCCACCATGGTTGATACTTTTTTAGGTCTCTTGCACATTCTTCACTGAAAGATTAGATAAAGGTGCAAGAGTCAGGTAAAAGTTGGGGAAATATCCTAGTTGGTTTTGAACTGTGAACCTTCTGGTTACAAGCCCTGTATCTAAACCACTGCACCACAGTGGTTCTTACTCAATCTGTTCACTTGCGTGGTCTTCAATGAAAGATTAGATAAAGGTAAAAGCCAAAGTTTGTACTTTCCCCCCTTTAATAGACAGGTCAAATCACATAAATAGAGTGCAGAACAAATGTAGAGGCTAGGATACCTGATAAACAATGAACCTAGCATCTGTCTAAACAACATGCATCTAAATCACATTCTTAACATGCATTGTCACAGTAATCATTTCTCCTTGAACCACACATTTACAACTTTCAACACACCAAAAGTTGCTTTTCAAAATAGCTATTTGTTTCAGTTTACAGTAAACAGAATAACTGAAAGCCTTAAATCTACAAATAAACAATAAGGATAAATCAATGCAATATAATGCAATATAAAGCTGTGCGTTACCCATAGTTATTTTGTGGGTTGTTTAAAGCTTCATGCAAACACTTTGTTTGAATGTGATGCAAATGTTGTAAAATGAAGAGAAAACAGCATGAAACCAAAAACCTTTTTGGTTGATTGATTGATTGATTGAGTGATTGATTTGGTTGAAAGATGACTTTCTGGATCTCTGAAAAGTGTGGTGAATGTTCACTTCTATTTTTGGAGTGCATTCTCTTTTGAACGAGGCCTAGAAAGACTTGGCTGGCGCCTGGAAATAAAAATTGGATCCAACATAATAAAACTTCTTGGAAGTTGATTAAAAATATTACCCTACAGGCCTTCGCCACTTTATTTCTGCAAAGCAGTTTGTGACTTGTCACATAGTATCTCTGCCAGAGGCGATGATGTGATTGCAAAGAATGATTTAGCCTTTAAAGTGCAGCTAAAAATATTTCTAAACGGGTACAGGATACACAAAGAGCAAACATGGTGAGGAATACAGATAGGCTACAGGAACAATATAAAGATGGATAAGCTCTCGTTAAAAAATAAATATGTACAAAAAAATGTACGCTCTCATTCAAATAGATTATCATCCGGGCATTCATTGTTGCCTGAGATTGGTTGCTGCGTGATACATTGTTAATCACATACCCATAGCCTTATTTAGTCACATAAAGTCATAAGGAGAAAATAGCATTTGATGAACGCAGCAACTCTGACGGCCATGTTGTGCTTCTGCACTGAGGCTACTCACTGACAGTTCAGCACTGTAGCTTGTGTTGATTGGTCAGCTATTACTGTGTGTCAGCCCAAGGGCTGATAGTAGTTCTTCTCGCCCTCTTTGTCCATTCACCACTCCCTCCCTCACCCAAGGTAAATAAAGGCTGGGTATGTGATAAATAACAGAGCAGTAGGTCAAATATGTAATTATCTAAAATGGTTTTTTTTACAAGAAAACAGATGGAACAGATGTGTATAATTGTTAACAGCTAACAGGTATGCACCATACTACTTACTGTACAATGTACTTCTAACCTAGCCTGGTAAACCCTCCCTCCGGAAATCTCATTTCCATTTGATTTCAGATGGAAATGAGATTTCCGGAGGGAGGGTTTACCAGGCTACTTCTAACCCATGTCCATTTCTTATTTAGTGCACCTGGTGATAAGTATAATATGTTACATTGACTGACTGACTGACTGACTGAATGGATGAATGGATGGATGGATGGATGGATGAGAACCATGAAAGACTTTCCTAACGTAACAATTTATTTTGCAATAATGCAAGTCAGTTATGAGAAAATTATGCACTTCAGGGGTAAATAGCCCTGCTTGTTGTCGAGACAGCATCCAATTCTGTGGTTATTTTCTCATAAGCGACTTGTTCCCACAGCATTATTTGTCACTTCTATATCAGAAAATTATGTTTGTTTCTATAGATCTCGAGTACAGATTTGTTTTGATTTCCTGTTATTTGTGCTTTACAAAATCCTTCAATTTATGTTACACAGGCTTAATGGAGAAATTGAAGAATTATATTGTTATTAATGTGGAGTCACATATACAACCGCACACATTCCTTTCAGGGAGTGCTGTATATTGCAATTCATTCAGGTGCAGCCAATCTGCAATCAGGGAGAAAGACAAGCAGGCAGACTCTGAGGCAAGTTCCATTATTGCAATTTCAAGAAAGGTGGCAAGAAATAGATAAAGATCAGATGTCAATATGAGCAATGTGACATACGTACATAGTTGCATGATATATCATTTGCACAAGGTGTATGGGTTACAAATAGTGGAATGAGCCAGTTAGCAGCAGATGTAATAACAGATATGTACAAAGGTGCATGGTTTAAAGGAAAATATCAAGATGCTCAACGGTTTGATGGAAGCCAGCTGGAAACTGTTCAGAAATCTGGTGTTACGGCTTTTGATACAGCGATTGCCTGGCTGTGGGCGAAGTAGCTGCGTGAACAGATTTTAGCTGGGGTGGTGAGTGTCCTTGATGATCCTCTCAGCCATGTCTACATATTCCCTGGAGGGAGGGAAGCTCACGTCCTACGATGCACTGGGCCATCCAGCTTTTCAGTCAAGGCCCCCCTTGACTGAAGTTCCCATACCAGGCAGTGATGCAAACCAACCAAGAATCAGGATGCTCTTGATGGTGCTGTTAGAAATACCCGAGGAAGCAGGGATTCAAACCAAGCCATTGGAGCTACAGTATGCATGGCATGCCTGACAAAGAGGCAGACCAGCAGACATGGAGCTTGGACTTGGAGACAGGAACAGGCAGAAAACCACATATTCAGAGTCAGACAGCCTGGACCGTCACAGGAGAAGCATCCATTATCTTAGTGTCCATAATGCTAGTCACTTAGTTTGAATTAACAAATGTAATATACAGTAATGTAATGCACAACAATTTTTTTCTTTTTTTTGGGAGGCGTATGTAATCATTTATGTCACTTACTGTATTAATTTTCAACAAGCTGAAGCACACAATAATTTTTTGCCATCTGTTATTTTGCCACAATGAGTGAAGGTGAGAGAAAATGTGTTGTTATGTCTTCAACTATTTTTAAGTATTCTGTTTAAGTCTATCCAATTGATCTTTAAAAACTCTGGTCAAGAAAAAAAGTGAAATGATCGCTTGCGGGATTGAAACTATAAAATATGCACTGAAGCTCTTTGAATGAAACTTCACATTCAGGGAGCAAACACAATTGTCATGGCAAATTTCTTGATAAGGGTTGTGCAAACTATTTTGGAATGAAAATAGCCCAAATGTGTAAAAAGAGGTCTATGGTTAAAATAAATGCAAATCACTGTTAAGCATCAGAACATTGAAATGCAAATCATCCGCTATTCGTCCTTCAGCAATGCCCGCAAGTGTCACAAGGATTTCTCGAATGTCTTGAGACTGATAAATAGCACTCAGCAATCAGTAAGATCATATATTTAGCTATTTCCTCTAACCACGTATGTACAGAAGGATTGAAGGATGGGGATTCAAGATCAAGATATGTTGTGAGTGATAGGGGAGAAAATGAGAAAGAGAAAGGGATATTCCTTTCCCTTATCAGGTGAAGGCAATTGAATATAAAATACCATGTATATCCTGGGCTTTTTGAGACTATCACTTACAGTAGACTCAAGACTGCCAGTCAACTGTTATATATGTGCTGCATGTTAATGAGTTATGATGATGATGATGATTGTTAGCATTAAATTGATATAGGGTGAAAATATATCTGGCACAAAAACGTACACGCCACGGGTCTATACGGATGCAGACTGGATGCAACCTGTAAGTAAGAAGTAAAGCTTTATTAACAGCACTTCTTTAGGTTCCACAGTGCTTCACACAGTGCGTAAAACAATGACGGAAGAAACATTAGGACGAATTCCAAAGAGTGCCAAACATAAAACTGATTAAATGTGAACACAGTTTCAACAGACACACAGATATAAATGATCCGCTGCCAACATTCATCAGGGAGTGTTGGAATTCAGTGCACAGCTGGCACAAGAAGAGACAAGAGTGGACATGGCGGTGGGGTGTGGGGTGTGTTAATGCTTTATTCATGTACCGAAAATAGCAAATCTACAAGCTCACAGCGTATTGCGGACGCAGGACTCTGTGAGCTTGTAGATTTGATATTTTCGGTCTGCGACACCGTCATACGAAAAAAGTACGAATCGGGCATCACAAGTGGTATTTAGCCTGCCATGGCAATCAGCAATGACTCATGAGCTTGTGGGTGTTGCTAATTGTTTTCTAGGCCCTTGTGTAGTGTCAAAGGCAGCTTCATCTTCTAGCATAGTGGAAGTAGGATAGTGGCTGAGGTATAAATCTATTTAAGTGTTGTGTTGCGTAAAATTGATTATTTTCTTTCTTTCTTTCTCTTCTTTTTTTGCCATGGTAGAAATGAATGCAGTTAGTTTTACCCTATTGTTTTTTTGACATTTTTTTTTGTATCAGTATTACCTTATCACTCCTATTTCCCAAAGCCTAGTCATTATGCTAAACCAACTCATTACATCAAATCAGGATGGCAACAATGTGCAAAAAAAAAAACAACGTAACAAATGAACTGTACGTGGCTCAATATTTATGTGCTGGCTACAAAGGCGTGTTTCTGCTAATCAAACATGCTGCAAACAATTGTTTAGCTGTATTTCAGCTCAAGACGGTGATAGCAGAGACTGTAGAAAGGAGTTATTCCCTGCCAGTTGCTGGTCCTTCAACACACCTCTGTTTGCACTCTGCATATTACGAAGAAAACCTGCCAGTCATAGACTTATTGACGTATTGAATGTTGTTAATCTCACCATTTGGTGGTGAATATTCTTTGTACATTACAAATTGTAAGCTGGAAAGGGGACATTTGACTACATAGACTATTTGTTTTATCATTTAGAATTTATCATTCAATTTATCATTTATCATGTAAATTGGCGCAGTAGGGCTCTTCCTGTCCAGTTTCCTGCCTTCTTCCCAAAACCGACTTTTCCTGAGTAGACTGTTTCTCCTGAACCACCTCAAGCACCCTCTGGTCATTCCAAATCCCATCCCATACAGAATTTCCCTGACCTTTCTCAGTTACTTCCTGAGTACGCTGACCAGAGTGAGGTGTTCAGTAAAAAGGAATGCAGGCCTACTGTGTTTCCTCTTCACCATCCTAGGATTCTGCCATTGACCTTGTTCTCGGTTCCACTCCACCCTGGAGTGGGCTTTATACCCTGTCTTGTCCTGAAACAGCAGCCATGAACAAAATAAAGGAGGCCCACGCTGCTGTATTAAAAAAAAGAAAGAAGCTTTTCTAGGCTTTACCTGTGGAATGCCAACAATCTTGTAAGCATAAGAGAAGGGAATCAGGCAGTATCACTGTCCTGAGTCCCACTGGGTGTGTGGGAGAAGGAGGAAGATTTCCCCTTTCAACACACCCAGTGGCCTCTACGAGCATCTGATAATGTTAAAAATGTTTGTTTTTTTTTAGTAAGAAATTTGAGTACTATATCCACCACTGCGCCTGAGAGAAACTACCTTGACAACCGGGATCTTCAATCTGTTACGCTGGCCTTGGAGGAATGGAGACACAGACTCCAGGGTTCTGGTAAGGGTCCACACAACTGGCTCTAAATCTCCGGCAGCATCTGTTCAGGTCCTCCATGTGGGCTCACTCCTCCTGACTGACTGCCCATCCAGTGTCCAGTGGACCCTTGAGTTCCTCCTCTGGGGGAGTTTCTGTTGGTCCACGATAGAGAATTGCTACCCTGTCCCGTATACACCCAGAGTCTCTTACCATTTGTGACTACTGAATATCTCTCCCGGTTATTTCCTGCCATTGTTAGACTGGTGGCCACTGATAAACCATGTCAACAGTGGAGCTCTAACCATCAAAGGATTCCCATGGTATTGGGCTTCTCATTTTCAGCTTGAATGGGCATCAACTGATTAATACAAATTGCAATTACAGGCACCAATGCACCGATGATGCGCACGCGCACACACACGCACCTACGCACACACACGCACACACACACGCACACGCACACGCACACACACACACACACACACACACACACACACACACACACACACACACACACACACACACACACACACACACACTCTCTCTCTCTCTCTCTCTCTCTCTCTCTCTCTCTCTCTCTCTCTCTCTCTCTCTCTCTCTCTCTCTCTCTCTCTCTCTCACACACACACACACACACACACACACACACACACACACACACACACACACACACACACACACACACACTCTCTCTCTCTCTCTCTCTCTCTCTCTCTCTCTCTCTCTCTCTCTCTCTCTCTCTCTCTCTCTCTCTCTCTCTCTCTCTCTCTCTCTCTCTCTCTCTCACCACACACACACACACACACACACACACACACACACACACACACACACACACACACACACACACACTCTCTCTCTCTCTCTCTCTCTCTCTCTCTCTCTCTCTCTCTCTCTCTCTCTCTCTCTCTCTCTCTCTCTCTCTCTCTCTCTCCTCAGTCTGAGTCATTGCCCTAGTGGCCATTGAGACACAGATAAACAATACAGGTGCGATCTCATTTTCTCTGAGTGGAAGGGAGGATTTGGGAGGTAAATGAACTGGTCATGGCAACACAGTAAATGACACTGTTAACAGATCCTTGTGCTGCCTCACTGCAAGCAATAAACACCACATTGTTGTGGATTGTGCCATAAAACAAAAGGAAAAGCTGGCAGACAGTTTTGACAGTGAAGGGCATTTCACTGTTGTTTTATGCTAAAAGAAGATGAAGAAGATTACTTTATTGTCAATAATGTGGTAATATAAATGTGTTTTTGCTTATCACTCCTACACACGCACACACACACACATGCGCGCGCGCGCACGCACGCACGCACGCACGCACGCACGCACGCACGCACACACACACACACACACACACACACACACACACACACACACACACACACACACACACACACACACACACACTAATGCTCATTATAAGATGGCATAATTTCTGTTTACTCACTCTGTGTCTCAGAAGAGGGCTGTGGACCATTCCGAAACCTGCCTACCAGTGACATCATCGGTAGGCAGGTTTGGTCATTTAAAAATATTATTCAAACTTTATACAAACATTTATTGCTGCATTTATTGCCAAGAACACACAGCTTCTATTTCAGCAGGCCAATTATCCGGGAAGAGAAAGGCTGTAGTTTCTATTAGCTCTGAATCTCTATCGATGATGTCATTGGTAGACAGGTTTCTGAACTGTCCATAGCCCACCAATGAGACGCAGAGTGAGGAGACAGAAATGGTGTCATCTTATAATGAGCATTAGTGAGGATATGAAGATAAGGTTGAAAATGGGTGAACTGCTCCTTGCATAATCATCATCAATGCATAAGGGATTTTGATCTATAATATATCATTAGGAAAATACTTAATATGTAAAGACATTTAGTTTGCTATTAGCTGAATATACTTTCATTACATCGTCTTGCCTGAGGTGTTAATACAATAAGCCCTGGAAACATAACGTAAATGTAACTAACAGACCCTGCTGAGTTGGCAATAAGCATAATACTGCATACTAGATTAGTACAGTAAGACACAGTTTTTCAGTAGGCTACTGAAGTCATTATAGGATGGCTTTCAGTCAGACCATTCTCTCTTTTTTTTTACCACTGTACTATATATGTCTGCACTCGTTCACTTGTGGGGAGGCTGGGTTATGCATTTTACAGAGCGGGAAATTATGGGTTTTCTCTTCCGAGAATGGTGATTGCCATTTTGATTATGAATATGAATTTTAGAATGTCACTCAAAATGTGAAGTGTCAAGAAAACTGGACACTTTTGAAATATAAAACAGTGAATACTATGCGGGGATGCTCCATTATGCTGAGACATTTCATTTCACCAGCCGTAGATGACGGAATGACAATTTTCCATTTTCTTGCAATCTTCTAAATGAAAAGTTCACTGTAATGGCATTCCACAAACACATTTTGCAGAAATGTATTCCATTACGTTTCCTTACCTTTGTTGTGCTGGCAAAGCAGTTTTCCACTATTCAGAGGTAATACCATGCATTTAGAAATTTCGATTTAAAGGCCTCTTGCAACTTTCCCTGTACAACAATGGACTCAGGAAAATGGGTGAAAGTATCTGTGTTGGCCTTTCATGCAATATCAGATCCATATTGTTAAGGAATGGGGATTCCAGAGCCTTCACACCCATACAACAGATTTCGGAGGAATGAGGGGAGGCCTCAGCAGAGAATGGAGAATAGGCCATGGAGATTAACATGGAATGGAATAGAATGGAGTGTGATAGGATCACTCTGCATGGGAAGCCTGTGAGAGCAGAGCAAGGGAAAATTAAACCAGATGAGGGAGTAGAAAATGGAAAAATCACTCAGATAGAAGAAGCACATTTGAACAGGAAATAAATGGAGTTCTGGGTGAAATAGAAAAGGTAGGTAGAGATGGGGAGTATATTATGGTAGATTAGATTTAACAATTGAGGGAGAGTAACCACAGAGCTCACAGAAAGGAAACTACAACAATGGATGGGTTTGGGTGTGACCACTGATCATGTGGCTGTGATAAGAATTAATGACTATGACAATGAATTGTATTTCAATTATTATATTCAATATCATGGTGTGATGTTTTATTATGTAAAATGGCTTAATTAATTATAGCTATGACTGCCACATATGTGGATTGTCATATTTATGTTTGTTTGAGGGAGGAAATAAGTCCTGGACTTTGTGTTTTATTCTTGGATGTTTTTTAAAGACTTCCATGCTTTATTCACATAGTTGCAGCGACAGAGGGGAAATCAGGAGAGAGAGAGATGTCAGGCCCTGTCACAGCCACGTCACATGTCAGGCCCTATCACGTGTAAGGCCCCCGTGGTCACACGATACTGACTATGATAATGACATGATACTGACATGATACTGACCATGCTACTTCTTTACGATGCAAGGGACTGCACCTGCTTTATGTAGCTCTTTATTTATGTTTTTATTGTTTTTCATTATATGTATTACATTTGTATTGTTGTACATGTTGTTATCAGGGCGTCCTTGTAAAGAGAGCTCGCTCTCAAAGTTCCTCTCTGGATAAATAAAGGTTAATGAAATTAAATTAATTCATGTTTATTACAGCCTGTCTTGTAACTATGACGAGTTGGTACACTTTAACAGAGCTAATAAAACCAGGAAACATCTTATCCAATAATGGAAAAGTACCTTAAACTCAGATGTTATGAAATTAGTTATGAGTTCAATGTTAAGGGGACATTATTCATCATGCAGGCAGTGAATTGAAGTTTATTAATGTAGAAATGTAATCTGCATGATCTTACAGGTGGAACCATATGAACTGAAATTAAGTCTGTATGATTGTATTTGTGATGTGTTGATGTGTTGCAATGTTAAGGTGGACACTTGACAGATAGCAAAAATAAAGGAAATGGAGAAGTACAAAGAATGCTCGTTTGGATGCTGAAGCAAGGCTCAACATCCTACAAAGAGTTTGGCCTCAATCCCCCCAGCTCTCCTGCTGCTCTGAAGCATCTCCAGAGAAGAATTGTTCCTCTTTGCTAAGAGTTTAACTTCAAGTGAATTAACTAAAAGTGGAAGGGCCACAGGGGTGACTGACAGGGAATTATAATAGGACTGATCATCTGCTCTCCTCCAAATTATGTATAAACTCTGATTGATCAATGAATAATCATCGGCTGAGCTAAACTGCCTGCAGTAAGAGCATGTCTATAAAATTGTAATTATGGACTTTGTCACTATTCTTCTTATCTCTCTGGCAGATAAAGATGACTTCTTTGTGAACATTAAAATATTTGGTTATGCATGCTGAAGATTCTGGAAGGTTTGTTCTATCAATTTTTTTTCTTCAAATCCTTAGAGTAAAAATGCACTAAATATATCACCAGAATATTCAACAACAGAAAATGTCATTAAAAGAGGAGGCATCGTTAACTGATGTGATCCTTCCTTATTTAGGGAGGAAGCAGGGAAGGCATCATGAAGTATGTGGCTAGAAGTCAGTTGAGCACAATCACGTTAGCTTTAAAGCTGCAATCCATAACCTTTATGTTCTACCTGGGATTCCAAACTGGGTTTCCTGCTTAAGAGACCAACTTTCTTCCGCTGAGAGAAGACAGAGCGCTTATGAGCTTCAGGCAGTAGGCCTATTTACCGGTAGGTGTCCTACCCGACAACTGGGTCTAAATGTCTCAGTGGAAGAGTAGGGAGTGGAGACCACTTCCAACCACTGCAGATGTACTAGTAATATTGTATTTACATACTCTACCCTAACAGATTGGTGAAATAAAAATGTATTCATTAAAATAAGTTCCAGATGGTAGCTTTAAAGGTAGGGTAAGTATATATATATATATACATATATATTTTCTTTTCTTTTTGTTGTTAAAAGGTTAAAGTACTATATTCTGATAGTAATCATTGCTACATAGCGTTTGTTCGGTCACATGGGTCTCTCCAGCTCTTTAGTAAACAGAATATAAATACATTTTCAGGTAGGTGACAGCATTTAAGCCAATCAGGAGAGAGCACTGAAAATACTTTTTCTGTTTAATAAAGAGCTGGAGACACATGGGAGACTCCTTTTACTGAACACTCTATGGCAATGAGTACTATTAGAATATAGAGCTATTTAACACTTATTTTAACAAAAGCAAATCACTTACCCTACCTTTAAATAACCTCAGTGTTTTAGCAGTGTAATGCACTCTATGACTATGGGTTGGCCCTGTTAGAAGAGAAGCTGATCTGCAGACTTGTATTGGGTTCTCCTGGGAGACAATATAAACATGTCTACTGGTAATTCTATTATTATAGCAACAGATTTGACCGCAATAACATATTACATGTTATTGCCAAACTATCTTCAGACCAGTTTGACACAGACACATGAAGGATGTGCTTGCTAATCCATGCACTTTGTTGGCATTTATTTACGCTGAGATGTTATGGTAAAATAACAATCCTAATGGTTTGAAGTGATTCAAGGACACTTCAATAATTGGGTCATATCTTTCACATTACAGTAGATATGACCTGAATAAGCTGGACCTGCCCCACATTCTTGATTATTATTATTATTATTTTAAAGATGGAGTGCCATGATATTTTTCAACCCTAAAACCTGATCCTAAGGTATTATTATTATGTAAGGATTTTTTTCAAAAAAAAAAAGTGTACAGAAATTGTTTAAAAAAAAAAGTTTATGTGGACACGTCTCCAGTTCATTAAGTATGCCTGGTTCTCACCTTAGCACCTCCTCCACCACCTTAGCACCACCCACCTGTCCTAGTCCCTCCTCCTCCTCATGCCCACACCTGTTGTGTTATGATAATGAGGGGGACGGTATGTTTTTTGGGGGCTCTGTGATGTCACTAAAGGGCTGTTTCTCAATTGGCACGTTTGACCCTCAAGATTTCAGCCTCCAGGAAAAAACTCCAAATTGTCAGAGAAGACATGAAACACCATAAAACCACCAGCGGGGGCCTTAATGAAGTTCTATCAACCTCATAGACACATGAAAAACAGAAAAAGTGCAAAAACATGGCACTAGCTCTTTAAATCATGCAATCCTCCTCATAATTACAGTCTTCATCCCATAACCACATGAACCCTAGTGTCCTGTGGTGAAAATAGCCGATGTGCAGGCTCACAATGTGTCACAAGATATTTTGTATCAAACGGAAACAGGAGGGAGCCTAGTACAGACCCCTTGGGAGATTCCGGTCAACTAAGTATATACTGTAGGGTTTAAGTGGTTAAGGACCTCAAAATGGGCATGTTAATATTATCGTGTTGTTTCTAAACTTGCTTCACCCTCCTTGAGCAAGGGCCACGAATAAGTCACACAAACAGTGAAGGGAAGGAAACGATGGAAAATGTACATCACATATTGCAAAGGGCAGAAATATGGAAATAATTGCTGAAAATGAAGTCAAATTTGAAAGGAAGTTGAATATCTGCGATCTCCACTGATGCATGGCTTGTGTATGTTATTCAGACAAATGCTAGGTTTGATGCACCTGCTATCCTAATTACTTTGTAGCACTTTAATTATTAGCACTAATTACTTGACCACTTACCCTGTTGGTCCATGCTAGAGTTCTTACCTGATCTTGCCCTTCATAGTAGCTCTGGATTAGAGCGTCTGCTAAATGCCTCAATTGTAAATTTCATCAGTTAGTTGACGGGGGTTTCCTAGGGCTCTATTCTAGATTACACCAAATCTCTTCGGTGGAGATCTAGCTGATTTACAAGCTAGATCACATCACGCAAGTCACATTGCATTGCGAGCTTGTTGTGAACTTGTAGATATTTGCTCTTAATGTTTGCCCCAGAAGAAGGATGCTAGGGTATATACAATGTCTTTAGTATGATTCATGTATTCATGTTGGTATTCAAACTCTCAACTGAACTCATCACTATGCAAATATGTCCCTTAGCTACAGTTCTTTGACCATCATAAGTGTGCACACCATTAACTACACTAAACAGTCAAAGTTATGCTAAGCAAGTTTGTTTATCAGCTTTTAATTTGCAGCCTGTAAATTAGAGGCTAATTGCAGGTATTTAGTGGGCATAATAAGACAGTAATTACAGTATTAGAAGGTTACCGTTTGTTTTTGAGTGCTCGGCTCTTGCAGACGAGTGGCAGAAAAATGCTCACAGCTCACTAAACCAAGATGTATTAAATTCATACAATAAGACTGCACACTGAATACGGTAAAGATCTGTAGCTTTTGGCTGGCAACCGTATTGCTTTTCTATTTGTAATATATAGCGACAATGACATTGTGCCTGTTTCAAGGCTGTGTTGGATGGTTGTGAAGACCTGTACAGTGTAATTCATGACCCTCGTTCATTCGTAACTCCAGTGTGCACACCTTTCCAGTGACAACCTTGTTTTTTTTATAGATAGAAGTGATACTTACCCTTTACGGTCATAAAAGTATACAAATAACACAACCTCTCTATACCTGCTTCAAGGACCAAACATATCTCATTGTGAAAGCTTCTTTTATGGAAAGATATCCCAAACAGATGCCAGACACAGATGCCAGACAGAGGACATAAAATCCTCATGTTAATTTATCCATTTGTAACTCAGAGAGTGTACAAATGTAACCAAATGGGCACTTGCGGGTCCATTTAGTTACATTTGTACAATCTCAGAGTTAATATAAACACTGAGGATTAGTGTATTGTACATGAAAAAAATAACATAGAAATCCACATCACTGTCCAGCTTCCATTAACAGTGAGTTTTAGTCAGATTAAACCTCATTATTAATGGGTTCATTTGGTTACATTTTGCATACTCTCAGACTTAATATAAACACTGAGGATTCTACTGTGCACTGTACATGAAAAAAGGACGTAGAAATCCACATCACTGTTCAGCGTCCAAAGTCCATAAAGAATGATTTTTAGTGAGATTGAAAGTAAACAGTGATGTGGACTCAATGTTCTTTTTTTAAAGCTTGTTATGTTCATTCTTGCATAGCCGCCTCTCTCCAGAGTCCAGCCTTTTCAATGAACACACAGGAAGCTGCTCACAATCAGTTATAATTGTGTAATCTGTTTTAAGTCAATAACAATGACTGGCCAGCAAGGAAAGAGTAACCAAATCCTTTGTTCCTTAATTTTTCGAGAATGGTCTTCTGTTTTTTTTTGGGGGGGGGGGGTTTGCACACAAGGCTTGCTCCACGTCCCAGTATCTGTACATAACCTTATAACTATACTGTACTTACTCATTCTTAAGCTGAATAAAAAATAGATATACGTGGTTCAGATTTGCTTTCCTTTTTCAAGATACTTCAGGCCCAAGTATTCAGGATGTCAGTGTTGTAGTACAACTGTCATCTGCTTGTTAGAACATCAAACTTGTGTCTCTATCTTGCATACTTCTGTATCAGTCATCATGACTCACATATCTTTGGATCGCATGAAGTGGCTCTGTGAGTGTTTAATCGACTTCAGAATGTGGTGTGACATGTACTGCCTTTAGGGTCATCTTGTTCTCTTGCAAGATTCAATCAAATGACCAGTTGCCATTAGGATCATAACAGTACATTTCTAAATTAGTATCTCATCACTAATCACTAATAGTTTTATACTTGATGTTCCTTTTATGTAATTATCTATGACTCTCTATATATTTATCTAAGACTTTTATACACATGATACTGATTTTAAACCTGCTTCTATTATTATGCACTTTGTGTTCCTTCTATATTTCTATTCTCTCCTCCCTACTCACTTGTAACTGTAAAGTGTGATTGATTGATTGATTGATTGATTGATTGATTGATTGATTGATTGATTGATTGATTGATTGATTGATTGATTGATTGTCAGTCTTCACCCAGAGCTATAGGGCGGCATTGGCTCAGGTGGTAGAGAAGCGGAAGGTTCCTAGTTCGATGTGTTGAGCAAGACACTGAGCCCCTAACTGCTCCCGATGAGCAAGTTGGTGTCTTGCATCATGATTGCCTCTGGTGGGTGAATGTTATGCACATTGTAAAGTGCTTTGGATAAAGGTGCTGCACCATTTAGCCTAGCATTTTATCTCAAGGAGGCATCTCTTTTTTTGTCAGACCTGAGGTACGGTGTGACAACACACTTCCCGTCTATGATGCAAACGAGGAAATATTTCAGCAAGACACACACACACACGCACGCACACACATACATATATATCAGAGATGGGGACTCGAGTTAGAGACTCTGACTCGAGTCGCACTCAAGTCTCCATACATGCAACTTGAGACTCGACTCAGACTCGCCCCTCAAAGATTGAGACTTGAGAAGAGAAGCTGATCTGGAGCCTTATATTGGGTTCACAAAGACTTGTGAACAATCTTTATTTAATGGCTAAGGCTACAGGCCTATTTGGTTACCAAAATAGTTACCAAAATGGTTACCAAAATGAAGTGAGCATGAAGTACTCACATGTTTACTTATGTAAAAGTATCAATACCCTATTATAGAAATAGTCAAGTTCGGTATAAAAAATGTACTTGAGCAAAAGTACAAAAGTATTGGCATCAAAATATACTTTAAGTACCAAAAGTAAAAGTACTCATTTTGCGGAAGGTTCCATTTCACAAGTTTTCAAATGTATAAAAATCCTCTGAAAATAGCAGATCTACAAGCTCACAATGAGCTTGTAGATCGGCTATTTTTCGTTTCTCCTGTTTCCGTTTGATACAGTCTACACTTGATAAAGACTTATCAAAAGCAGATGCATGGATTCCCCCCTTTCCTCCCAACAAAATGAAGGACAGGTTTGAGTTATGTTAGTAGGCACTAAAGGCAGAAGGAGTTGAGCTTCCAGGAGGGGTCTGAACTCCCATGAAAGGATGCATGAGTGGGTGGTCACTAATACAGTGCATTAGCAACCATTAGTTTAATCTCAAACGATGTATTTGTGTAAAGTTTAGCCTTATTTAGCCTAGAAGGAGATCGGTTAAAAGAAACACGTTTTCCAAAAGAACAAAACTCACTATCATTCTCTTGGGAATGATAGAATGGCTGCACATTATCTCTCTTTCTGATAAGTTATATTGATAGAAAGTAGCCTAGTCGCAGACATCTCTGGCAGTTTCTCATTATTGTTGTTGCCATCTACTTCAAGTGTTGCAAGTAGTGGGTTGCTGTTTGTTTGTGTTTGTTTGTGTGTGTGTGTGTGTGTGTGTGTGTGTGTGTGTGTGTGTGTGTGTGTGTGTGTGTGTGTGTGTGTGTGTGTGTGTGTGTGTGTGTGTGTGTGTGTGTGTGTGTGCGTGTGCGTCTGCGTGCGTCTGCGTGCGCGTGCCTGCGTGCCTGCGTGCGTATGTGCGTGAGAGATGCAATGAACAGAGGACTCTCTCTCTCTCTCTCTCTCTCTCTCTCTCTCTGTCTGTCTGAGCCCTTAGTCTATTATTTATTTATTTATCTATCTATGCCCCTAACGTTAGTTATTTCAGAGACCCCAACAAAGCTCAGATTATAACTCAAACCCTGGAGAGGGAGATAAAAGCTCCCTAAGTCCATTGAGTCCTGACAGAGTCAAAGGCACTTACGTAATTACTGCCACTGGCTTGCAGGAAAGAGCACAGTTGCAATGGAAAATGAACTTTTTTTTTCTTTCATGAGGTATAATATAATTATAAATGGACAGGGAAATTATTCAGCATTTAGCAACTCCCTAGACCTTCTTGCTCAAAGAATTTGGATGAAAAACCTTTTACCTCCACAGTACTGCACACACATAAAAGCAAGCTATTTGGGAGTACACATTCTCAGTTGTTGTTTTTTGGTACACTGTGCCTTGTAAACAGTCTGTTTTTTCCCCCACTACCCCAGGGCTAGCAGACCCCTTTCTCTCTCTACAAAAATAGGCTAGCTGTTCAACAAGCTGTGAGTTTATAGATCTGCCAGTTTCGCCCAATGTTCTCCCCAGAACACGGATGCTAGGGTTCATGTGGTTAAAGAAAGACCGCTAGATATAGCCTACAATTTCAGGAAGAAAACAAATCAACTTCCTTCCTCAATAAATACGGTCGAGGCGTTAAGATGCTTCAACCAAAACTGCTTGTGTGAAGGTGCTCACCAGCCTGCAATACAACACTATTGGGGTAATTGGTGGCTCATTGGTCTGAATTGTGTGTAACTATGTAATTACGTGGCGAGTGCTGCCGAAATGGAGTAAGTACCTGTACCTCTGACAATGTAAGGGATTTCAAGATCAATACTCATCGGCAAATTACATTTTCTCTATAGTCAAACTCTTCAGAGTAACTTCTCTCATCACTACTGTATTTGTTGAGGCGAATGATTCATGCCCGTCCATCCACCGCCTCCCACTTGACAACCACATGCAGACTGTTAAAGACGACCCAACCCACCCACAGGGATATTCTTAGCTTAGTGCAGAGGAGGCCATGAAAGGATCCTTTTTTTTTTAATAGCCCAACTACCACTAGTCTCTATACTACAGAATCTTATTCCCTTCTTTACTTGCTATCTACCCTGAGGCTCCTCTTTTTTGTTCTGGGAAACTGGAATGGCATATTTCCAACTTCACATGGGAGCTGGTCCAATTCATGGTCCCTGAAGTGCACCTGTTACTCTAAGTGGAGGGGTGGGGTGGGGTGGGGGGTACGTCTTGAAAGGAACCTATACTACTTCATGAAAGGTGCATTTTTCACTCCAGTAACCCCGTTCTACCCCGGTATACTAAGTTTGGCATAACATTTAGTTTGTTCAACCAATAAGCTTCAGCTTTTTGGTACAATGAATCACAGATATCCTACAAAAGCAACAGCTCTGGCTCCAACTGAAACGTGCCAAATGCCAATGACCAGACCAGAAGAAGAGTGCTTGCAATATAAACGTGATAATGAAATAATAAAAGAAACCCCTCGCCATTATATGCTCACTTCCACTTGTATTAGGCACATTTCTTTTGTCATTTATGCATTCTGTTGTTGTACTGCAGTGATACTGAGAGCTGAGGAGGAAAAAAAACAATTAATTTAAAATGAGAAAGTTTTAAGGGAGGGGAATCCTCTTGGACTGGAGAGCTACAGTCTGGTACTTGAGGATGATTCATACTAATTCAACGTACGATGGTGCCGTACCCCTAAAATAGTACATAACTAGGAAAGGGCGCTCCACAGAGCGCATATCTCTGCCAGGTCTTGCCAGGGCTGTGTACTGTAAGTCGTGGGTTGCAGACGGCCGTACGGAAACTGGGAGGGGAATTAGCATTGCTGCCCACCTTTTCAGACTCGCATCCCCTACCTAATCCCTCCCCCTTTATTTTGACCTTTTACCTTTACTCCTATAGTTTTAAACGTTTTTATTTAGTTTTTTCCTATCCCATGTTCTTAAACTGTAGACAAGCCATACTTCACATGAATATTGCCAGAGTACCCCGTCCCTCCTTGGGGTTGGAATTCTCTCACGTGCCCGTTGTGCAGCACCTTTAAAGCGCTTGATGACCTTGTCAGTAGTTCAACCCACTTTATTCCTTCTACCTATTACCTGCCTCTTAGCAATCCTTACAAACCATTACATCATCTTAAAATAGCTTTCACTCCTCAGTCTCCTGACACTCAAAGTCACTGTGTCAAATGTGAAGTGACAATGTTCAAGGTTAAAATGCTTAATATCCCACTACCTTGAACTGGATTTAAAGTCGTAATAATACTATGGCATTGAACATTTAAACTTTCAAACTTTTACTGTGCTCAGCTTCCCCTCCATCACCATGTTGCAAGTTAAAATGTGAATATCTTTCCGTGGTTTTGTCTGCTCCGAGGACGCTATTGTTAAATGAGTTTCGGTTTGTTTTCAGTGGGAAGCGAGAGCACAGACAGTAAATCCCACCCACTACATTTGATTGGGTAAAGCGCGGCCTGCTTCCTGATCTGAAGGCACGCCCACTTGTAGGCCAGTGCGTACACGTTATGACGAACCCCCCCGACAGATTCAAGCGGAGAGCAGATCTGACTATTATCTGTTGTCTAACTTCAGCAGTAACACATTTAGTTTCAACTAGACATGGATTACAACTATAACAATCACAATGATACATCACATTATTAGTCATTGAATAGCTCAGATTATGTTTCACACACTAGAAATGCTCTCTCAAATACTGTTTATTAATTCTCAACACTTATCAGCGTAACTCTGTGCTTCACTTAACTCCATCAAGTCTTTTTTACTTTCCCAGCTTCTCCTCTCTGGCTACCTCTGGCGTCAGATGTGTAGGCTGCAGTTGTCTCTTCTCCTTCAACGTCACAACTCCAAACTCGTTCCTCCTCAGTCCCTCTGAGCCTGCTTGAGGCCTGCCTTGAGCCTTGACATCAACTTGGTGCTCCATCTTATGCTATTGTAGCCGAACGCCCTTTCCACTGTATCAATATGCCGAATAACGGAAATAGCCGATCTACAATCCAATGTGAAAGTAGCTAAACTAAGCGTAAGTAGCCGATCTACAAGCTGATGTAGAAATAGCTGTGCGAAAGTAACCGATCTACAATCCAATCTAAGAAACCAACTTGGGAACAGTTACAGGAGGGATGCATAAATATCGCTGCTTGGCGACACAACAGTGACATTTGTGGCATTTGTGGCACCCCTTAAGGATTTGTAATAATAATAATACAAGCTTACACGTTGTGAGCTTGTAGACTTGCTATTTTTGGTGCACAACACCATCGTACAACAGACTATAAGCATTAGACAGGAACAAATGGAGGTGATGTAAGACGCTTATAGTCCATTGCGTGGATGAGCACCCAGGTGTGCTCTCTCCAGATACAGAGCATCTGAGAGTGATTGAAATGAATATCGCCAATACACAGACTAAACCACTTTCACACAAAAAAAGAAATGCAGATCTACAAGCTCATAACGCGTAGCATTCGTGACACATTGTGAGCTTTTAGATCTGCTATTTTTGCTACTTTTGTGTGACACACGGTAGTATGACGAAGTAGGGCATTAAATAAAAATAAAAAAATGAAATATGGAGATGCAAGGTTTCTGCCTGACGGCAACGTTGTGAAGAATGACGAGAACAGCGAGCTTTAATGTGTGCTCATGATCACTGTCCTCAATGCTGCAGCCTCTTTTAGTAGCAGTCCCCAGCCAGCAGCCAGGGCTTGGGTGACAGCAGGCACTTGAGAACTATTTTTGTCACATGTATTAATCTGTCCTCTTGTCCTACATAACAAGGTTAACAAGGAAGACCAAACGATTTAGGGAGTACATCAGTAAAGTCCTTGACACGTTTATGTGTTTTAAACTGATTAGCTTTTTTTTATATAAAATGCTACTGTGCAAAAAAAGTACCACTTTTTAATGTTTCAATTATTGTAACAAGGGTAGGTAGTACAAACTATGGAATATGTGTAGCTATACCAACAAAGCTGAAAAGCAAGAAGGAGAGAGAGAGAAACCTGGTGACCCCCTGCAGGGGTCCTTGGGGATCCCCCAAAAAAATCTAAATAAATTAGAATAACCCTTTATACATCGGCTTAATGAAGCAGCCGACCTACATATTTTTGAAATATTTTAACAGCACAAATATTGTATGGAGGGTCCCTGGCAAAAAAAAAAATCTGATGGGGGTCCAAATACATATTAATTTTGGGGTCCCTGACATGAAAACGTTTGGGGTGGGAGCAAAAAAAACTTTAGAGCCGAGTACAAATCAGCAGTAGCAGAGCAGCAAGATGGCAGAGCAGCAGCAAGAAGAATGAGCTGTGAGCAGGCAGGTTTAAATAGCCCGCCCCAATCAGATGGAGAGAGCATGTGACTGATCAGCTGATCAGGATGATGCGCTCCTTTGAGTCGTCTGCCTGAACTAGCTCCGCAGGCTTCGCATCATTAATTATCTAGTATCTAGTATCTAGTCAAGGTTTCTGCCCGACAGCAACAATATACTAACTTGTGATTCAGACACTACCGTCGCTGAAAATGATGACGTAAGACGGATGGTCTGACCAACGTGAGACTCGCAACACCACAAATCATTTGTCATGGGCAAGAGATAACTCATTAACTTTTCACACTTATTGGCAGTTGACCTCCCTCGGCCACACCCACTTCCAGTTGTTGGAATGTCTCTAAAGGTGGCCTTGTGGGGTGTCATTAGACTCGGCTCAGAGCTGCTGCCTTGACCCGCCAAGCCATGCCCACTTCCGGTCTTTAGAACAACAAGTATTGACAGTCTACACTTTTTATATAATAAAGGACCACTTCACCCATTTTCAACCTATCTTCATACATGTATAAAAGTCTGTGTCTCTCTCAGAGGAGGGCTGTGGACAGTTCAGAAACCTGTCTAACAGTGACATCATCAGTCGACAAGTGTAGTAATTTCAAACAAGATTTAATTGTATTTGTAATTATATTAATGCAAATGCACTGAACAATGGCTTCTATTATATCATGCTAATTTTCCAGGAAGAGAAATGCTTTCTATTAGCTTGGAATCCCTATCCCTATGCTGTCACTGGTAGGCAGGTTTCTGAACTATGTCCACAGCCCACCAATGAGACACAGAGTGAGTAGATGGAAATTGTGCCACCTCATAATTAGCATTAGTGAATGCCAATTATACGAAGATAAGGTTAAGAATGGGTGAAAAGAGTTATTACAGAAGTGCGTGAGAGAAAGTGGAGCATGAAAAACACTTGACAAACACAACTGTTATTGAATAGACAGCAACACTTATTTGCCGTAATGCTGTTTTACTTTGAATAAACTGACATAAAAAATATGAAATGGAACATTTTCCCACTAGGGCCTGTGGCAGTGTGCATGGCACAGCAGCTCTTTAATAGACACGCTGAAGACTGAAACACTAGTTATGCAACAAACAAACACAAGGTACAAATTGCATAAATTAGTTTTAACCAAAATAATCATCCTTATACTAATAACTGATGTTGTTTACCTTTTCAGACAACATTAACATGAAATGCTTGATCGCTCCAGCTGTGTTACAAAAGAAAGCCCAGTGATGTATGCACCATCATTCAGTCCACAGTCCGCTTGCTGCAAAAACACTGTGAGATTGCAAACACTGTAAGATTAACTGCTCTGACAGGAGCGTGAATTTATGTAAAGCGTCTGCTTACCCACTGCGACACCACCCTACAGACACATTTCACAGTACCTACAAAACATCAATACAATCCTGTTTATGCTGTCTGATAACATGACTGAATAGCATTCTCCTTTTAACAACGTCCAATGTAATCTGCTGAATAAAGCCATCATTTGCTTCCCTGGTGGAGGGTAAAAGGCAAATCACTTCACTTCTTCTGGGAAATGCTCAGCGAAAGTATTTCATCATGGGATACAATTTAAATACATTGCTATGGAAAAACAACAACGTGCAAAAACAAAACATCACAATTGTGGTGTATCCCCCTGAGTAGATGCGACATTAAATGCACCTCCAGCCAGGGAATCTGGCTTATCTTCAAAGGGAAGACAGCATAAAAACCATGATGATCAGTTTGAAAGTCATCATTTTGCATACAGAGAAAAATGTTACCATATCATTTATTATGAATTATACCATATATCCTGTGATATAAGACCAATTATATGAAGATAAGTTCAACATGGGTGAAGTCGTCCTTTAATGGTTTCCTTCCTGTGTTGTTTTTCGGTCAATGTTTTTCTGTTGGTGTCTGACCTTATCGAGGGCATTATAAAAAATGACCACGTGTTTTGGTTGTGTGAGCTGAAAATGCAGAGTACCAAAGGATATGTAATAATAAAATGTCCTGACCTCTGGTCATTCTTATGCTCACCTCCCTCTCTCTTGGGTTACTGAGCTTCTGCATCCGCATCCTATATGCAAAACAATTGATTTTCGAGGAAAGAAAAACTCTTATTTTCATCAAATTCAAATGATGAACTAGACATTTTTTCTCCTAGGAGCACAGGTCTCCGCCAGGCAAAGTAGCTTAGGCTATTGTGGGCCAGCAAAAAAAAAAACGCATCATGGTGGAAAACGTATGTGTGTTGGAACTGGCCGTGGCTTATTTGAGGAGTTGCGTAATAATCCAGGGAATAGTGAAAAATAATTTAGATTTTATGACCTACGGTTCAAGAGCTATAGTGCAAAGTGTTCATCTGCCTATTATAGCGCCACCTTGAGGATGATTTGAAAAATGTAGGGTGATATTTGTTCGTTGGCCTAGTGGGACTGTGTGTGCAAGTTTCATGGCAATCGGACGCTGCTTGCGTGTATGATTTGTGGCATTTTGTTCGAAACGGGCCACTCCTGCAAACTTTGGAAAACAATCTTAGCCAAACAGGATAGAAAATGAAAGATTGGACAGATATGTCTTGATCACATGACCATAGAGATAAAAGAGACTTGATTTGCGTGAGGTTTGGACAAAATCTGTAGAAGAACATTTGGGGCAAAGTTTCATGCCTATCTGAGAAAAACAGTGCCAGAGATTAGCTGTTTGCAGACGGACGGACGGACGGACGGACGGACGGACGGATCGATCAGAGGGGCAAAAACATAGTCTCCGGTCTTCGGACACCTGGCCTGGCGGAGACAATTACACTATTCTTTTCCTTTTTCAAACGATGTAATCTATCTCCAGGGAGATGTCTCAAATATTGATCAGATGCAACCTACCCCCATGCTTTTTTAACACACTACCACTGAGGATCCTCTCTCGGCCACGAGAACCACCCCATGAGACACAGTGCTGACTGATACAAATACACTGAAAAAAGTAAAGCAGAGGGAAAAAAAATAACAAAAAACTAAACAAAGAGAGAGTGAGAGGAAAAAAGAAAAGTCAATTTTCTTCTTTGTTGCCTATGTGTGAAATGAACAGGCCACACAATATGGAGCAGAAAAGCCCAATGTATGCTCCGTTGCACGACGGTGTCGTACACTGAAAATAGCAGTTGTGTGAGCTTGTTTCTCGTGCACACTGCCAGTAATAGGCCACAGTAGTCCACTATTAGTAGTCCACCTCCACTATTTTTTGTGTTTGACACATTTTTAAATATTTAAATTAATGTATTTAAAAAACATAATGGGCATTTTGAGCTTTATGGGATAGTAGAGAGACGAGGAATGGGGGACATGCAACACTAGAGATGATACTCAGCCTGAAATTCAATTTCACTTCACTGCATAAAATGATCAAGCCAACGAGTATCGACTCTGGCTTTCTATCAGGGTCTTAGAGTTCATATGTGCGTGTGTGTCTGCTTGACTGCCTGCAGTCTGCTTGAAGAATACATTTACTCTATCATTTCACCTGAAGACGGCCGTGCCTTAAGTTCGCTGCTCACCAACATCCGTTCCGGGGACCACCATGCAGGGGTCCAAATGGATCCTTCCGGGTCTTTTGGCTGCCGTGTTAAGTGGTCAGATGGGTGGGCCGGGTGCATTTTCAGGACATGTTTATTATAATGATCAATCAATCGATTGTGTTTTGGTTTGGATCAATGGGACTTATTATGTTCCTATTTATCGGTAACACAATGAAATCTAACTTTTCAGGGGTTGAAAGAAGAAAATAGACACTGTTTTACTTGTATATATTAATGTTATATTATCATTAAGATCTTAGTGTTTTGCCAATTATTTGGGGGCCCACTTGCAATTTCTTTACTGCCCACCAGTGGGCCCCAGCCCACAGATTAGAACTGATCATTGGAGCGTTGTGTTTTTCAATAGCATACTGATGATCAGATCAGATCTGCCTCTGCTTACCTTGTTATTATTACAAGCACCCACAAACTTGTGATAAAACTATATCTATAACTCAGAGAGTGTACAAATGGAACCAAATGGACCCTTAGGCCTACGGTTCCATTTGTAGGCCTACAGTCTCATAGTTATGGAGCTCTGTGGCCTAAAGCATACCAACTGGGGGTCCTTGAAATTAAAAAGTTTGAGAACCACTGAACTAAATAGGATTTTATTGGCCAATTAATTCATTAATCGACTAATTAGCGTAACTTCTTAGCTGTAAAAAGAACAATCCATATTGGTAACATGCTGAATATCTTCAAGGAGCCACCTGCTATATTAGCTTTTCACATTCAATACCGTACTCATTTTGTTTTAATTAAATAAGGTCCTGTAAAATGACAGAGTCATTAGCAGCCTTATTAAAATGATGGCTATTTGAGATACTGTAACGGTGAAAATAGGCCGTATAGTCATACGATTGTCATTCTGGTCATCGCCACATTCCCTGGGGTAAACACGTTGGTATTCTGTTCTAAAAAGGTCAATCCAAGGATTCAGAAACACCCAGTGTCTTCGCTTTCTAATCATGCTACTTTTAACAGGCAACTTCTCAGTCAAAGACCTTCTTTAGGCATGTTTGGAAAGGTCGAAATCAAACTCCCTAATTTCAAAGCATTGAATGTTGTGATGGAATCCAGTTGAGACAAAACAGTCCGTTCTTCAAAGTCTTTTGAAGAGCTGGCGGAAGGCCAGAGTACAAAAAGTACAAAGAGAGTTTCACTATACATGATAAACAATACATTTTGATTAGCAAATTCTATGCACACATTCTGTCTGACTCCTAGATCCCTGACCTACCCATCTCGACTGAGAAGTGCATTTAAAACTACTTCTACATTCTTATAACCCCATTACTGTATGTCACACTGCATTACGTCATGTCTACCATGCATAATAATATCAGTTCATATTCTCCATTAATTCTCAGTTTGTGAAAGATGCTGTTACATATTGTGTCTCAAATTTCTGTTTAGCCTATAGTTTAAGATTCCATTCCATTGCTGATGAGAGGGCTTGTTCTTATATTTTTTGCTTGCATATCGTCACTGTCGGACAGAAACCTTGTATGTCCAAAACCGTTACTTTTCAACAAATGGAAAACAGAGCCTGTGTTTCAATGAATCCAATGTAGCTATTATTTACACAATCACTTGTTAATACTTGTCATTGTTATTTATAAAACCCACAGACAGACTTAACAACTTTCACGTTCACTTTCAAAATAGCAGCACCTTGGCACGTTGTGAGCTTGTAGATCGACTATTTTGGTCGATCTATATTAGCCACTTTTGCGCAAGGCTCTTGTATGACGAAGTAGGGCATTCATTTCTCAAAAAATGTATACAAACATAAAAAGTTGAAATATGGAGATACAAGGTTTCTGCCGACAACAATATACTATTAGGCTAATTATTGTTTGCAGCTACCAGTCACGTTTGTTCACATGTACAATCCGCAAGGCATATCAAATTGATCCTCCACGTGCTTCATGGACACTCAAACCCACGTGCAGACTGACTGAGAGGGGGTAGGAGTAGTGATGATGGACATTATACTTAAGTAAATACTCCAATATGCAAAAGTACAAATTACAATGTACATTTTCTTTTTAATATAAATGCATTGCTGTATTGAAATTTAAAACATTTCCCAAAAATATATATTATATATATATATATATATATATATTTTTTTTTTTATGTTTTAAATAAATAAAAACTAGTGAAAATAGCAGCTTGTAGCTCGACAGTTTTCACTATATTTGAAACAGGGCTTAGTGGTTAATTCATAATATATTTTTGTAACTTTGGTTCCCAAGAGTCCCTTCCTAGAATTATAGTAGTCAAAACTTATGTACAATATTTTCATTTGAAATGTAGCGAAGCGAAAGTGAAAGTCATAAGCTTGCAAACAAAAATGTACGCAAGTACAGTACTCAAGTATATGTAGCCTACGCACGTAGTTACTGTCCTGGCAGTATAGTGTCTCGGTCGGGTGGAAACCTCATATGTCCAAAACGGTTACTTTTCAGGATTAAAATTCAAAAGCAGCAAAAGTAGCAGATCTACAAGCTCAAAACGTGTCGTGTCGCGCCGCGTTTCGAGCTTGCGGATCTGCTACTTATGATGCTTTTGTGTGATGCTGTAGTGTGTTCAAGTAGGGCGTTAATATACGAAAAAACACAACAAGTTAAAACATGGAGATATGTGGTTTCTGCCCGACAGCAATGGTACTGTAGAGTAAAAGGCCATTAGACGTTCTATTGGAGCGTGGCCTCATTGTCATTCTCCTCACGCCGGCCCTTTAGATGGAGTCACACTGATGACCTTGCAGACTGTTCATGTGTGCGTGTACATGTACACACACTCCATGAAGGGGATTTAGCACGGCCATAATACATGTCACCGGCACCGCTGACTCTGGCAGAAAGACCTTGTACCTCCATGTTTCAACCATGTTTCCCATGGGTTTGTATTTTCTTTTGGTAAATTAATGCCCTACTTTGTCGTACTAGAATGTCGCGCACAAGTAACACAAATAGCCGATCTACAAGCTAATAATGCCTTGCATTTTGAGCTTGTAGATCTGCTATTTTAATAAAAAAGTGGTTACGTCTGTCTGTGGGTTTTTTCTAAATATTTACCCAATGAAAAGTATTAACAAATACCAAATAAATAACTACATCGGATCTATTGGAACACATGTTCTGTTTCCAGGAAAGTACAGGTAACGTCTTTTGGACATACAAGGTCTCGATCCGACAGCGACTTGTGTTTGCCTGTCAGCATAATTTATATCCTGTATCACACATCCAAACACACACACACACACACACACACACACACACACACACACACACACACACACACACACACTGTATACAATCACCCATGCCCCGGTTACAGCCAGGCACCTGAGAATCTATGCCTCAATCTATGAGGGAAGCGTCATATCTCTGTCCATGAAATGTATTTAATAGCTGCCACCCCTGCATGACACACTCACTGATGCTGCCTGGGGCGCGCGTGTGTGCGTGTGCGTGTGCGTGTGCGTGTGTGTGTGTGTGTGTGTGTGTGTGTGTGTGTGTGTGTGTGTGTGTGTGTGTGCGTGAGTGCGTGTGTGTGTGTATGTGTCACCTCTGCACATGTATGGAAGGTAGGTTGAGATGGAGAGAGAGAGAGTGGGCGAGAGAGAGAAAGATGGAGAGAGACGGAGAGAGAGAGAGACAGAGAGAAAGAGATAGATAGAGAGAGAGAGAGAGAGAGAGAGAGAGAGAGAGAGAGAGAGAGAGAGAGAGAGAGAGAGAGAGAGAGAGAGAGAGAGAGAGAGAGAGAGAGAGAGAGAGAGAGAGAGAGAGAGAGAGAGAGAGAGAGAGAGGTATGTACATCCAGTTGACAGGGATTGTGAGTGATGTGGGTTCATGACGTAATGATCATACCGTTGGCCAGAAACCTTGTATCTCCATATTTCATATTTTTATGTGAGTTTTGTCTTCATAAATGAATGCCATATTTTGTATTGTGTCAAACAGTATAAAATTACAGTGTTAAGCAAAAAAAGGGGGGGGGGGAGACAATCTACCAGCTCACAATGTGTTGCGTCTTCAAATTGTGTACACATTTGTGAGCTTGTAGATCTGCTATTTTCAAAATATTTCTTTCTTTGAAACATCATAAAGTCTTCACTCTTCACCTATAATATAATGCCATGCCCAGGGGTGGACTGGGCATCTGGCATACCGGGCATACCGGTGGTCCACAAATGATTTAAAAAAAGACCAGACCAAATAAACATCAATGTAGGGGTCCTTAGAAAACCACTGCATTAGAACACAGGGTTTTTTTTTGTGCTATTTCATGAAACGTGACGGTTTTGGACATACAAGGTTTCATAATGTGTGAGTGATACCATCCCTCTGCTCTCTCTCTCTCTGTGTGTGTGTGTGTGTGTGTGTGTGTGTGTGTGTGTGTGTGTGTGTGTGTGTGTGTGTGTGTGTGTGTGTGTGTGTGTGTGTGTGTGTGTGTGTGTGTGTGTGTGAGTGTGTGAGTGTGTGCGTGTGCGCGAGCGTGTGTGTGTGTGAGTGGGGGTGTGTGCTTACAGGCAGAGGAGGACGTGTTGGAGTTTGATTGCATTGCACATGCCTGTGTGTGCTGCTGCATGTGTAGCAGTGGTGGCAGGTGCGTGTTTGTGTGCGCAATATGTTGTGTTTGCGTACGCGCGCGTTGCATATAGCAGGCTGGTTATCATTCCCTCCGGACAGCAAAGCACATGCAACCCACCCACACGGAGCACACATAACACATTGAAAAAAGCACGCCGCACAAAGTCAAGTGTCAGTTTCAGCCTACACAGTAGTGTGCCCCCCCCCCACCCAACACCTCCACTCATCTACATTGTGATTAGCAGTCGTGCAAGCAGTACTCATTTTTTTTTACTTAAGTAAAAGTAGCAAGACCACAATATAAAAATACTCTATTACAGGTTAAAGGTCTGTATTCAAAATCCAAATATTCATTCTGAATATACTTACAGTGCCAAAGTGAAAGTACTCTAAATGTCTATTGATGATCTAAATCTGCAAAGTAACTAGGAACCTAAGATATGTCCAGAGTGCTTGTATCTCTTTGGATATGTCAATCCATTTATTTAACATCATTTTTTTTAAACAGATCTACAAGATCTACAAGTAACACGACACATTGTGAGCCTATTTGTATAGGTTAAAGTGGTTAACTGATTTAGATGCTATATTAACTAATTTTGCTGGGGAACCCCCCCGGAACCCCCTCGAGGACCCCTGGGGATCCCCGGACCGCACTCACGGCCGAACCACTCACAAACTCATGGTTGAATCAGCAACATGCTCTCTTCATTTTCTTCCACCACAACGAGTATGGAGCTCATTTTGAATTTCAGTTATATTCACCAGGTACTCGTCACATTGTGGGCAAGTTATTTTTATACAGCTACTATAAAAGTGCTCCTTATTATTAATATTTCAAATTAAGAGGAACAGCTTGTCCCTTTAAAAGGGAAAAAGGAATTTAATTTGCTCTTCTGTTCTTCCCTAGAATCTGTCGACTGCACAGCGAGACCTCCCTCAAAGAGGTTCATTTATCAGCCAGATTGGATGATAACATTGCAACCCAATGGGTTGGATCTCAAATGTAGTCTCAGTCTGTTATAGGCCTACCTAATAAACCCTTCTTTCTCCTCTCCTCTCCCTCCCCTCTCCTCTCCTCTCCTCTCCTCTCCTCTCCACAATCCAGTAGTTCAGCGATTCCCAACCTGTGGGCTGGGAACCATTGGTCGAAAGTGAGGATATTGCAAATGGGCAGCCAAATAATTGGCAAAACATGTATTTTTTTTAAATGATAATAACATTCATATTGAAACAAAATGTCATGGTATTTTCCCTTTAAAACCTGGAAGAAAATGTTTACATTGCGATATTGCGATAGGAGCTTAAAGGGCAAGACCACTTTGGTAGAGGTTTGGGTTGTATACAGTAGTTACCTTGCCATGATGTAACTCCAAAGGTGGTCAAGACACAAAAAATAATTGCTCCATTGATTAGAAATTGATAATTTAAAATATGCTCCTTATTGACTTTGTATTGTGAAAAAGATCTCAAAGTCACTCTTTTAATGAGGAGCATATTTTGAATTAACATTGTCAAATCACTGGAGCAATTATTTTTTATTTCTTGTCCACCTTTGGAGTTACATCATGCATGGCAAGGTAAATAGACATTGCCAAATTGCTTCTACCAAAGTGGTCTTGCCCTTTAAAGTGTACTACTTGGTTCCATTGATCCAAGCCGGAACACAATCGATTGATTGATCATTAAAATAAACATGCCCTGAAAATGCACAAGGCCCATCTATCTGACCACTTAGTGGTCAGGTGGGTGGGCCGCGAACGCTTTCAAGATTTAGAAGTGAGCCCTGATCCAGAAAAGGTTGGGAACCGCTGCACTAGTTCTTTTGACTTGTCCTTTTTTTTTTTTACATCAACCACTTGTACTTGGTCTGCAAAGAGCAGACCAAGTACAAGTGGTTAAATGTCTGAAAACACACATTAAGATGAATCCAATTCAACGCTACACATTGACAGTGCTGTCAAACAAGTCTATGAGGCTATCTTTGAAATCTATGAGAATGTTTAATCTGCAACACAATTTTATACAATATGTAGTGTGGGGGGGGGGGGGTCCCTGCTTCATCTCTCTCTCAGCTAAGGGGTCCTTGGCCTGAAAAACGTTGAAGACCCCCGGTATAATGGATCGAGGAAGTCTCAGATTCAGCCCTTCCTTGTGACTGCTGTGGTAGTGAGAGAGAAATGAGATAACAGCTAAATGACAAACGAGCCACTGCCTTGAATCAATATTAGTCAATGTTCAATGAATGAACACAGCGACAGCCAAAGCCAATACGCTAGCCATTTTGTGCTCACTGTGGAGCTCAATACTACTACTGCCACATTGTTGCAAGTATAGTGTAATATACTGTAATATGCTGTGTAACAGGGGTCTTTAACCTTTTCAGACCAAGGATCCCCAAGCTGAGACAGAGATGAAACAGGGACCCCCCCTCTACATATTGTATAAAATTGTGTTGCAGATTAAACCTTTTCATGGATTTCATCAGTGTTGTGTGGAGTTTGCATGTTCTCCCCGGGGAGAAAAAAATATGAAAAATGAAAAAATAAGTTCCTATCACCCAAAGATTTGGCGGCCACCCTGTAGTAACTCTGAGGACCCCCTAGGGGTTCCGGACGCCCTGTTGAAGACCCCTGCTATATAGTGTAACTCATGTGATTCTCAATGTTGGATCCGGGGGCCATCCAAATGGACCCTTACAGATCTGTAACTCAGAGAGGGTACAAACGGAACGAAATGTACCCGTAAGTACGCTCTCTGAGTTATATTAACACTGAGGATTTTAGAGCGTAGATTGGGGTCCCGGAGATAATTCTTTTTTTGATTAAGATTACTATCAAGAAGGTAGAGAATCACAGGACTATTTGTAAATCGGGAACGTAATCGGACGTAAACAAAACATATCAAATGGGGATTTGTGGCTTAATGCATAATAAAACTGGGGGTCCTTGAAATTAAAATCACTGAACAAAACAATTTTACTAGAAATGTAATCTACACTACACTAAAATCCTCTGTTTTGTTTTTTACTCTGATGTTCCATTCGCAACACTCAAGAGTTACAGACTCGAAAGGTTCAATTCGGGACTCCTGGTGGTACCCATGGGCCCAGCGTTGGATTAGAATGACAGAATGAGTGACATGTTCCTCCTCCTTGCTGGCAGTTCTAAGCAGACTGTGTTGTAGGAGTAAAGAACAGCAGATTATTGGTAGACGGAACAACACAGTGTGGGAGGGAGATAGACACGTTGTTGGAGAGGTAGAAAAAGGTATCCATGCATGCAGGTGGGAGAATGAGTCAGAAATAAAACATAATAAATAGAATCATTGACAGAAAGACAGATAACTGCCTCCATCTACTTTTCCTCCCTTTAGTGTCTGACATAACCGTATGTCCATGCATTTGAGCACGACCCTCAAATAATGAATGTGTGCGAGTGCGTGTGTGTGTGTGTGTGTGTGTGTGTGTGTGTGTGTGTGTGTGTGTGTGTGTGTGTGTGTGAGAGAGTGTGTGTAGGCCTACTGCATGTAAAAGCTGATTTTGTCATGCACAGAAATTGAAATTTATATGTATGTATGTATGTATGTATGTATGTATGTATGTATGTATATACATGCATATATATATATACTGTACTATATACTGTACAGTATATACTGCAACGTGTGTAACAAAGTATATCAGTCCCTTAAATGGTGTGTGCAGCTCGTAGCCGAGGCAGACACACACACTGTGTGGTGTTTGTCAATGAGAGAGCTGTGGGAACACAGAGCAGGCTGGGTTTGCATGAGCCGTTCTGTCGAGTCAGGCAGAGAAGAGAGAACAGATGTCAAAAGTGTCACAACCGCTGCTGGTATAAAAACGTAACAATGTGTTTGGGAGGGATATACCCGTATAGCATGGCTCAATGCAGTCGTTACAAACTGGCTCTTGATCATAACAAGGACGGGGATTAGACACGACATCCAAGGTCAAAGACATAACACACGCATGCTGTGTATGCTTAAGTACTGTTGGGAGGGTTTCAAGCGGTGGTTCTCAAAGTGAGGCGAGGGGGCCACCAGGGGACCTTATGGGGGGGGGGGGGGTTCCAGGGGGGTCCCCATGCATCAAAACCAGGAACAGTTTGACCACTAACCCTATTTCATACTTTGTCTATTTTCACATTAAGCTTAACTAAAACACTCTTGAAGATTTATGAACATTTTGGAATAATTGTTTAATTTCTAACAACACAAATCTTCTCTCATGGGGGACATGGCGTTGCACAGCCAAATACATATACATGTGGGGGTCCTTGAAATGAAAATGTTTGAGAACCACTGGTTTAAAGGGGGTCTGGCATGTTTATCCCATGGACTATGACTCACTATAGTATCGCAACGAACGCAATGTGTTTGTGATGCAAAGCCTGCTATTTTTTCCCAATGTTCGCCCCAGAATAGGGAAGCTGGGTTCATGTGGTTGAACCCAGCCATGTGATGGGTGGGCTTGCTGTAGCGAGGGTGTTGTGCTGGTATGCAGATTGTAGATGTGTCATGGATATGTACTGTTTGACTGATGTTGTTTTGTTCTGTCTGCGTTTATCTGTTTTTTTTTATCCAATAAACAAAAAAACGGGAAAGCATCTGTCATTTTAGATTTTTGCATTGGCTATTCAAAAATAGCAGATCTATAAGCACACAGTGCATCACTTCGTGCCGCGCTGCAAGCTTGTATATCTGCTATTTTTGAACATTTCTGAAAAATCTTCAAAGTGTGAGAAATACTGATTTAGAAGGCATTTGTAGAATCGGCCTCTTAATGGTCTTAATGGGTTTTGCCAAGATTAGTAGATGCAATGTGTGTTTGTGCATCCTGAGTGCCTCATTTGTCGTCAACCAACTTCACAATGTGACCTTGTCTGTGAATCATTCAGTATAAAGTCATCCTTGTTATAATGTTGCCTATAAAGGCAGAAGCTCAATAACAAGAGACAGAAATATGTCATGCATGCCCTCAGTCTGACTCAAGGTAATGTTCTTGTGTTGCTGGGAGGTTCTCAAAGTGGGGTCCGGGACCCCCAGGAGTCGTTTTAAGGGGTTCTAGGGGGTCCCTAGCATAATTTGTTTACATACAGTAGCTCACAGTGCCTAGAAATGCGGCGCATTGTGAGCTTATAGATCTGCTATTTTAAAACATTTGCAAAATAAAATGCAAAACGTGGAATTTGTTTGAAACATTTTAACAACATAAATCTGGTTCGGGGGTCCCTGGCACAAATGATAATTTTAGAGGGAGCTCCGTGGACAAATACACATTAATTTGGGGGTCCTTGACATGAAAATGTACGAGAACCACTGGTTTAAACAATAATCAAAAAATTGGGAGTCAAGCCCAAATAAGCAACTACACTTCAGAAACAAGCAAAACTAAAACATTTACAAGCAACTTTACATAAAACAATCCCAAAGTCACTTATAATAAGCAGACCTGGCAACGCTGCTTCAGCTACTTGGGCATTCTGTAGCCATTGCTTCATAATATCAGCCTGCCTTGTCTGCTCTGTCTTGGGCTTTATCTTGGCAGGAGCAGCTCAAGGACGTCAGCCTGTGTTGATGTATTTCCACGTCTCTCTAATCCCAAACGAGCCCATTATATGCTATCTGATCTCCACACATTGTTCTATTCACTCTGATTTACACTCAGGGGTGGAAGAAGTAGCCTCCTCCGATTTTTTTTTTTTTTTTTTTTTTTTTTTAGTCAAGTAAAAGTACTGTAGCAATACCACATTGTAAAAGTCCAGTATTCCGAATTTTACTTGGGTTAAAAGTACAAACGTATTGGCATCAAAATATACTGCAGGCTACTTAAATACCAAAAGTAAAAGCAATAGCAGATCTCACGAGTGTGACGTGTTGTGAGCTTGTAGATCAGCTATTTTCAAATAGACAAAGTATAAAATAGGGCTTAATTGCTTAACCCTAGAACACTAACGTTGGGTGAATTTCACCCGAACAATTGTAATTATGTGATTTTCATAATGTTGCTGATGTCTGAGGTGGGCGGGTCCTTGGGTACCTTCAGGATGCTCACTGACGTCATAGAAGGTAGGTTTGTTTCCCTGCCCCCATCCCTGATTTTCCTACAGGCAGGTCTTTGGGTGATTTTCACCCAACGTTAGAGGGTAAAAGAAAATCCCATACTACCACAATGGTCATCTGATGCAATAAGACTGTGCCTTCACTGGACATGGCTCACATATCCCAGGAATGGGTGGACCAAAGGATTTTTTTTAGCAATATTATTTCATTTTCAGCTCTAGCTTTTTTATAGGGTATCTGTTTTTCGTTTCTTTGTGAAATTGTATGTTGAAATATTAAAGAAGAGTATCTCAATTTGCCATGTATTGTTGTACTTTAATATATTTTGGTGAGAAATATCTTTTATGAAATGTATTATATTCGGTAAAATATACCCGACGTTAGTGATGGTGTGACAATTTTCAACGTTGGTGTTCTACTGTTTGTATGTTTTGTAACAAATCTACAAAGTCACTAAAGCTTGCAAATAATTGCAGTGGAGCAAAACGTAGGAGTAGCAGAAGTATACAGTATCAAATTATGGAAATACTCAAGCAAAGTAAAAGTAGTGCTTGAGCAATTGTACTTATTTACTTCCTATGACTGCTCCAAATGTTGTTCTATTCTCTGTGATTTACTCATGTATGTTGCAGGACTCACAATGAGATGCTTAAATGAAAGCTACAGCCTGGGGGAGAAGAAGACCATGAGATTGTTACACAACGTTCTCCCTACAAGACATTCTAGATCAGGGGTTCACAACCTGTGGGCCCTGAAGGTATTGTAAATGGGCCCCCAAATAATTGGCAAAAGACTCCAACTACTCCGTTTCCCTGATCACCTCTGGCATGTCCAAAATAAACAATGCAAGTCAAGATGTCATTGGGGGGGGGGCCCAATCTGTTTTATAAATCAGCAAGACAAATTCAATACCGGTACACCAGTGGCTCCCAACCTGTGGGCCTTGAGCAGGGGTCATCAATATGTCCGTACACAGACAAATGTGTCCGTGGCAAGACTTGGCCTCGTCCGTGGCGAATTTTAGATTTTGTTTTACACATCATAATGTTCTTATTTTGATCATAAGACCCAGTTACTGAATGTCAGTCTCCAGGTTTTCCACCACAAGCCAACATGGCGATGACCCCTGGTCTTGAGGATATTGCAAGTGGGCCTCCAAATAATTGGTAAAACACTAGGATTGTATTGGTAATGTAACATTGATATAAAATAAATATGTACAAAGGTTAGAGGTATTTTTTCTTTGAAACCTTGACATTTTTGTTTTCATTGTGATACCGAGAAGTAGGAACTTCATTTCCATTAATCCAAGCCGGAACACAATCGATTGAATGATCAGACCACTTCAGCTGCCGTGTTAAGTGGTCAGATGGGTAGACCGCAAACTCTTATCAAGATTTTCAAGTGGGCACTGATCCAGAAAAGGTCGTGAACCACTGTTCTAGATGAATCCTTCACCGGCCTGAACAATATGCTCTTTACTTTAATATGCCTTTACCACAGCCTGGGAACTTCAGCCCTGTAATTGGCAGTCATTTTTTTTGTGTATGCATCTACACTGTAAAAAAATTAAAAATAAACATTTTAATGAAAAGTTAAACTTTTAGAAAGTTTACAAATGTAAATGGTCCATTTTTTTACAGTGTAAATTCCTCAATTTCCTTCATCATAACCTCAGCTCTTTCTGGTGAAATTCTTACTTTTTTGCATTGCTTTTGATCAATATGTGTTTGCCTCATTAATTCTGTGATGAATTTGGTTTTATTTTTGCTCTGGCATAGTTCACAAATCTTCTCACCCGAGGCATTTACAAGGCGCACTGTATAGTCCACTGTAACTTATTAAAATCTCCCTGAAATGGGCTTTCATCGCTCATTACACATTTGAATTATGATCAACTTTTCTCTGACAACCTGCTTAAATTGCATTGGCCTCTTGCTAATTTATGAGTGCTCATCCTGACGCTCAGGTTTCATTCCTCCTGGATTCAGCCAGCTGCACACTGCCACAGTGCCAGTTAGTTCAGTGACATTGATTTCTTGTAGTTGCAGAATCAGCAGGATTGTTCAACAAGTACAAGTACACATGTACACTTGGGCTTCCTTCAGTAGGAGCACTGTGCAGTGTCTCTCAGGAGCTACAAGGTAATCTAGTAGTTTTTGAGTTTCCTCAAGTAAAAGTAGCAATACCACAATGTAGAAATACTCTGTTAAAAGTATAAAGTCCTGTATAAAAAATCTTACTTGAGTAAAAGTAAAGTATTGCCATCAAAATATAGCGTACTTACCAAATGTAGTACTCATTATGCAAAATGGCCCTTTTGCCTTTTCACAATCATAGGACTGGACTTAAGCCCTATTTATTTTATACTTAAGACATTTGAAAGTAGCCGATATACAAGCTCACAATATGTGTCACATTGTGACACACATTGTGAGCTTGTAGTTGTAGATCTGCTATTTTCAAAACATTTGTAAAAACTAATCTTGAATTAAGAACAATCTTGAATTTGTATGTGTGCCTTCAGTATGACATGCCCAACATACTGTAGGAATGCCAAGGCTAATGTGGTTAATGTTGTATTCAGTAAAGGTGGGGCTGACTTGAATAACTTACTTACTTACTTACTTAATAATACATCATAATTAGCAGTTAAAGTATGTTTTGTAGCCTACTAATAATCTAAATCTGGAATATCAGAAGTATAAATTGAAATAGCCTACTGATGTAAATTAAAATTACCTCAAAATGATACTTATGTAAAGATTTCGAGTACATGTTCTTTATTTCGCCAGTCATTTCCATGGTAGATTTGTTGAATGAATTGGCCATAATATTAATGATGCTCCCTTTGTTATGGCAACAAAATAAGAAACCAGTGGCAGTACATTATCATGGCACAGTTAGCATGACCATTCTATCTGTCGTAATTCCATGTCTATGAAAGAGTAACTGCACCCTCTACAGGTCAAATAATTACTTACAATGTGGCTTTGAACCCCAGCATCCCTATCCCTACCCCAGCGTATTCTAACCTCTAAGCTCTCTGTTTACGTATCTTAAGTATAGTTGTTTGACAATATTGACTTGAGGTAAGGTAACCTGTAAGCAACAACATATGAAGTTGTTTCCGTTCTTTAAAAACAATGCTTTGTTCAAATGAATACTTTTCAACCTCTACAATTTTGTATTACTTTTTATTACTGCACATTGTTCTGCAACATTTTTTAAATGCATTACTGGGGATTTGTTTTCTGAGTTTGGTAAGCTATTTACATTTTTCATACTTCTATTAATTCAAATTAATTAATGCCAAGATGACATTTGATTTCCTAGAACTTCATATGTTGTGTATAAAATAAAAAATAAGATGATATGGATAAAATAAAAAAGAAACAGCTATATTATACATCAACATTGTTTAAACTTAATGCTATGAAAACTCTATTGCCAGCTTTGATTGCATATCCACAAAACATGACGGACAATGTTATATCAAGGAAAATGTTTACTCTCATCTTGATCTTTTGCTGCTTTTTCTTGTGCACTGAGTGGAGACATTTGCACTTCAAAGGTTTTGTCAAATGAAGTGTAGTCCACCTGGAATGCCCCTTTCTCCAAAGAAATGCAGGACTCAAACCTGTGGCCCCAAAGGATCTCATCCTTTGTGTAGGATGTCCTGGCTTGGCATGTCATTCCTGCAACACACATGAAGGAAACCATTTGTGAACACATGAGCTTGTAGGTCTGCATTTTTTGAAATTAAAGATTTTTTTTAAAACATACTGTACATTTTAAATTAAATTAAATTGTGATATTATCAAACATAAATATCAAACATATCAGACATTTCCCAAAAGGAAATGCATGTATTGAATTCAGTCTGACCAGACAAAACATATCCCCACACTGGCAATAAGAATGAATGACTAGAGGGACGTCAAAAGCAGAGGAGTGGACCCATCCCCCCAGGACTTCCATTTGTTAAGCCCAATACATGCTCCTTCCGACATTCAAACTTTTCTTCGTAAAGGGAGGAAATAATATAACTATACAAATTAACATAATTCCAAATTTTGATGGGTCGTCTCAGAACTTTTTCTCAGAACTCGTGCACCCCGTGATGTCCTGACTTTCCGAACAAATTTGAAAAGCCTCTCCGAACCGGAAGATTTGTCGAATGTCGGAAGGAGCATGTACTGGCCTTCATCGGGATCCTGAAAAAAGCGCCTGACCAACCAACCTGATGCCTCCACAATGCCCTCCAGGATGACAATGATCTCGAACGTCTCCCTCTTCAGACGCTCCGCCCCCACCTCCCAGAAGGGGCTGCTCTCGTTGATAAAGTGGGTGATGGTCTGTGGCTCCACCAGCAGCAGCCTGTCTCCGCCCGTCTCGTAGCCCACGTTGATCTCGGACTGCTCGAGCGGAATGAACTCGCCCTCCTTTGTTTGCCTTGACTTGATCAGCTTGACGCGGATCTTGGCGTCCACCATGTGACTCGCCCGCAGGTCGCCGATGCGGAAGTTCAAGCAGAGCTTCTCGTCCCGCTCCGATATGACGCAGTGCTTGCTGAAGATCAGCGTCTGGGCCCTCTGCTGCGGCCGGGAGATCTTGACGAACATGCAGCCCACCATGAGGGCGTCGATGATGGAGCCCAGGATGGACTGAGCCATGAGGAGCACCACGCCTTCTGGGCAGTTAGCCGTCACCATCCTGGAGCCGTAGCCAATAGTCCTCTGGCTTTCCACCGATAGGAGCAGGGCTGACAGGAAACCGTCCACGTTTTCAAAACATCGCAGCCATTGTGGGTCATGGACGTGAGCCACGTCACCGCGCAGCCATGCATCCAGAAAGTAGACTGCAGCGAACGCCACCCAAGTGACAATGTAACACATGGTGAAGATGAAGAGGAACCAGCGGTACTGGAGGTCCACCAGTGTAGTGAATATGTCTGACAGGAAGCGACTCTTGTCCTCGATGGGGCCCAGGTTGACCCTGCACTTGCCATCCTTGGTGACATAACGCTGTCGCTGATTGCTGGTGGTGCAGTGTGAAGGTCCCTGGTCATCACCTAGTAATTTACAACGTCGCTTGTGGGCTTTCTCGCCGCCCTCTGCAAAGCCATTGGCACGGACATTGTTGCTACTGGTTGAGCCCCATCTGGAGGTGAAACGTTTGAGATGGCGGCCACGGTGCGATCGCGGAGGCTTTGGGGTCTCCTCTGGAGGTTCAGGTGGAGGTGCTTGAACATTGTAAAGGCAGGAGGGAGCATCTTCATTAGTCAGGCCCTGAGAGGACTGATGGCCAGGAGGACTCTGGGTCTGGAGGGAAGATGATGGGAGTGGCGGGCAGGTGTCATTGCTGCCGTTGATGCTGAGGATGAGAGGGGCGTGTCCTGTGCTCATCATAGTGACCGTGGTTGATTTAGAAGCAACCTGAAGTTAAAAACACAAAACAGAAGCATCACTATCATACATCATGACTTTACATAACTTCCGTATTGCTTTTCCGTTACATGCAGACCACACACACACACGCACACGCACACACACACACACACGCATATGCATATGCACACACAGTACAATCACTCTCTTAGCTGAAAAGTAAACAGTTTGTACAAAAGACAAGTGAACAGTACCTTCTTAGAGTATGGAGTGTAGAGCACAGCCTCTGGCAGTGGTCTTGGTAGATATGCCAGGAGATGTTTTGCTATGAGAGTCTTTGCAGGTGGAACAGAGTATCTCCGAGGGTCGATGTTTAGAGGGTTAAGCCCATCGTGTTTGTTAAACGTTGTATCTTGGAGCGTCATATTGCTGCACATGGTAGTGGAGAGTATTTCTGAGATGCTTCAGATGACAGAATAAAATGCCGCCGACTCCAAAAGCTTCAGTCCTTTTTTCAACCAAGAAGTCATTGAATCGTAAAGATCCTTTACGTCATTCAGTTGTGGCAACAACAGCTGTAGAGGAGATATAGGAAACTTAAATCCTTCACTCCATCAGTACTACTTCTGCACTGAGGCTTTGTAGAAATTAAGTTTAGTACGTAATCACATGGGATCATGAAGGATGTACGACCATACAAGTTCACACAGTTACTATACAGCAGTTGTTGAAAATCTGAAATAAATTCCAATGTGTCTGGTCTCCCATATTTATTTTATACTTGCTGAGAGCTCAACTTCTATGTTCTGTTAACCTTTGTCAAAAGCCACCTTGATACATTTTTAACATACAAAAGTCAAACATTAGCCACTTACCCTATCTACTTCATTGAGCTTATTTTTCCCTTTACACCAAATCTTAAAGCCGAAAATAGCCTATCTACAAGCTTACGTGTCCCACTGTCCCATTGTGAGCTTGTAGATCAGGTATTTGCTGAATGTTCTCCCAGAATAAGGATGCTAGGGTTCCATGTGGTTAATAAACGTGGCAGCAAGGGTGCTACAAATGTTTTCCTGTGCCTTATTGTCTCCGCCAGGCCGAAAGGCATGGCGAGAGAGTATGTTTTACCCCCTGTCCGTCCGTGCGTGTGTCCGTCCGTCCGTCCAGTCCGTGTGTTACCAGCTAATCTCCGGCACCGTTGGCCCGGTCGCTCCGAAACTGTGCACACACACTCCCTGGATGCCAATTCAGAACCTCTGCTTTTCACAATTTTTCACATGGGCCTGTTATAGCGTCACCAGGAGGCCAGAATAACGTACCTGACCTGGCGGAGACCTGTGCTCCGAGGAGCACTTTTTCTAGTTTCTCTTCAGTCCACTATGTGGTCTCCATCTGATGTGGTGGATCATTATCTCACTGTCTCAAGTCATGCTGAAACTTTGTACACATGAAGGGATTATCACTGATCCTCTAAATTAATCTGGGGAAAACCCAGGAACATGCTGATGGATTTGAGGAGATTAATGACTTTACTTGCCAGGCGGAAGGCTACATAATTGTTTTTGTCCAGATGTGCTCAAATTAACTCCAGTCAGTTCTTAATGTTTATGTTGGTGCTGTTAATGTGCTACATCACACACAAGGTAGCAACAAGGACAGCAATTCAACTGGATGAGGTTAGATAATTTCGTGCTAAGTTCCCCTTATATACGCTACTATATAACCACTTTTACAAGTTGTTAGCTAGTTTTGGATGCCCTCTCAAAGCCATGCCTCAGTTACTTGTGGATGAATGAATCTGAATAGATTTCTTTTTAGAATTGATCAGATTCCATTTTTTGCTCTGGTGAACTGTGTTTTTTGTGAGAGACCATAATGTCAAATGGATGGAATGATTAAATTCCCCTTTTCGATTAAACCTAGGGTTTCATTGGAAAGGAAAGTGTTCCAATTAAACCTAGAGTTTAATAGGAAAGCAGGCAGAAGAAAATGTTGCTTAAAACCTAAATAAGGAGGACTACCTTAATGTGCATTGGTTGAACAATGGGCTATGGATTATCTTTTTTTTTTCACTCATAGAAGTATTTACCGTTTCCAAGTTTGAATATCTTGAAATGATTTAGCCCTTGCACATCAAAGTAACGAATACCTGTTCAAATATGAAAAGCCAAATTTGAATATTAGAGGCTGTACTTGAGGATTGAAAGAGCCAAAACAATATTGGCATCGCTTGAACTATAAACATGATATTGTTATAATGTTATATGCTGTTTCAATAATTGTAGGATAAGAGTATACTCTTTTTCTGAGCAGGCACATACAGTAAATAGTTTCAATCAACTGCTACATAGAATCTAGTGACACTGTTGTATGACAAAGTATAAATTAAGCTTAAAGTCTCTTGAATGAATCAAGGTAATTACTTATCATACCTCAGGAGAAAAATAACGGATGCCGTCAGGGCCTCAGCCTCCATATGTGAATTAGCGAGTGATGATCAACTGTTAGCATTTACTTAGATTTGTATGTGAAAAGCTGATGCTGTGTGGGCGTTCACACATAATGTCCATGCAACATTGGCAGGGCACAAGGCAGTCAAGCTGTGGTAGCTACTATATATTCTGACCCCCGCCATCCTCTCTCTCCCACGACATCCATCTGATTGCACACACACATACTAAATACATGCACAGTGTAAACACACATACACCACACTCAGAGTCAGCTCCTAATCTATCTGCAGGTTTACAAGAGACAAGAAACCAGGCAAGAACAGCTGAAGCATCATGTGGGCGTCAGAAATTTAAATCAAAAATATTAATAATCAATAGCAGTTGTTTCACATGAAAATGTAACACTGTAACTAACTGTATCAGTTATAAAGCAGGTTCAAGGCAGGTTCAAGGTTCAAATGTGCCTGTTTTCATGTCAATATCTAATTGCAATGGAATTTTCTTTGGTAATTGCCCTTGCCTTGCGTCTTTTCTTTACCAGGACAGATTTATTCCTCTCTAAATTAAAATGTTCTAGACGCAGACATCAAACATCACAAAATGCAGGTCAACTCCAGGTCTACCCATGTAGACCTGGAGCACCACCTAAAATTACAGTATTCAAATAGTATTAACACATACTGTATGCATGTGTTAACCACTTAAACCATTCATTCATGTATATATATATGTATATAGCATATATTTCTATAGGCAAGCAAGCCTATTGAATTTAAATTAAGACATTGAGATCGAGCATTAAGAGTGAAACAGAAAAAAATAGATTACAGTGCAGAAGAAATGATAAATAAAAACATGCTTTTTCCCCCAGATATGACATGCATAAAAACTGAATGCTGCTTCTTCACGTTTAGTTCTGATTCTGGGGACAGAAAGCACACCTGGTCCCAGATGACCTGAGGTCTGGATGGGTTGTGAATGATATCACAAGATCAGAATTGTATTTTGGCCCAATGCTTTATAACCTACAGTAGCATTTTGAAATAAATTATTTGACAGACAGGGAGCCAGTGTAAAGATCTGAGAACTGTAGTGATATTCACCTCTGGCATCAGTGGAATGCAGCATTCTGAATCAACTGCAGACATCTGATTGATTTTTTTAAAGACACCACAACACTAGTCCTGTCTATTGAAGATGAGGACGTTTTTAAGTGAATAAAATTGTATTTTGATCAATCTGTATGGTAGTATGTTAATGCTATATAACTAACATAATTGCGATGGTTATATTTGGTCTCCCTGCTCTTCCATTGAGAAATTTAGATCCTGTGGTACGGTATGACCACTACTGGTCGACTGCACTTGCGTGGAGGACCCAGTTTTCAAATCTCCTGGCTGGATTATGCACAATTTATGGACATGATTGATGTCACAATACTGACCTCATAGCCGACTGACTCCAATGCTGTGTACCGAAAACTGAACACGCTGATCAGCGCGTTGTTTTTGGTCAATTGGTCAATTTCCTAAATGTATAACCTGTAACCACAAAATGGCTTACAGGTCTATCACTACACAACTTGGTGCCAGAGCTCCACAGCTGAAGGTCCAAGCTCAGTTGAAGAGAGGTGCCGTATGTTAGCTATACAATATCCAGCCACTAGATGTTGCTCTTCACCTGCTCCACTGACACCAGTGGACAGACTGAGCACTTGGCTAAGTTGCTTGGTGTTTACCATCAAACTCACTATTTCCAAACTGACTGGCAACCAGACTCCTTATCGCTGATGACAAAAATACGGTGTACTATAATAATAATGTTTATTTATACAGCACCTTTCTTCAGACAATGTTACAAAGTGCTTGTACAAGTACAATTAAATACAAGCAATGCTATTGGTTCACAAGCTGTGGGAACCAAGCAGATCTGATATTACTGAGATAAACAGAACTTTCATCTGGGCATGTCATTTTGTAATGACTAATTCAAAACCATATATATATTTATTTATGTATGGGGGGTGTAACATAACTTCACATTTTTTAAAACTATGTTTGTGTTATAATTATTATTAGCCTAAATAATCAATAGCTTTAACAAGCCTCCCTGTAGACTCTATAGGAGCAATTGCAGCTTGTATCCTGGAAAGGAATTACTAGTGTCATTATTGGGGTCAGTTCACTGAGATTTGCTACAGAATGTGGAAAAGAATGGACGTTTTCCTATGTCCTTTGCCAGAGTGGAGAGCTTGTTGCATGGCAACACAGGCAAACACCAATGTTCCACCAATTTTGCCAGATCACGTTGTTACATCACCAGGCAATGGATTTGTATTAGCCAATACATTTTTTATTATAATCAAAAACCAACTGCTCATGAAGAAAAAAAACACAGAGCCACAGCAAAGCAGACCGTCGTTTGCTGTATGGCAAATCTTGGTGTAAATTGGTCCTTATAGTTCATAACACTAAACTGGGCATCGCACATTCGTGAGAATCTGCTGACGAACTAATAAGAAGCAACTGTACAGAAGTTTCCCCAGATGTGGGGTAGATGCATCAATTATAGATTTTCTCACAATGAAAGGTGCAAGTATAATCTCCGTGTCATTTGTTGAAAGGAAGTGTCTATTTGGTTTTGTTGAAAGTGTCTCATTTGATTTTGGTTAGAGCAACAGCTCGTCTCTCCGTGTTCTGAAACAAGGCACGGACCAGGCTCTTCATCTCTGAACCGGAGAACTCCAAAGCCAAGGGCCCTTTGCCATCTGCCCACCTGCAGACAGTGCAACGAAAGACAATTCATTTGATCTACATACACACTGTAGATAGATTAACAAACCAGACAAATATGACTAGGTTTATCCCCCACCAAATAAATAGTTGACCTTCAACTGATTTTAATAATCAACTAAATCAATTAGTCTGATTGACCACCGGCCTACTTTATGCAGCATACAGGGGTGTTGTGCAAAAGTATCCGATCTACAAGCTCACATTGTGCTTATTTCATCACATTGTAGAATATCAGCTATTTGATATTTTTGAAAATGTTATTAGAATCTATTCTTTTTTTTATTATCGATTAAATTGATTAGCTTTAATAACTGTCGCATCCACACTGCTCACGTACATAAAACTGAGTTGCCTCTATTTGAGGCCGGTAAACTGGCAAACTCAGCCAACTAACTAATAATATGATCTACCTCATATCCTGTCCTTGTGGATCACCATTGTCATTAGTTACCAATGATCACAAGTTTGTGAATAATGATGCTAGTCAGATTGTGTCACAAAATCTGTGTATTCATTCATGCAGCACATTGATCCAGGGAGAAAAAGAAAATCACAGCAGCCAAGTCACTCTTCCGGTTACTAACTGACATACAGGACTGTACCACAGGGTGGAGCTATAAGACCTCTTTTTTCACTTTCTGCATAATATGACACATTGTTTAACATACTCACTCACATAGTTTTTTCTTGGCTTTTAAAAGTAATCTGTCTGTGATTCTATACAGTAATTTGTTTAATTTGGGAAAATGATTAGGGAATGGATTGGTAGGAGGAGGTTCTATTGGAAACAGCTCAGAGAAGCTCATAGGTCAAAATTCTAAATTGTGAATCATGAAGGAGAACTAGTTCTAGTCATTCACTTTCTGGCTTAGCGCCATGCGTGGCAAAAATAAATCAAAGTATTGCACAGGGTGTGGGGCAATGCTTAAGAAAGTAATAACCAATTAATTAGGTAAAATAATAAATTGTGTCTGAAAGCATAAACCTTATAAAACAAGACGATTATATCTGGGGAAAGCAAGTCTGAAGAGTCGCGGTATGAGAACGGTTTTGAAGGATGGGAGGCAGGGGGCCTTTTGATGTGCTGTAAAACAGAGCTTCTCAAAGTGGGGTCTGGGGACCCCCAGGGGTCCACTCAATTTACACACTTTAAACCTATATACTTCAAACTATTTAAAAATAGCCGATCTACAAGCTCACAACGAGCTGTGATGCAACGTGTTGTGAGCTTGTAGATCGGCTATTTTCAAATAAATCTAGAAAGAAATGAGTTTTTTTTTAAATATCTTTTAGATACACCCCCCCCCCCCCTTTTTTTTTTCTTAAATCTTTATCCCACGATTTTGTAACCCCATTTTTTACTCATGAGCTCATGCATGCCTCCTTCAATGTATGAGAGCCAACTGACCTTCTTGTCACCTGACAGGGGAGAGGTTCCCTGGTTGGACGTAGCGCGTGGAAGGAACACGTTATTCCAACCAGTTCCTTTCCCCTCCATCAGGCGCCCCTGGCCAGACGGAGGCAGTATAGTGACCAGGATTACTGCATGTTTTTGTGAGGGTACCTACCCTAAGGGGACACGGGGAGAACATGCAACTCCACACAGAGAGGCCCTTTCGCCAACCCCACCAAGGGAATGGGTACTGATGACGCGGAGGAATCGACCCCAGGACCTTCTAGCTGTGAGGCGACAGTGCTACCGACTGCACCACCGTGCCCCCCTTTTAGATACACAAATCTTGTATGGGGGTCCATGGCACAAAGGAATTTCTGATGGGGGTCCATAACACATAAACAGTTTCCATAGTCTTAGCCTTTTTTGGAGTTTTTTTTCCCTAATGAAGTTGATTTTCTTTTGTCGTTTTCTCCTCCCCCCCATGTAAAGCGCCTTAGGGTACTTAGAAAAGCGCTGTATATATTTGAGATGTTATTATTAATTTGCGGGTCCTTCACATGACGGACACATTACAGAACTACTGCTGTAAACCACTTCTGATTGTCCCAAATAGTGTGACTTAAGTTATAACCCATTACAACCGGGAAAGCATACGTGTCATTAAAGATTTTTGGCTATTCAAAAACAGCAGATATACAAGCTCACAACGTGTCACTTTGTGCCGCACTGCAAGCTTGTACATCTGCTATTTTTGAAAAAAGAAATTGAAAAATCTTGAAATTGTGAGAGCTACTGATTTAGATGGCATTTGTAGCATCGGCCTCAGCTCTTAATAGTTTTACAACAGCTTCCACCTCCTTACCTGTTGACAATCTCCTGGAGGTTGGCCGTCAGCACGATGACCAGCTCCTTGAAGGTGACCCACTTCTTCACGTAGACGGGCACCTCCTCCTGGTACTTCTTGTTCCTGCTCTCCTCGGCCAGAGGGATGAAGACCAGAGGACCTTCCTCAATGATGGTCTGACACAGAGTGTGGAGGTGCTCTCCGTCCTCTGATGAGATATCCTACGCACAACAGCAAAGATTAAACCACCTCTTCTGATCAGCTCTGTCACCATTACCAAATGTAAGATGACGATTAATTGTCTTACAAATAATTGCCATTTATTTTATGATGATTATAATTTATAAAACATAATTGCGACTATCTCAAATAATTGCGATTAGGCAATTATTATCCTACACATAACAAGAAAAACACAACCACATACACCGTCGTGCACTTAAAATAACAAATCTACAAGTTCGGAATGCGTCACGCTGTGCCGTGTGGATGTTGTAGATCAGCTATATTGGTGCATGACACCGCGGAAAAGCCAAGTATAAATCACCCTTAGGATCGGCATTAATTGGCAGGTGATAAATCTAACAGCAAATGAGACAAGAACAAAAATAACCTCTAGCATCATGATTTTAGCGATGACTTCTGAGATGGCAGAGTTGAGGAGACTCCCCATAGCTTTACAGTAGATGTTGACTGGTAGGACATCTTGCCACACTGTGCCCAGTTGTTTCAATTGGTGAATAACCTGCAATTAAAAATCACCATCAGCACCACCAACAAGCAGCTTGACTCATTCTGAATTCATTCATACCCAACAACATAAAGCTGTCCTTTGCATGGCATTAGTTTTACCAGGAGGTCTCAGGATTGTAATTAAGCAATATTACACGAGAGGGTGTGCTTTACCGTCATTAAATTGGGGCGAAGCCGAGTTCCGCGAGCATCACTGAAGTGCCAATAATGTAAGGTAAAGCATACCCTCGAGTGTAATATTGCGATTATACAACAGTTACCAACAAAACACATCCAAATGTATTCATATTGTGGAGCAATTCATAATAAAAATGTTTCGCTATTATCCGTTTCCCTGTAAAGAGAAGAGTTTTTGACTGAGACATTAAATAGTCCCTGTAGCAGCGCTATGAGCCTGAGGCACCGTCTCATCAACACAGCTGAACTACCAATGCTTGCGCAGTGGAATGAATTACAGTAGGCTATATGCTCCGTCGTACGACCGTGTCACATGGCCAAAATAACTGATCTACAAGCTGACAACTTGTAGATCGGCTATTTTCGCCGTGCGATACCTGGCGACGCGTTGTGAACTTGTAGATCGGCTATTTTCGCCGTGCTGTTTGTTTTCCTACCGTGGGACAGCGTGAAGTCAAGCACAGCTGTGCCATATATGGTCTAATCAGTACGGACTGCAGTGCGGAGTGATTTATTAATGTGATTAGGCCTGTGCTATGATGCTGGTTTGAAGCACGGCTAGATAGCTATTTCAACCAATCAGATTGCTTGGTCGGAACTACCTGTTGTATAATATTCAATCAATCACACAACTTAAAACTGACTAAATATATATTTTTCATTAACATAGAGCATGCACATCCACTCTATCAGTACAGGCGCAAGTCAAGTCCGCACACTGTTAATAGCTCCCACTATTTATTGTAGTTTATTGTGAGGATCAACAATTTGATCATAACTTGATTATCTGGATGAAAATAAAACAATAGTCTGAAAATTAACACATATGACCATCTCTTATTTTCTGACAATCACCAACACTTTTGAATGTGCTTACAAATAAAACTGGAAGCTTATGTTGGTGGATAAGCAATTAATGGCATCCATTACCTGTCTGACTGCCTTGCTGGCTGCTGTGTAATTGTCCTCATAATCCAGATTAGAGAAGTTACGAGCAGTAGATAGTCTCTCTAGCATCTCAGCCTTTTGGACATTCATCTGGGCTAGGAAGCACTGGGCACCTGGCAGATCAACAAGAAGAATTTCAGAATCCTTTGATGGCCTTTGACATGTCATGGGATGCCCCAAACAAAACCGACCAGCTTTTTTCAGTTAAGGCTTCTGGCCAGGATTAAGCCCTACCTCCCTCGCCACCAACTGGAGATGGCCATCCATGCCTTCATTTCATCTAGATTAGATTACTGCAATTCTCTATATACCGGTTTAGATCATACATCACTCAGACGCCTCCAACTCGTACAAAATGCTGCTGCCCGCCTCCTTACAGGTACAAGAAGGCGTGATCATATCACCCCTGTCCTTGCCTCTCTACACTGGCTCCCCGTGAATTTTAGAATTGATTTTAAGATGTTTTTATTTATTTACAAATCATTGAATGGGCTGGCTCCATCCTACCTCTCTGCTCTTGTAGAACCATATGTCCCAACCAGGGAATTGAGGTCTGCTGACCAATTTTTGCTCGTGGTTCCAACCCAAAAATTTAAAAAGACCAGGGGTGACCGCTCTTTCATGGCCACGGCCCCACGACTCTGGAACAGCCTGCCCCTCCACATCCGTTCCCCCCAATCGATCGGGGCTTTCAAGGCCAAACTCAAAACGTATCTTTTTTCCCTCGCTTTTAACAGCATCTAATTTGCACGGTTCTTGCGTTTATCTTATTCCATGTATTAGTTTATGCACCTAGCCTATATGTAAACTCCACTTTTATGCTTACATATTTCCCTTTCCCTCTCTTTATGTTGCCTTTTAAAGTGTCTTCTTTTGTTGCTCTCAAATGTTTTGTGATCTTGCTCTGTTGTTTTCTTGCATTGATGTATTTGAATTTGCCTGTACAGCACTTTGGTTCAGCTTGCCTGTTTGTAAATGTGCTATATAAATAAAGCTTGATTTGATGAGTGGATTTCTCTTTGTTGGCGTGATAACTTGCTAAAGAATGCATTGACCATTTACCCCGTCATATGTTGACTAGGGTTCTTCCACTTTGCTCTGGATAAGAGTGTCTGCTAAATGCCTACATTGTACGGTAAATTGTTGACAAGTGCTGGAAATAAAATAAAAAAGTGAAGCTGCACAGTATCAAAGAAGTCGGACAAAACAACAGTTAAAATAATAATAATTCTATCTTTCTTCAATGTTCTTCAGGTCATGACGGCCTGAAACATCAGCTCTTTAGTGCATTTTTGTACTGTCTAGATTTTTCAATTGCACCTATAAATTGTAATTGTTACAGTAATGTTCACCTAATACCTTAGCTATGATCATATTCTAGGGCATTTTGTGTTGAAAATAAACACTTTAGCAAGAAAAAAACCTCCACATCAATTTGAGCAGGGCAAAGACTAAGTATCTACATGTCATGGGATGCCCCAAACAAAACCGATTACACTACTTCAAAGAATCTCTCGCTTGTTGTTCCCAAGCTTTTTGCTAGAAAGTAATTTCATTTTCAGATTTAGCAACCGTATCATTGTTTATTTACCAAGTCTCCTGAAACTGGGTACCATGTCAACAAAGGTGGCAACCCCTTCGCTGAGAGGCTGCAGATGGGGCTTGAACTGGTGGCCCAGTGTCAGCAAGTTATGGGCTATGTACATGCAGTTGTTGTGCTGGATGGCTGCCAGGTGGGGGAACTTGAGCAGGTTTTCTCTACAGTGGGGAAAACAAAGAATGAATGTGACACTCTCTGGGGGATAGCCTTTTTCATAGTAATGATACTACTGTAGATTTACTGATCCTCACTTATGATAGGTTGGAACAACATCGTAGAACAGCTGGAATATGTTTCTCACAGTGAAAAATAGTTGTGTGGCACTGAGAAAAAAAACACAAAAGAAGGATTAACACTGAAAAAAAGACAAAAAATTACAAAATATTGAGTATAGAAACTCAAAGATGTAATTGTATTCTATTATTTGTTTTAAAGAGGGATATCCGTGACTTCTATCCATGCCAATCTACATTTATTTCTCACACTTCAACCATAGACGTTGAAAATAGGGCTGGGCGATATTGACAAAATCAAGTACCACAAAATACCTCGATATTGTGAGGATAATATCATATTGTGACAATAATATAATATTTTGCAAAAATAGCAGATCTACAAACTCAAAAAGCATGATGTGGCGTTTTACGAGTTTGTAGATAGCCCATTTTCTTTTTTTTGACAATTTTATACATATAAAAGCAGGAAAATACAACACTTATGCTATGTCATGATATTAAGATATCCTACAGTGCAATCAATATTTAATCTCATATCACAATATCGATATATGGTCCAGCCCTAGTGGAAAAGCATAGCTTACCAAGAAGAAGAGCTTCCCACAGCCTCACACAGAGTGTTCAGGGCCAGTTCCATGAGTTGCTGAACAGACTCGCTGATGCGACAGGCTGGCATACACATGGTTTTATCCGATAGCTGCTTGGCATTCTCCAGGCTCATCTCATCCCTGGGAGGGACCTTCTTCTCCTGCTTGATTTTGGTGCCTGAAGCTAGTTTTGGTAGCTTGGGAATGGCCAGCTTGGAATCTGGTGTGATCTGACAGTGGTTGAGACGATGACATAACATGTAAAAAGGGATACAACAGTTGATCATAGTATTGATTTAATCGAAAAATAAAGAATAATTGATTTTAATACTATAATCTTTTTTTCTTTTCTTGAACACAGCAAAAATAGCAAACCTAGATCTACAAACTCGCGTTACACGTTGTGATCTTGTAGATTTGTGCGCAACACTTGTACAACGAAGCATAAAATAGGGCTTAATCAGACAAATCGATTTAGATTACAAAAATCGATTAGACTTTTTGCATCGATTCGATAAAGTATTTTAATAAAAAAAATAAAAAAAATCGATTGATTATTCAATCAATCGAATAATAATCAAAAGGATGTCGAAGTAATCAATAGAATAATTGCTAAGGAAACTATCGACAGTTGCTGTCTCACTGTAATATTATTTGCACCCTCTATGGGCAAATGGCTACAGTTTGCATGCAAAACCAAGATAACAGCCGATTTGATAAATAAGTACAGTATACAAACTAAACATACTCTGACAGTGTTGTGCATCTTGGAGGTCATGAGTTTGCGTGCCGCCACAATGACATCCCTGCACTTCTTGCTGGCAAAGTGACAGTTGACATCTCTTGCATACTTGAGCAGCTCTGTGGAATCACCTTGCAGGTACTGCATCTCCTTAAGGGACTTCTCAAACTCCTCCGTCTCCTTGATCACCTTTAGCATATACAAAACAAACAAAGGAAGACGTCATCAGCACACACCAATCTGTTTTATGTCCACACAGAAAGCGTTTTATGAGCTGCCGGTGCCTGACTGCCATGCATGTCTACGGTAAAGACCCTTCTCTTCCCAGTGGCCAAGCATCGCTCTCCAACGTCCAGCATTATTTGGCAGAGTGCTCTGTGTGCTTCGAGCAGAAAATAGTTGAACTTTTCATCAGTTTGATCCTCCAGGTTGTGTCTGGTCATATGCGGCCTGGTGTTTACCGTTGTTTCAGCTAGGCTATTCATGCTAATTAACGCTGATGACACGTCGTTCAAGCACAGCAACGGTCGATAGGTTCAAACGTTGCGGGTGTCAATGAACGCCTCATGCTAGCGCTCTGGGCATATCCAAATCAGCAAGAAAAACAAATACACATTAATCTTACATGACATTCGCCAGTGTTCTTTACCTGTGATCCTATATGTTATCTACTACACCAGTGGTCGGCAAGTAAGTTTGGCCTCGGCACAATTATTTTCTAAGGCATTGGATGGCAGGCTAGAACATACAATAACTCCCTCCTGTCACACCGTACAACATCATATTATTATAAAATAGCAGATGTATTTTTAAATGTTTTAAATTGGGCACATATGTGTTCATCCTACATGACTTTGACAATGCAAAGCCGCTGTGTCTTATCTGCAACAAAGTTGTGGCTGCTTGCAAGGAATATAATTTTAGGTGGCACCACGAGACAAACATGGCACCTTCAAAGTGATCTTTCAACCTAAGACAGAGGCACAAAAGCACAAGATTGAAACACTGACTGCAGGTATGTGCACAGCAGCAGGCACCTACTTTTTTCACACCGTTCAGCGCCACATTGTACCCACTGCTTGATTGTCTGTACCTAGTATTCCCTTTCAACATGGATAAATGTTTAATAAGCATTCATCGGATGGGATTCTTTTTTTTCTGAGCTCTCCGCCAAGAAATGCTGGACATCAAGAGCGCTGAAGAATTGCATTGGCAGAAAGGTGCTGGCAGCTAAAAAAAATGCTTTCTGTGAAACCGGACCCTATTTGGACATTATAGCTCAAACTGCCAAACACTCCCATATTGATAGATATTTGGCCGCAGACCCCCATATGACAATGTTTTATGCCAGGGAAGAAACGATTTGTGTTGAAAAAGCTACATTATTCAAAAGTTTCCAAACATTTTCAATATTTTTCAAAGAATGTCAAAAATAGCAGACGTACAATCTTGTAGATCTGCTATTTTTGAATAATCTGACAGGCCAGATATTATTGCTGCAGGGACAGTTTGACCACTGTACTAAACGTTATGGTGTGCAGTTCTATCCATACCGTACTGTAATTGTCCAGCTGGCTGCTGTTGGTGGGGATGGAGTAGAGGAGACACTCGTGGATGATACAGTGGGACATTTCCTCCCAGATCAGCTCACCCAGGATCACCGACAGCTTCTTCTCACCAACCGACACATCTGAGAGAAAAGGAAAGACATTCCACAACCTTTCTTGACAATCAAGGACAAAACATAATGGATTTCTAGGACCGTCATCGACTAAGGAAATTATTAGTTTACTAAAAGTCAAGGATTTGACTGACTAATCGATTAGGTGATTTAATTAAATACAGTGTTTCTCAAACATTTTATCTCGAGACCCAAAAGATACATTTGGTCTCTCCCCAGGACCCAAACTTAATGAACCACTTCAGCCCAATTTAGTAGTGAAAATAGCAGATGTACAAGCTCACAACGCATCATATGGCGACGTGTTGTGAGATTTTTTAATGGATTTTTCATCTTTACATTTATTTACAATTCTTTGTAGGAAATACAAAGAATTGTATTTCCTACAAAAAATACAATCCGGGTCGGGACCCTTTGTTGGTCGCTGACCCTTACTCACAACCCGTGAGTAAGGGTCAGCGACCAACAAAGGGTCCCGACCCGGAGTTTGGTACAGTGATTTAATAGACTAGATTAGAGACACATGAACAAGCCATACCTAGCAGGTGTGAATGCAGTGTTCTGAGCACCAACAGGATCTTGGTGTAGACTTGCGAGGGACTTGAGTGCTCCTTGTTGCTTTCCTCCGAATTTTCTAAGGCCAAGATCGTACCTTCACCCTGTTGCTCCATTACAGTCACCATCAGGGAAGGGTACATCACTAGTGGCTTCAGCATGTTCTTCAACAGCACCTGACCTGAGGGACAAGTGAAACACAAATAACGTGGAAACGTATTTCAGATAATTATAGGCCTGTGACAAATTAATTATTACATAATCGTGTAATCGCAATTATTTGACATTTTATAATAAATTTGAATAACTTAGATCAGGGCTTTATGTAACTCTTAGGCCTTACTGAAAAGTTTGATCTTGTGCTGGAGGTCTCCCTGGATGGCTAGAGCTTGAAGAACATAGCAGAGCAGAGCAGGAGGGCCCTGCTGCTCTTCATCCTTACTGCATCCCAGAGTCAGATGGAGCTCCGTCTTCACAAAGGAGTTCATTTCCATCGACTCTGTTATGAGATACAGTAACACATCAATACTCTCACCATTATGAGCCTTTCAATAGGATTCCCACACATAACATTCTATAACTTTTTTATCTAATGGTTACCTGTCAAATAACTACATTTCAAATCAATGTGTCTTTGTGTTATAGAAAGGAAATGTTATTGTATGCAAACCATCTGCTTTCAATGACCTATTAAAATTCCAAAGGATGCTTTATTTGAAAATATTGAAAATATAGTCACAGTATATAAAAACAACAACACCACCACCATCATCTGTGTTATTCGGGAGGAGGTCTCACCTTTAGAGGAAGGCAGTTTCCACTTGGCTAATTTCTTCCACTCCTCCCCCAGCTGGTAGATGAAGTTCTCTCTCTGAACAACCAGCTCAGAGCTGAGTGCACACAGCAGGGGCAGGTCTGTACTCTTCCATGTCTTCAGAGCATCCACACTGCCTCTTGCCTAGGAACGGTGCAACAGCAAATATGGGGAAAGTCTATTCAGTCTATTCATTTCCCAACCAATAAATACAAATCAGGCAATGCCTCAACTGAAAAGGCTTCAGAAAACGTTGATTTGTATTTACAAACCAAATTAAATTTGGCTGCAAGGTTTAAGTATAACTCTTACCCTTTCTAAGTGTTTGGCTGCTTTCACATAGTTCTTCTCCTGTAGGGATTTGCCAAAATCGTCCATTGCACTGTGAAACTGAGACAAATGTTAAATATGACAGTTGTGAGAATGTATGCATGTACTGTAGCATACTGTACACAGACAAATATATCACAGATTTTAAGCATGCGTGATTTTGTTTTGCAGAAGGTTTTACTTGTTAGCATAGCAGTTAAGCTGAAGGAAACCTAGCTTACTGATGGTTAGCATAACATCATCTTGTTTTTTTCACAATGAAAGGTATATTATTTTGAAAGTTTGCTTTTGCAATCGCTACCTGTCTAAATAAAAAAACTTGAGAAATAAAAAACGAAACAACTCAGAACGGATGGGTAGGTTTTGATTAATCTTGCTGGGGAGGCTGCACCGAAGACATGATTGAAATGGTCAAGGTCACCATAAAAATTACATTAAATCTGTCATATCTCAGGCACCGAAGAAATTATTACGTTTTGGGTTGAAAAGGTCAGGGTCAGAATCAATCTGTCATATCTCAGGAAGGGACTGGGCATAGCCTGTATAATTCCATGTGTGACCAAAGCCGACCTTAAACAAACAGATTTATCAATCAAACAAGGTGTTTTTCATTGTTAGATTCAGATATGCTCACTTTTTTTTTGTAGATCTGCACGCGACCAGCTGTACGGCAAAGTATAACTCGAGCTTAAAGGACTGGGGAGCTGTTCTCACATTATTGCTATCGTCAATCGGTGATTTTTGGGCCGACAGGAATATTTTAGCATATCGCCCAAACTTCAATGTTAGAATGTTTGCCTATAATAACAAGCTCAAAATAGTGATGTCAGAGGTGTAAAGTGGCTAATGGAAAGTCACATTGTACCTCTTTTAGATGTCCCAGCATTGTGATAATGACAGTGTTTCTCTGCAGCTGCTGCTTGAGCTTCTCATACTCAGCCACATTCACATGGATGTTCTTCAGCACCTGTGTCCAAGGTCACACAGATAAAAACACATTATCAGTACACTGTGCAATAGGGCTGTCAACTGAGACCAGAAATAACATTTGCCTTCCGGTCTTAAAAAAGTACCCAATTTTTTAATTATATTTGATTATCATTATATTTTGCTTAGAAGATTGTGCACATAATGCATGTAATGTTAGAACTGGTCAGTACTGTTATATCCACAACATGGCAGTCGCCCTCAATTGTCAAACACAAGCTTAGGCAATATTAACTAATATTTATTTCATGTTGTCTCAGAGTTCAATGGACTTAAAAAATAAATGATTGCATACTCAAATTATGTCATACATAAAATTTGAATAGTAGCCCATTTCAATAATGACTCATGTAGCCTACCACATAAGAGACAGTGCGCTTGAGCATGGATACTCCAAGCTGGTTGGCAACAATAAAGACAGTGTACAAACTGATGAGCCAGTGATGTCACCGTCATGCGGAAGACTCATGGAGCCCTTAACCACTTAATCCATGGCCTCTTTTGTCGGTTGTTAAAGACCGTCATCGTGCACTGCTTTGGTTGAATTGACATTATAAAACATTGTGCGGCAGCCATGCTCACTAATCGAATATATACATTTTTACAATTGTTTGCCACCCCCCAGTCAACGATTATTTGACAGCCCTATTATGTAATCAAACTAGTAGTGTGCTTGAGTTTTGAATTGCCAATTCGACACACATTTAATGTGTGTCTAAGCAGAGAGAGACAGAGGCAGAGAGAGAGAGACAGACAGAGACAGACAGAGCCAGAGAGGCATGTGCCTCAGGGAAATGTAGGTACCGTCAAGGAGAAATACTCCCTTTTCCAAAACACGATTTCTGCCTTCAATTGTTTTGCATTGAGACACAATTAATTATTTACTCTTTTTAATTTTATATTATCACTTGCACCATGAGTAAGACCCTTTAGCACTAACAAAATACCACAAATGTGAAGGGGGGTGTTTCCTATTCAAAGCGTATTATGCTGTAGCCTAGGAACTGGCCAAATCACCACAATATTACAAAGTACATTTATGGAGTCGTACTTAAAATATGTGACTTGATGAGCAACACATGTCTTGTTCTTCATACGCATCTAGCAAACGACATTTCTACCAATGTAATACTACTAACACTTACCTCAGTGTCAATGCAAGTTTTAAGAACATCAATTTCTTTGGAAGCATCATTGACCTGCCCCATGAGATCCTCAGACCCTTGTAGACTAGGCAGGAACTCGTTATATCTCTTGTTGATCATGTCACATACTTCTTCCTATTGGAATGCAGGGGAAAGCAATTCAAACAGGTGTTTATGTTGTCAGACCATATTTTCTGAGTCGACTGTAGAGGCCATTGTAGTTAGTGTTTACTGTTTATTGTGTTTATAAGCTGTGCAGGTATTTGACTATGTTTGGCTTATAACAGTGGCTCTCACTTAATTTCAAGGACCCCATATTTCTGAATGTATACAAATGGAAGCAAATAGACTGGTAAGGGTCCATTTGTTTCCATTTGTATACTCTCAAGAGTCATTTTGTAACCCCCTCAAGGAACCCTGAGGGTCCCTGGGCCATATTGTACTTTTACTTCTCTACAATTATTTGAAAACTTTAGTTACTACTTCATTTGTAAAACATACATTAGCCACTTCAGCCATGGCTATTAGTATTTGAAAAAAACGGGATATTGTGCATAATGAGTACTTATACTTTTAGTACTTGTACATTTTGACGCCATTACTTTTGTACTTTTTTCAAGAAAATTTCGAATTCCGGGTTTTTACTTGTAACAGAGTATTTTTACATTGCAGTATTGATACAAGTGGAACATTTGAGTACTTTTTCCACCACTGGTTGTTGACAGCTTGCCAAGCTTGTTGGATGTTGTTAGCATGGCTAACGCTAATGAGCTAACGCAACAAGATGTTCTGAGGCCAAATCAGAAAGCCTCGTTGTGTTGTTCCTTCCCATACGTAAACACGGTATTATGGTACCGGTAGGTCCATGTTACACACAAACATTCAGACTTTAAGACCACCACCATCACAGTTCTACTAGCTAAAGCCCCATTAGGAAGCTCTCCCTCCACTGTATAGCTCCGAGAGGAGGTCCCACTGCGTCGGGTGCCAGCAGAGTAAGACACAGGCAAACGGTGGCCAATATTGTTCATTTTTCTTACATTTTTACGCACATCGAATCCTAAAAGTGAATGTATTCCCCTCTGCTCTCAGATGTTTTACATTTTAGCGGTAAAGAAAATGTAACCGACGGGTTGAAACAAGCGTTTAAATCACTTTTTAGTCAGCCTGTGCCATGTTTTCCCAACCGCATATGGACAGGGATTGACTGGCCACAGGCTGACTAAAAAAGTGATTTAAACGCATGTTTCAACCCGTCGGTAAAAATGTCTCGGCCGCTAAAATGTAAAACATCTGAGAGCAGGGGGGAGGACCTTTACTTTTTGGATACGATGTGCGGGAAAAGGTCAGAATCAACCATATTAGCCACCGTTCGCTGGAGTCGCACCCTGCCGTCACCCGATTGGAGCTACTTCTAGCTATAGCAGCTAGCTAATGCTAACTTTACCTTGGTATCCTCCACTCTGCGTGACAACCTGCTTATCTTAGTGGACAAGTCTTCTTTCTCCAGCTTCCCAGAGCTGGCCAGGACCTCTGTGACGAAGGACGCCATGTTGTTGTGTCCAACAAGTTCATTCAAATGAGTCAATGACTAGACTTGTTGTGTTGTTGTGTTCTGTTCTCTGCTCTCTGTGTGTGCAGTGGCTGGCAGAAGGTACCACATCAGTGTTGCCAGATTTGTGAGAGAAATAAGCAACTAGGTCTATGAAAACAAGCCCAAAAGAAGCCACATGAGCACTCCTATTTACAGGTTGGGTCTAGACTAGTACAAATAATTATTCATCTGGGGGACGGGGTCCTTGATATGAAAAGGTTTGAGAACCACTGGTTTAAACAACATTAGGAAACAAGCCCAAATAAGCAACTACACTTTAGAAACAAGCCAGCCCAAAGTCGCTTATAATAAGCGGACACGGCAACGCTGACAAACAATGCCACATCAGAGAGTTGTGCTCCCAACTCGTTTTCAGCACAGGAGGCGCGAGGAGCAGTGATTGGTTGATGTTGCTACTGTGGGTGTGGTTTATGGTTTGAATGGAGGCTGACTGAGTCCAGTGATACATTAATTTTGTATGCATCACTATCAGTGATGCTCACACTTTATAATTTCATAGACCCCCAGTTTGGTGTGTGGTATATCCAGGGCTAAAAGTATCTATTAACATGACAGGTGAACATGCATTAGGCCAATGGTTCTCAACCTCTGTGTCGGCACATGACTTTTCCACAAAAAAAAGGGGGGAAACTATCCTACTATAATTCTAGTAACCTCTGTCTGTTTGTCTCTCTGTAGTGGTAGGTGAAGCTACCCGGTTCTCCTCACTGGCTGGACCAATTGCTCTGATTTTGCACACAGCCATTGACCATTACCATCTGAACTTAACTGTGAAGCCCGTTTTTCAATTTCATCAAATCTCAGCGTCTTATTAGCGTTTTTGTGTCAAACACTGTCGCCATGGTTACGGGGCTGCCCAGCTATGGGACGAAATGCCTCCCGGGTTGCCAGATCATGTGCGCATATCCCCCCACGGATACGCTGCGCCGACCGGGTATGGTCTAGTACTATAAAAACGAGTAAAACCTTTGCCGAATTGTCAAATAATATAAAAAGAGACAAAACAAATCTCTCAACGCGAGGCATTGTGAGCTTGTAGATCTGTTAATTGTTTTCACAATATTTATCTGTGGAGCCGAGTCAAACTAAATGTAATGCCTCAACTCTTACAATTCCAAGTGCTTGTCTGGGTGGGGGGTCCCCAGTTCAAATATGATCATTTTGGGGGTTTGTGGCCTGAAAAGGTTGAGAACCACTGCATTAGGCCACGGACCCACATAAGTTTGAGAGTGTACAAACCACCTGGAAACCCCCAGGACCCCTGGGGGTTCCCAGGCCCCACTTTGAGAACCACTGCATTATATTATGCCCAAATACAACAACATCTGTTAATATTAGTGTTAACAGGTGTGGTATTGTAACGTCTATAAATCAATACAACTCCTTGGTCTTAGTCACATTTCATTCTAAAAAAGCTTTCTGACACTAATTGGAAAAGGCATCTTTGACAGGGCCACATGCAAACCTCACAAAATGTGTCTGTGATGGTTTTCAATCTCACTGCAGCAGTCATTAGTGCACAAGATTTAAAGAGGCCTAGTAAGGTGATAGGCTGCCAGAACAGTTTCAATGCGCCTTGAAAGTATCTGGGAATTTACTGGAGGGATGGAACACCATTCTTCCAAAAGACATTCCCTCATTTGGTGTTTTGATGATGGTGGTGGAGAGTGCTGTCTAACACATCAGTCCAAAATTTCCCATAGGTGTTCAATCAGTGGTGAAAGAAGTACTCACATGTTGTACTTAAGTAAAAGTATCAATACTACAATGTAGAAGTACAATATTTGCCTCTAACATGTAGTGGAGTAGAAGTATAAAGTATTGAAAACAGGAAACACTCAAGTAAAGTAAAAATGCCTACACATTGTTCTTGAGTAAATGTACTTAGTTACTTTACACCACTGTGTTCAATTGGGTTGAGACCTGGTGACTGCGAAGGCCTTACATGGTAGCATATGATTCACATCAGTTTAATAATAATCAAACCATTCAGTGACCCTGTGCCCTGTGGATGGGGGTATTGTCATTGTCTGGAAGATGCCATTCCCATCAGGATGGAACTAAGTGTTTCATAAAGGTGATCACTCAAAATAACTTTGCATTGATTTGCAGTGACCCGAATTCCCTCTAAAGGGGACAGGTGGACCAAAATCATGCCAGGAATGTACCCCCAGAGCATAACACAGCCACAGGAACGCCTTCACTGTAGGGGTCAAGCATTCATGACTGTACCGTACCGCTACCGCTCTCTCACTTAGTAAAATGACTCACCTTGCTTTTTGTCCACCAGTGCCTACAGTTTGCACTACTGTCAAATGTGCATCTGTCTTTGTCATGAGGGGCTTATGCACTGCCATCTACTTACTATAATAATATCCCTTTATGTAGTTGTCAACGGATTGTTCTTGCTGACAGTCAGGGTGCAATCTGTGAATGCGTCGCTTCGGCACCTCTGAAGAATGCAGGACAGGAGTGAGTAGCACCAAGACCAGTGGAAGTTTTCAAAATATATTGAATGTTCAGATTTTGTTTGATCTTACTACGTGCCAGAGGGCTCAAGGGTAAGACCCCGTGGAACAATTGTGTTGCATTTTGCACCAGCTGCTCAGTGCTCACACATACAGTAGAAAGTCAATTACAAACATACAGTAGAGGCGTACTCATATATAACTGTATATAATGGGATCCATCTAATTGTGAAAAAAAAAACTTTTCAAGAATGTAAGCTGTTACAACTGAATACGGCCTGTGAGTTAGAAGAGCAGAAAGAGACATCCAGGAAAAACTGATGAAAAATGAATGGAGATATTTTCAGTGTAAAGAACTGTACAGGTGTATTTAATAGAGTGATACAAAAATAACTAAAAAGCTAAAATATGGGACCTTTAATTTGTCCAAAAAACATACTTCTATAAGCTGTAGTTCCAAAAAACGTAGGTCAAAAGTGATAGGTAAGCAAGTGTAGCTCTACTTACAAATGAAAAAAACTACAAATCGTCACCTTGCTAAACTAATGGCCTATGTCACATTTTTAAGTTTTTCAGGAAAAATAAAAAAACTGATCCAAAACAAAACGATATGATATTTCTTAATCATTTCACCCAAAATGTTTATAAAAAATGATGACTATTAAAATAGAAATAACACTGTCTGTCAGTTATGTAACATAAGAGATTTAAATAGGTTTAAATAGGATTAAATCTGACTTAGGGAAAATTATAGGGATAATAGGGATAATTTGGCCTAAGTCACAAAACCATGTGACTTTAAAAAAATGCCTATTTTGGCCTAAGTCACACTAGAGAGTTAGGCCATTATACTAAAAGGGGAGGGAACAGCATGATCCTTTTCAATTAGGAGATGGGCAATTTTACCAGAGGTGGCCAGTGTCATGAGGAGCTGACTTAGGCAGAAATATAATTTTCCTCAAAAAATAACATAGGCCATTAGTTTAGCAAAGTGACGAAATGCAAACCTTTTCAATATCGATCTGGTTGTTGTCACAGGCTGCAATATACATCCAAGCATATACTACTCATTTTTAACATGTTTCTTCATAAACAATTTCCCCCATAAGCGTCTCAGAATTGAAATACAAGTAAATGTCACAACCAACACAACTGTCAGCAAAGTAGCGATCACGTCAACAGAGTGGTAAGCAAACCAGGACAGTTTGTTGGAATGTGTCCGCAGATGAGGGGCTCCTTTATTTCTTATAACATACTCTATCCAGAATACTGCCCGGTCCAGTGCTTTCATGGGCTGATCTCTGTGCAGCCTTGAGAGCTTCTGCATGGTTTCGCTGTATGTGGGGTCATGGAGAACTGCATTCAATGCATCTGCAAAAATGTCTCTGTCCATCGTGGCAATGTCCACCATAGTAGCTGCTCCCTTTGCTTTAATTCTGGACAGGTTGTCACGTTGATCAAAAACCAAGGGAAGTCCAACTATTGGAACTCCATGGTAAATTGCCTCTTGAACCCCGTTGGTTCCTCCGTGTGCAACAAAGACTCTGGTTTTGGGGTGTGCTAACAGGTCGTTCTGTGGCAACCAGTTGACCAATAGGGTGTTGTTACCTAAGGTGGCTGGTCTTTGTCCAGTGTGCCTCCAAATAACCTTCTGAGGTAGCTGGGCAAAAGCTGCAGCAATCTCTTCGGTTATGTCCCCCGGAAGTTGTCCCAGTAAGGTGCCTAAGGACATCATAACAACTCCATGCTCGCCGGAGCTCTGCACAAATTCCTCCAGGTCGTTTGGCAGAGGGTTGGCGGGCTTGCATTGAAATCCACCCATGTAGACCACATTTGGCATAGTAGGACGGGGAAATTCAAAGATAAAATCGTTTCTCATGAGATAGATGTCAGCATCCTGGAAAAATGCATCATAATTTACATCAGGGCCGAAATAATGTTCGACTACTGGTCTGTAATGAACTTCAGTGATTTGTGACATTATGTACGTTCCAAAAACATAAGCGAGGAAATTCGTGACCCTCTGTGGAAAACTCATCTTATCGGTGAACTCTGTGCTAGAGAATGGAATATATGACAAAGGTGAGGGGGCAATGACAAAATGAGCTTCACCTTGAACTGTCCACCTGACATTGTAAACAAGAGGAACTTGGAGTCGGCGAGCAAGCATTGTCCCCGCACCAACACCAGGGTCAGTCAGAACTAAGTCATAGTCAGCATCATGGAAAGACTGCATTAATTTCTTGTCTTCAAATATTTGAACAATCATTTCAGCCACACTCTTGTGTAAGAGCGAGAACTGTTTGTAATTATCCCGTTCATTGCGAATTTGGGACCAAAAGCTCATTCCTTGCCTTCGTACATGCAGCTGTCGCATAATTAGGCCTCCAAAGAACTCCTCCTCAAATCCTCCAGTGTTAGGAACAGTGACAAAGGTGTAGAAAGGGGACACTTCTTTGATGTACCAACTATTGGATGGCCGAACCACGGTGATATCATGGCCTTTTAAGTGCAACTCTTCAATGAGGACTTTCATGTTCACCCAATGACTCCCATCCAAAGGGAACACCAGGATTTTTCCCCCAGATACACATGCTAACAGGAACAACAGCAGTGCAAAGATGACGTTCGATGGATGACACATCTTCATATTCAGTCCTCCTACAGCCAACAAAAAAATATACAAACAATAGTTAACAAATTGTTGCCATTACTGATTTATGTATAGTTCATTATAATAATTATTTTTGTGCTAAGCCCACATTGGTTGTCATAGTGAAACTGAATGTTTCACCCATTAGCTATCCATGTACTGTACAGTATAAATAAATAAAACAGTCTCAAATAATTGAGGTTGTGATTCCAGTGGCTAAATCTAGATGTTTGGGGTCATGAAATTGAAAGGAGCTTTTTAGAAATCAGCACAAATTATCAATGCCACAGGTTTAGGTCGCAATCTTGAATTTTTTATATGCATAACTGAAGAGACACTACACACATATGTGTCATTTATTTGCACAAATACAAGCCAGCAACATCTGACTTGCATCGTTCCCGAGTTGGGCACCAGTCTAGAACTGTATAAATTGGAGTTTGTGCTACATGTCCACTATACAGTTTTGGGTCCACCAAAAAAATTATGCCAATCAGTAGTAAGTTAATGAATATTAACAACTAACTAGACTGACCTACTTGGGAACGATGCAAGTCAGGAACAATGCAAGGTGCAATGCATGCCCCACCCAGTTATGCAATACCAATTGTTGTCAGAGTACCCGTTGTACCCATCTGTCTGCATGTGTCCCTTTCATGCCCATATATGGAGATCTCAGTGTCTGTCTCTCTGTCTGTCTGTCTGTGTCTGTCTGTCTGTCTGTCTGTCTGTCTGCCCCTGTCCCTTTTATGCACATATATGGAGATCCCTGATGTCATCAGTATATGCCCAAATGCCCATAGGCATATCGGTCTGATCGGCGGTTCTGGACAACTAGATGTCCATATATACCTACAGTAGTATATATGGGCATATCAGTCGGATCGGAGGTTCTAGACAACCGCCTATCCAAACAACTTGACCCCAGGCACCACAGTCCTTTGGGTCCTTGCAGATGCGCGTGCCAAGTTTGAGACTTTAGGCCAATCAGTAGCCAGCTAATGAATATTAATGACTGATAAGTTGTCACAACTGAAAACAGCCCGTGAGTTAGAAGAGCAGAAAGAGACATCCAGGAAAAACTGACCAAAAACAAATGGAGATATTTTCATTGTTTTATAGTGTGTTTAATAGATACTCAGGAATTATCCACAAATTACTAAAAAATCTCTAAAATATAGGATCTTTAATTTGTCCGAAAATATATACTTCTATACGCAGTAGTTCCAAAAGACATGGGTCAATAAGCAAATGATTGCGCCAATCCTCTACTTTCAAATGAAAAGAAAAAAAGGGGAAAAGGAAACATTTTCAATGGCAATGTCACATAATATATGTGTAATATTGTATACATCCAAGCATATGCTATTCATTTTTAACATGTTTCTTCACAAACAATTTCCTCCACAAGCGTCTCAGAATTGAAATACAAGTAAATGCCACAACCAACACAACTGTCAGCAAAGTAGCGATCACGTCAACAGAGTGGTAAGCAAACCAGGACAGTTTGTTGGAATGTGTCCGCAGATGAGGGGCTCCTTTATTTCTTATAACATACTCTATCCAGAATACTGCCCGGTCCAGTGCTTTCATGGGCTGGTCTCTGTGCAGCCTTGAGAGCTTCTGCATGGTTTCGCTGTATGTGGGGTCATGGAGAACTGCATTCAATGCATCTGCAAAAATGTCTCTGTCCATCGTGCCAATGTCCACCATCGTAGCCGCTCCCTTTGCTCTAATTCTGGAGAGGTTGTCACGTTGATCAAAAGCCAAAGGAAGTCCAACTATTGGAACTCCATGGTAAATTGCCTCTTGAACCCCGTTGGTTCCTCCGTGTGCAACAAAGACTCTGGTTTTGGGGTGTGCTAAGAGATCCTTCTGTGGCAACCATTTGACCAATAGGGTGTTGTTGCCTAAGGTGGCCGGTCTTTGTCCAGTGTGCCTCCAAATAACCTTCTGGGGCAGCTGGGCAAAAGCTGCAGCAATGTCTTCGGTTATGTCCACAGGTAGTTCTCCCACTAAGGTGCCTAAGGACATCATAACAACTCCATGCTCACCGGAGCTCTGTACAAATTCCTCCAGGTCCTTTGGGAGAGGGTTGGCGGGCTTGCATTGAAATCCACCCATGTAGACCACATTTGGCATAGTAGGACGGGGAAATTCAAAGACAAAATCGTTTCTCATGAGATATATGTCAGCATCTTGGAAAAATGCATCATAATTTACATCAGGGCCGAAATAATGTTCAACTACTGGTCTGTAATGAACTTCAGTGATTTGTGACATTGTGTACATTCCAAGAACGTACGCAACAAAATTCATGACCCTCTGTCGGAAACTCATCTTGTCGGTCAACTCTGTGGCAGTGAATGGAATATATGACAGAGGTGAGGGGGCAATGACAAAATGAGCTTCACCTTGAACTGTCCACCTGACATTGTAAACAAGAGGAACTTGCAGTCTGCGAGCAAGCATTGTCCCCCCACCGACACCAGGGTCAGTGAGAACTAAGTCATAGTCAGCATCTAGGAAAGACTGCATTAATTTCTCGTCTTCAAATATTTGAGCAATCATTTCAGCGTTACTCTTGTGTAAGAGCGAGAAGTGTGTGTGACTCTCTCGTTCCATACGAATTTGAGACCAAAAGCTCATTCCTTGCCTTCGTGCTCGTAGCTGTCGAAGAATTAGGTCTCCAAAGAACTCCTCATCAAATCCTCCATTGTTAGGAGCCGTGACAGAGGTGTAGAAAGGGGACATTTCTTTGATGTACCAACTATTGGACGCCCGAACCACGGTTATATCATGGCCTTTTAAGTACAGCTCTTCAATGAGTACTTTCATGTTCACCCAATGACTCCCATCCAAAGGGAACACCAGGATTTTGCCCCCAGATACACATGCCAGCGGGAACAACAGCAGTGCAAAGATGAAGTTCGATGGATGACACATCTTCAAATTCAGTCCTCCTAGAGTCCTAAAAATATACAAACAATAATTAACAAATTGTTGCCATTATTGATTTATGTATAGTTCATTTCAAATAACATCATAAATGTGACAAAACAATACAACCAGTTGCTCACAGGAGATACAGGTAGTTAAAGGTGTCAGAGGTGCTCCTGGATCAAATGGGATAAAACAATCTTTTTGCTAAGTTGTCCTGAGTGAAACTTAAAGATTCAACTATTAACAAAACAATCTATGTACAGTATAGGGAAATAAAAACCTGTCTCAAAAAGAAATTATGAGACATTAATTTAGCCTTAATTTAACCAGGTTAAGTACATCAAAAAACAATTCTCATTTACAATAATGACCTGCTGGGCGACATGGCAAAAACGTTAATAGAAATATCTATTGAATGTTCTAAAACTGAATATGAAATATATAAAACATAAGAAAAACATCTCAACTGCACCTATATTTTAACAATGTCATTAGTTCACAGGAGTTGCATAGTGAATGTTAGAGGAAAAGTAACACATGGTTTGTAAAATGAGACACTTCTTGAGAAAGTTATCTAAGCTAAGAAGTATATCTGTTTTTCTTAAGAAATTCCAATCCTTTGGGCAATTCTGTGCGAGTTTCCTACAGTAGTTTGTACATATTTTCATTATAAACTGAACTATGTAAGCTTATAATAGTCCATATAGCTAGATATGCCATTATTGTTTTAACAGTGGGTATGTGAGAGTATTCTCATATACTTACATTCATCATTTCATGTTTGTCTATTTTCACCTAGTCAATCACAGCCCATAGGAATAGTGATGAGTGGGGTGACATACAACAGGCTGCCAGGCGAAGAGTCTATATTAATGGAACAACTGAACAGGTGGTTTTAATTTACCTGACAAAGATCCACTATGGATTGAGACCTTGTCTGGTCTTGTGCTAAATAAAGAATTCTAAACCATACATGTACTGTTAGCTGGGTGTGCGGGTTATATCCTTAAACTATGTTCTACTTTTAACACAGCACCCACTGTCGATGTGCGTATATAGTTAGCCCTTCATCATTAGTTCACAGGAGTTCATAAGAAGCATTTTCACCAGGGCATCTGACACATAGGACCACAACGGAAACTAGTCCCCAGGACTTTTTTGTGTTATCCTTCTAGCCTTACTTTCTAACTGTACCACATGCTGTTTACATTTCTGACTAATGAAGTATTCAATCAATCAATCAACGACACATTTCTGTACCTTCAAAATAAAGGAAATATTCCCGTTAACACTTACCAAAATCCATATACAATCCACCACCGCAGTACATTTGTGGAAAGACTGATGCCAAAAGAAAGGTATAAACAAGCACCTCCCTTGGCCTATATAATGACGAAAAAACAAGCAGTTTCAAGCTCATGTAACATAATATCTGTGTGCTGGCCGGGTCCAAAGCTCACAGGTACAGCAATGAAACACAACGCTATTGTAAGGTATTTTCTCACGCACGCACGCACGCACGCACGCTTGCACACACACACACACACACACACACACACACACACACACACACACGTTATACAGTGAACGGTGGAGGAACAGAGCTGAGGATATTTGAGGAACTGAGAGTAGTGACTAACTCAGCAACTAGATACAATGTGTTTCATTCAGCATTTGTATTTGGAAATATTTTCACATATACATTGCAACATACTGTAGGAAATAATGCAGGGGGAAAGAATGTTTCCACTTGTTGAGCATATTTTAGTGCAAAAAGGAGGACGCAAAAAATGTGTCCTTCCTTGACCTTTAATCTTTGGCAATCAAGCCACATCAGATAGTGAGTTACAGATCAAATATACAGTATGACGTTTCATGTTGTGACTTGACAACGACACACACACACACACACACACACACACACACACACACACACACACACACACACACACACACACACACACACACACACACACACACACACACACACACACACACACACACACACACACACGCACTGTGCTGGACTAGTTGCTTTTAGCCTGTGATGTACAATTTTTTTATTCAGATATTATTCACTTTGTGCAATTTTTAAAAATTCCATTCAGTGTGTGCAATACACCCAAGCATTGTTTAGACTGAGTATGTTATTATCATTATTATTATTATATTATATTATTATTATTATTATTATTACCCTTATTATTATTATTATTACCCTTATTATTATTCATACTATTACTATTTTTGTAATAGTATTCTCAGTTACATTCATGAGCAGGATTCAACGTAATGTCGATCTGCTGTGCGCAAAATCCGAATGACAATAAAGTTAAAGGTGGTTGCAGAGCAACCTGCGGTACACAGACTTGGACCTCCTCTCTCCCAAACAAACAAGCGAACCTTTGGGGACAGAGCCTTCAGTGTGACAGCCCCCACCCTGTGGAACTCTCTCCCAATGGAGATTCGCCGTGCTCCAACACTGGACTCTTTTAAGGCTGCCTTGAACAAATAGTTGTTTTGTTTGGTTGTTTGTTTGGTTGTTTGTTTGTTGGTTGTTCATTGTTGTTGATGTAAAGCGTCCATGGGTTCATGAAAGGCGCTATATAAATTCAAGCTATTATCATTATTATTATTATTATATTTGAATTACATTATTTATCTAGAGTAACACGTCGAGATTCAAAGACAAATACATGTTTACATACCTTACAAAAAGTAAGATATACATGACATGTAGGGGAAAGTTGACATTGGATTGAACAATGTCCCATCTTGTGCTGTGTGTATTCACAGTCACCACCAATTCCTCCTTTATCAAGAATGTAATGAAATGTAAGGTGACAACTAGAGAGGTCGTTTACGGTATGCAATAAACACAAATCTCTTTCAAGTCATACACTTGACCTCTTACCCTGTTGCTTATTGACAAGGGTTAATGACCCTTACCCCAATCTGTAGGTCACTATAGATAAGAGGTAAAGCCCAAATTGTAAATCGTCTCTGTCAGGTGGAAACCTCATATTTCCAAAACAGTTAATTTTCAGGATTCAAATTCAAAAAGCTCAAAACGGGTAGCTTCGCACCATGTTTTGAACTTGTAGATCTGCTACTTTTTATGCTTTTGTGTGACGCTGTAGTATGATCTCATAGGGCATTCATTTATGAAAAAAAAACACAAAAGGTGAGATAAGAGGTTTCTACCAGACAGCGCCGAAATGTACAGTAGTGTACTAGCCTGGCTCCACCCCCTGAATCGCTTGCCTCGCATTCAGGGTCTGGTGATGGTGTTGTAGGCGGGGGTTTCTCGGTTGAAAATCTGTACGACGAATCGGGATAATCCAGTATGAACCAATCGCCAAAGAGTCCAACTTTGGCCACGCCCCCACCTCAGAAAACGGCTGCAGAGGGTTTTCAGACTGAATAATAGAGTGAAACAAAATGAGTTATGCAATGGATTTCAAATACAAAACGTCTTGCACTCTGGTAACATGAGTAGGCTTTTTCCCATGTGGGAAATTAAGTTCCAGCTTCACGCAGGGGAACTGCAAATTCTCAAATCTATGGCAATTACTCATTACTTGTATTGACTTAACATTTTTGATTGATGATTGCTGTAATGTTTACCAATGTATGTTATGTTACCACAAATATAATAACCAGAAGCCATTATGGAACTGGAACATTTTGTTCAACTTAACAACCACTGAAGCAATGCAAACCACCCATGTGTAGAAAAGCTGTTTTAGCAAGAACTTTGTTTACACAGCCATAAAAGCTTTAAACAAACAATCTCTTATGTTACAAAAAATCAAATCTGTTTAGTGTCAATCCTGTCTGCCTCTGTTGTGTGACCCCTGTAATTACTAATTACAGGTGTTCTGTGTACACACACACACACACACACACACACACACACACACACACACACACACACACACACACACACACACACACACACACACACACACACACACACACACACACACACACACACACACACACACACACACACAAATACACACACACACACGCGCGCACACAGAGGCATTATTTCAGAAAGAACTAGGGTCCTTTATGCCCTTTAATGGCAATCCCTGATGTCATCAGTATATGCCCATATGTGCCCATATATGGAGCTGACTGATTTGTTTATGCCTGATGCCATGACGACACATTGACTACACACTCCATATTTGGATGTAGCTGCATTGGGAACTCCTTATGATTATGGCTGAGTCACGGTGACAAGAGCGTGACGACGAGCGTGACGTCCAGAAAATTATGCAGAAATTTGAGATTAAATGCAAATGCTAGTGGGTGGCAACTGACTGCCATCCCCTGGGACCATGATATGCCTGTACACATCTCTATGGTACACACATACTATACTCACCCAGTTAAAAGAGTTGTCCGTTCATGTTGATGAGGGTAATACAGTGGAAGTTGACCAGTCAGTTATCTGCTTCTGGCTGAGAAAGTGAAACTGTGGGGGACATGGAAATTAGACTGTACAGTACAGTTGCCTCTTATCTCCATATTCTAAGGTTTTTTCGAAAATGAATGCCCTACTTGATCATACAGTGTCACACAAAAGCATCACTTTTGTTTTTCAAGATCTTTTGAAAATAGTCGATTTACTAGATTGTTTTATATCGGCTATTTTCAAATAGCCTATATATTAAAGTGGTTAAACTGATTTTGATGCATTAACTCATTTTGCTGGGGACACCCTGGAAGTTCTGGAACCCCCCCAAGGACCCCTGGGGATCCCGGGACCCCACGTTGAGATTTTGAGAACCAGTGCAGTAGGCTAAAGTACAGGATGATACGTTATAATTTGAGTATCTTGTAATTAAATATAACGTCCCACATAAAACTATTTCTTCTTACAGATTAGAAACTTCACTGGATCAAAACAAAAACAGTGTTCAGACATACTGTACCGCCACACTCAATATTAGAGAGGGCTATTACTAGAGGATGAATTTTGCAATGTTTCTTGCATTGTTAATAGTTGCAGTAAAAACAGTTACAGTAACACATCTGCTCTGGTAAAACAATCTTGACTGGCTGGCTGCTATAGGAAGTCACAGACTCTCTGGTCTCTATCCGAGATAGAGACCAGAGCGGAAGTAAGCATGGCCAAGAAGTGAACTCTTTAGGGAAAAGCATAATCTCTGGATTGCATGACTTACTTATATCTGGGTCCCCTGAATCCTCTGTTGCAAAACTCTGCAAGTCTGGACAGATCGGAGGAATCTGGAGGAACAGAAGGTGCTTACAAAGAGGCTCCAACACAAAAGGCAAACATCCGTTATAGGCTTTTGCAATATAATTGATTAGTGCACACAAATGTGGGCAACCCAAGGGAACATTTAATTTCATTTAGTTTGGGAATAGATTATATGACAAAAACCTTTGAAAATGAATACATTTGATACAGGTTTATAATAACAAGTGTTAAGAACAAATGCCAAGAACGATTAGAAGCATGATTAGAAGCATGAACAGGGTGTTAGAAGGTGAATGAAAATAGATTCTTTAAACACTTGAAGGGAGGTGATAGATCTAAGTGAACTTAGACAGGTTATTCCAAACGGATGGGGCTTTGAATTTTAAATACACGTCGATGTGCGCGTTTGTGCATGTGTGTGTGTGTGTGTGTGTGTGCGTGCGTGCGTGCGTGCGTGCGTGCGTGTGTGCGTGCGTGTCTTACCTGATTTTCCTCCAGATGTTGACACGTTCACCAGCAGCAGCTACTGGCGTGGGACACAGCTCAGCTGCAGAAATAACAACAACCCTCTCCAGTTCCAGGATATCTAGAATCCTAAAGGTACTGACGTACTGAACTACGGATACTTACACAATACACTACATCCTCCTCCTTGGGTGGGGCGTAACTTAATGGGAAGAGAGGCCATCCGGTATTCAGCAGGGGTTGGAAGAATGTTGGGGGTTCACCCCTTGGCCCCGGCCTATTGGTAAAAGTGCAAGTCCCTGTGCAAGACACTTAAACCCTAACTGCTCCCCCCAAGCGCTTTCACATGGAAAAAAGCAGAATAAAATCTCATGACTGAAAGTTTATTGATGATGTTTAGGTATTATCATTCTAAACCTATGTTGCTGCTGTACAGCCAACCAGTTGGAGAAATCACAGATTTGAGGCATTAACCTTTGCTTTTATGACATTTCTGAGACCATTCATGTTTTATGGAAGATGATGACACACACACACACGCGCACACACATGCACACGCGCACACACACACACACACACACACACACACACACACACACACACACACACACACACACACACACACACACACACACACACACACACACACACTCTATACAACTGTACAACAATTGCATAATCTGCTATGGCCATTGTGAGATTAGATGTTTGATCAGCAGACAAGAAACAACGTAGTAATTTCATGCCCAAATACAGTACTTTCATAAAGTTTATAAAACATGTTGAAATGACATTTAAACTATTATAAAACACATTAAATGGGTTTTGAATTCCAATGGTGCTCCATGCCTTATGATAAAAAAATGGACAGCCCACCTTGCTCCACATTTATTTCCAAAAAATATCCCCCATGTGCTGCCATAATAAGTCAAAATAGTTTATAGCAACAGAGTAAATTCATATTTTGTAAGAAATTGCACTGTGTTGCTGCTGCCATCTAGTGGCTATAAAAATGAAGCAGAGAATGTCTCAGTTGAATGACCTCCAAGAAGTGAGTTGTGCACATGGTCCGATTAATATCTCAAAGAAACCTTTTCATCCTTATCTTAATATAATTGGTCCTCACTAATGCTCATTATATGATGGCACAATGTCTGTCTTCTCGCTCTGAATCTCTAGTATTTCCAAAAATACTAATAGTGAGTGAATGCTGAGAACAGATCTGGAGACTGATAGACGTTTGCAGCTTGTTGAACATTAGTGCAGTTCAAATCTTTACATTTCACTATGTCTGAGGTATAGATTACAAAATGAGTCTGAGATTGTGGAATTGTGGAAAATAAATGTCCATTTTATTTTTCTGTTATAGAAGTGTTGGTTGTAAAGTCACTTAAAATATTATCATTTAGTTATCCAATCGATTGAAACTGAATGGTGTCGATATCAGAATACAATATTTTTTAAAGGTCCATTAAATACAAGTTCTTTGTATTCAAAAGCCAAAAGCCAAAGTAGGGATGTGTTTAAGCTGAACTGTTAGAAGCTACAACAAGGAAACCAGCAAACTCACCTGGCAAAACAAAACTTATGAAAAGTAAAACTTATGGCTTCTATCTCATTGATCAGATATCTTGAGAGCTATTATTGGCTTCAACTCCAATTGCCAGCAGATGGGAGTTGTAGATATCCTTGTGTAATATAGGAACATTTCCTCCTCACCACCTGAACATCGTGATCAGAGCAAGTGATGTTTGCAAGGGTGTTGCAGTTATTATTGTGTATTGACATGATACACCAGGCGGTGCATTAACCACATATATTTGATCTGTTCAATGTTCATTCAATGTATTCAAACATCACTAGAAGATGTGTACAAATTCGGATAAACAATAAACTGGATTAGCAATAGAAGTTACCTAAGATTGCATCACACTTTAAAAAATCGTTGTTAATGGTTCATCCATAAAAAAGAACAAAGTATTTACAGCTCATTAGTATACAGAGTTGAAGCCTACAGTTGTAGATAGGTTTACAGAACAATGCATTTGGGGTGTCTCATTACTGAAAGTGTTTTGACCACTGATTTACACTATAGAGTAGTTATTACTGTACCACATGACACTGCTTAAAGTCATCACAGTTGCCATGTTAAATGTACACTAGTACACTGGGGGAAAAGTCATGATTTAAGGGCAATAGGTGAATTTAAGACGGACATATTAATGTGATAAGTGGAAAAACCTTGGAATTATGGTGTCCCAGTCAACATATAAATCAAGATGGGATTCATCATAATTAATTGTCAGCAGGACAATTCAAAGAGCCAGCATGTCTCAAGTGTTGTGTAAATCAATATGAAGGATGCTTAGAAAGCAGCTCTGTAGTCTGTACAGTATATTTCTCTTAGCACATCAACACATCACTTTTTCTTTTAGACTTTTTCTTTTCGGCAAAGAGGTTGGTACAGGGAAAAAAGAGCAGACCAAGTACAGAGCCAAAGGTCAAGTTTACAAAGTATTGAGGGTTTAAGTGGTTAAATGTCAGAAAACACGCATTTAACATGAATCCAAGATGTAGTGGGGGGTCCCTACTTCATCTCTCTCTCAGTTAAGGTTGAAGACCCCAGCTGTAGATGTTTCACAGATATGAAGCGCAGAATGTTCGCATGGATGGCACTGTACATCTTGGTGGTCTGGTGTTGGGGGAAGAAGAGGACAGGTTTATGAACCCTGCTGTATCGATTCACACCACCATCTCCAGGGAAAGATCAGAAAGTAGGGAGATCGACGAGTTTCCATGCATCAGTTCATTTGCTGTTGCCACGGGAACTGCGCTGTTTGGTCATGGTAGCCAACATCTGGCTGATGTAGGAGGTCAGGAGGTCATCCATCTTGTAGCCCTGGGGATCATCACAAGACATTCACTGACATTAATGTCCGAGCGTGTCCATTCATTTGAAAGGTTCTTAATCCATTAAGACCTGGAAACGCTAGCCTGGCGTAGCTAGACTATATCACTGCGTGGATATGAGTCTGGTGCTTCCATGAGGACGTTTTGTTTCCCAAGGGGCGGGATCAAAACAATGGCCCTCGACGCAATTGGTTAGACCTACTGTACAACCAACTACCAATTACAGTCGCCCATTTGCTCAGTATTGTGATTGGCTAGCGAGACGCATGATGAAATTCATAACCTATAAATAGCACCACACACTTTAAAAAAATACTTTTTTTTTAAGTGAGCTTCCATCACTGTGATGACCTTAAATAACACCGCTCACTTCACACTGGGTGTGATTGTCTCCGCCAGAGGTGGAGAGTATGTTTTCGTCTCCGTCCTTCCGTGTGTCCGCCAAGCTAACATTGGTCAAGCTTCACGTGACACGTGACAATATGTTGAAAGGGTGTGCTTTGATTGGCTAGCGAGACGCATGACGAAATAAAAACGTATAAATAGGTGTGTCACTTCAAAAAATCATTTATATTTTTTGAAGTGAGCTTCCATCAGCCAAGCTAACATTGGTCAAGTGACACGTGACAATATGTAATATAAATAGGTAAGACAGGATTAATCAGGAACAGAACTGGCGGAGACCTGTGCTCCGAGGAGCACATTTTCTAGTTTATAGATGTCTTTGGCTATTTATTTTTTTTAAATCGTGCAAATCTTTGAATATATATTTTTTAAAGCAAACTTTTGTGAATTATTTTTGTTCCAGGGATCTCCTGAAACAAATATTTGAGTTACAAATGTCGGCTTTATATTCAAAGATTTGCACAAATGTTCAAGATTCTTCTAAAATAGCAGATCTACAAGTTCATAGCACGGCACTTGTGCCGTGCTATGAGCTTGTGTATCTGCTATTTTTGAATAGCCAAAATAAATCCAAAATGACACAGATGCGTTTTTAACCGGATTGAATGGGTTAAACAAAAAGTTAGCACTAAAATGTTAAGAACTATATACCTGGATTAGATATACAGTAGATAGTTCTTTATTAATCGTCGTCATAGCTGATAGGGTGTTTGGGCATTTGTTTTGTAAACATGTACACTTGAGGCGGGTTAAGAGCAGCAGTGGCTCAGGAGATAGAGCAGCTGCTTGGGAATTGGATGGTTCCTGGTTCGATCCTATGCATCTCCTGGCTTTGTGTCAAAGTGTCCTTGAGCAAGACACTGAACCCCTAACTGCTCCAGATGAGCAGGTTGGTGCCTTGCATGGCTTTCTCCAGGGGAATGAATGTATGCTGGTGTGAATGTGTTCATGCATGGGTGAATGTAAAGTGCTTTCGATAAAGGCACTCACCATTTTCACCAAATTCACCATTTACTTGGAGTGTTTGTGATTATCCGATCCATAATATGATGTCATATTTATACAAATTAACATTGTAGTGCGCATCACAAGCCTTGAACACAGCAACTGTGTCATATATTTTGCACGACTGATATCAGTATTTGAATGAAGCAAGCGGTCCCAATATGGACAGAGCCTACAAAGTGAACAGCATCCAAATAAAGTTAAACAGTCATCTCTCCTTCTGGAAACGTATTCACCTTACTTGTGGTTTCCTATAGACGCCACTTTATCAGCTACAGTTTCAGAGCAAAGACTTTTATTTTAAAAGAATAGCCGTTAAGATATTTCCATGTGATATACTATAGCTGATTTCGTAGTTAGTTTCGGGTTTTCATATTTATGAATATCGAATGTTGGAATAAAACTTTCAATATCTAATCTAAAAGCATCCTGCATAGATAGTAATATCTGTTCAGTAGCCACAGTACAAAAGGGACAGTCCTTTCATGAAACACTGTCACTGTATGCTCACCAGAGAAGTTTCACACAGCAGCTTACTGCCTCGCACCAGGTTGCCGATGGTGATGTGAAAGTAGGTGTTGCCACTGCTCCAGTTGGAGATCTTAGTGAACGGGTGGGTGGTCAGGATGTCCTATAGAAAAAGTATAGGAACATGGAATGAGCATAGAGAACACTTTATGGATTATTTGGGAACAGATACTATAGATTATCACGTGGGCATTCGTGTTGCCTGAGGTTGGACAAGAAGGGCAATGCTGGGTGATCATTTGTTTATCTCATCTCCATAGCTTTATTATTTACTAACAAAGACAATGAGAAAATCATTTGATCAACCCTTTAATCTTATAAATAGATTAACATTAGATGTCAACCAGGAACAAAATGTTAGTCCCATGTGGCATTTCCCAACCGTGCGGGAATGGAGTTGGCTGAAAACACTCAAGCTTATTGCATTATTATGCAGCCATTCCGTGAACCACTGAAGGTCACTGGAAAGTGATTGGTTGTGAGTGGTTTCTCTGCATACATAAACTCCAACAACAAACAATGTTTGGTGGCCGAGTTTCGTTCATGTTTGACAGGCTGAGTTCCTTCAGCAGCGAGGGTGCTTGCAGTGACAGTTCAGTATATTGTACAATTTGGTAGACGGTAGCATAATTTCTGTAATCAATTCCTTGGTTGACAACATTTTTAAGCTTTTATATATTCATATACGGTAGACCTACCCTGGACTTGGGGTCAATCAGACTGACTCCATGTTTGTTGATCGCTATCAAGAGGGTCTCAGGGTAATTTGGATCAGTCGTTTGCTGCACAAAGAGGAAAACAGGAATATATAGAAGAGAGTGAACAGGAGGATACAATGCCAGTTGGGTGATAAAAGAAGACACATAACAGCTTAAAATGTTGTATTTATCCTAGAATTTGTGTAGAGAGATTTTTCATAGTGAAAAAAAAAAGATAAATTGTTATTGTCTCAGTTGTAAATCAAAGAATCCCCCAAGATTGGGGTGGAGGGTCTTTACCTTGACTTCAAAGAACGCAGAGCCAAAGGTGGGCCATTTGTAAATTATTTTTAGAAAAGCGAGCTTGGCTTCTTCACGGCTCTTCCCGGAATGTTTGTTGTATAATGACATGATGGACTGGAAGCAACACAAACAATGAAAAATGATGAGTGCAGTAAGATAAACATTTTGTTCAACATCAAAGTATGTATTGCTCCAGATGTAGCTAAAAGCACATTTTCATCTCTAGTCTTTGGGCTTAAAGCAGTGTCCAGCATTAAATAAAACATTTAGATATAGTCAATAACACAAATTACAAATAAAATACCAGCAAATCCGCATGTGTCAGCAATTTAAATGTAAGACCTTTTTAATACCACTGTGAGTTCAAATGTAAGACCAGTTTCACATCGAAACCAGTCATCATTATTAGAGAATTTTCTTTGGCAAAACTGATGTCATACATTTTAAGACTTTTAATAAACCGTGGATTTCCTGAATATGTTTTTTTAATGAGAAATAGCTTCGTTTTGCCACTAACTCTCTTCCAGTCTTCAGGAGAGAGATGTCGGATCTGATCCTGAGGGACAAGTTCTTTGAGGATTTTGGGAAGCTGGAAGTTGGACTTGTCCTCCTCAAACTTCACCCTGTAGATAAGAGCACCCAGCTGGTAGACCTCCTCTCTGGTACACTTGTGGTAGCCACGGAGATATTTAGGCAACTCCTGCTCCAAGAGTGAGAGAAGAAAAGGAGTTGTGGGGAGAGAGTGTTTGAGAGAGTGTTTGTGCGAGTACATAATATGTGTCTACACAGGACATGATGGGATCCAGAGACAGTGTAAAATTTACCTACGGCTGTCCTGAATACCTTTTTCTTAGGATATTCTGCACCTTTTCCAACCGAAAAATGTGAATACCAAAAATCGAATCAAGGCTCTTTGCAGTGAGATTGTTATCTCAATCAAGAGCCACTCACATTGACCAAAAATAAGCATCTGAATATAGAAATGTATGTTTGAACAGCAATCTGTCGAATGAGAATTTGAACATTCTATTATTTGGGGCCAGTCCTAATATTTACATATTTTAGAAGTGATGAATGGATGAGAAGATGTCATGTGCTGTACTCACTTGGTAATAGTGGAAGATGGAGTCCGCCATGGAGTCTTTCCCTGGGACGGTGTTAGTCCACAGCTTCTTCATAAAGAACACCTGGTATGTCAGTGAAGGCACTACGCCTTGAGACACAAGAAGAGGAAGTAAGTAAACAGCATCCTTTTTATCCTACTGAGTGTCTGTCTTGACCTTCAGCTGTATACAGTAACACTCCATTCACACAAAGACAGACAGACAGATACAAACACACAGTGTGAGAGTGCTGCTGTCCATCTAAACACCAGAGTCTAGCCTTTACCGTCTTTAACATGGCGAGCTTTTTTAATCCAGTCAGTCAGATGCCTCACAAAGTCGAAGAAGAAATCGCCATCAGGCACACTAATGACCTGGAAAATCAGAGATCACAGATTTACCATGTAATAAAATAGTAAAAATATATATACAATTTATATATTTTATATATATCAGCTGAATGTTTAAAGGACCATACCAGTGGTCTGGGACGTTTAGCCGATTGCCTATGACTCACTGTATACATGATCGACCATTTCCCAAAGCATACAGTTAGATTTTCATGGAAGCCATTGGATTACATTCTTTTCACTATGGTATGAAAATCTAATTCTTGGAACACGCTAGGGATACGATTTATGAATGAAATTCAAATGGTTGTGTCTTCTTAACAGCGCAGTGACTAGCCAATATTGATTCAATTGTGACTGAACACAGAGGATCAGAGCTACAAAATAATCTTTTTGAAATAGGTTTGTCTGTAAATTAAAATTCCGAGAAATTCTGACACATTTTCACACTGACTCAAGGTTGAACTTTGGAAAAACGTATGTATGCATTGAATGGATGTATTTAGTTAATACTTGACCCAACAAATGAATAATGGTGTATGCTTTGTGGTTAATGACTATGGAGAAAATGTTAACAGATGCAACATCTAAAAATAAAAACATGAAATGACAGATGTTTATCTGTTTATGTACAATATATGGCCAAAGTGTGAATTGACAATCACAGGTAATGACACCAGTATGGTCCTTTACAGCAGTTCATGCTGTAGGTTGGACAGTAAAAAAAGGTTTTACCAGAGACTGATATACAGTCACATTACCTTGTCAGTGATCTTGACAAAGAGGCTAAAGCCCTCAGCGGACTTGAGCATCAGACGCCCAGAAATATTGTGACAGAAGTCTTTGGCCTTGGTGCTTGACTCCACCTCAAACACCTGTAAAACAATGTGTTCATTTAGAATAGTCTGTGTAGGATAAGGCCTGCAGAATTGGATTTTACTCTTATTGTCAACATTAGTTTATGAACACCCCCAAGAGTGGACAAAACAAAGTATGTTTAGTGTTCTAGTCATATTGCACTGTTGACCAAATAGCTGTTAAAACAAGTCCCAGAGGTTTCTTTTTGGTCAATATAATTCATAATTGAGTTGTCTTAGGCCGGGCATTTGACTTTTTCCTAGAACCTTTTTATCAAGTGACAGCAAATGCCTTTTCAACCTAGCTGTTACATCATTAAGTTGTTCTGGTTTAATTTCATTGTCATGTTCATCACAATTATGAATTACAGTGACCAAAGCAACAGTAACAACTCTGGGACTTGTTTTAACAGGTTTTCAGACAACAATTATATTCTATGATGTTTGAATATGAGCTCTTTTAGTAGGCTACTGTATGTTGATAGAAAGATCAAATATGATGCTGGCATTATCCTTATGTGTGTTGTGGAGTCTCACTAGGGCGCCGCCCGACAGGTAAGCACCTCACCAGGGAGAAGCAGTGGGAGAGAGGCAGAGAGAGGCCAGACAGACAGCAGCGCAGCCTGGGACACGTCATAGAGGGGCGGTACCTACCTGTCCTCATCATGAATCAGCCCCAACTCCGCACACCTGCGCTGGCCAGTTAGGTGTGGCCCACAAACATTTAAAAGCGCAGCCACTCTGCCTCATTCTCCACTGGCTCTCCTGGTGACTGGACAGGTGCTTTCGGGCGGTGAGTGAGATCCCACATTAAATTCCCTACACCGTTAAATGACTTTGTGTGTGAATTTGAGAACTAAAAGAATGTCTCTTTTATTTTCATAGGCAACCTGATGGATCGAGCTTTAAACACCAAATGTGAATGTGAATGGAAAATGTCCCCAGACCTGGGAGGAATTTATGTTGATTTCCCTATTATGATTTAAGTTTGCCAAATAACGTAATAACAAGAGCTCTCTGAGCTAGGAGGTTGAATAAAAACCCTTAATTGGGCTTGTACCCTGCCTATCTGTGTCTTGGCCTTGATCAGTGTCCCACATATGGTGGAGAATACGGGTACACTGATCTACGTCAAGAAGCCACAGCATGGAGCACTCTACCGCTTTAACTGCGCTTCTGAAAAGCCAAACTGACTTACAGGCAGCGGTACAAAAATTAATCGACCGCATCTCCAGAGATGTTTCTACGACTCGCGCACCGCGGGAGGTGCTCACTAAATTGTCACCAGACGACGACATAGAAGCTTATCTTGAGGTATTCGAGCGGACCGCAGCCAGGGAGAGATGGCCGGCAGCAGAGTGGGCCTCGCTCCTGGCGCCTTTCCTGACGGGCGAATCACAGCGGGTTTGTCGCGACCTGACCATGGCAGATGCCAGAGACTATCGTAAGCTAAAAGAAGCGATATTGGCCAGCCAGGGCTACAGCCTGCCCGCCCGGGCGCAGCGGTTCCACCACTGGGCCTACCAGCCGGCCCAGCCACCTCGGCCCCAAATAGCGAGCCTGTTACGCACCACGCACAGCTGGCTGACGAGTGGAGGAGAGCCACCCATAATCGACCGAATCGTCATTGACAGATGCATCCGATCCCTGCCGCCCGACGCACGCCGCTACGCCTCGCAGGTGAGCCCAACCTCACTGGAGGCCCTCGTAGCTCTGTTGGAAAATCACCAAGTCAGCGTTGAGATGATGAGGTCCACGCGCGCTGACGCACCCAAGACGGCGCCAGACGAAAAACCCAGCCGTGACCGCCGGAGGGCCCAGCCGCCACCGCCGTCCACCAACCGCACCGACGCGGCCGTCGCCGAGGGCCCCGGCCGGGGCGCCCAGCAGAGACGCTGCTACGTATGTGGCCAAGCCGACCACATTTCCTGGTCCTGCCCCGACCGAGACCGCGACGTGTCAATGGGAACCGCCGCCAGCTCCGACCCGGCTCGCCCCTGCCTGCACACCGGTACTGGACCTCGACGCCACGCCCGACTGCCGGTGAAGATAGACGGCGCTGACGCCCACGCGCTCCTCGACTCGGGCAGCGCCGTCACCCTGGTCCGCGCCGACCTGGCAGGCCGCCTCTCCACCGCCACCGTGCCCGTGTCGTGTGTACACGGCGACGTCCGCCACTACCCGGTGACGCAGCTGCGGGTCCAGACACCACGGGGAGACGCCGTGGTGCCAGCGGGGGTGGTGCCGAACCTCCCCGTGCCGCTGTTGATCGGCGTGGACTGCGTCCTATTCGAGCGGTACTGGAAGCCCGGCCTGCAAAAGAAGCCGCCCCACCGACGACGCCGCCGCGCAGAGCGCAGCGGACCCCCAGCTCCACTACACGCCTGCCCGGCGTTTCGGCCCACCTCCCCCGGCTCCGAGAGCGGCGCCTCGCCAGAAGAGGCTCCAGGCGCCCCAGCAGCGGACGACGAGGAGGCGAGCGCAGGAGAAGAGGAGGTCCATTCTCCGCCAGGCCGCGCCGTCTCGACTGCGGCGAGCGACCCCGACCCGTTCGCCGAATTCCCCAGGCCCGAGTCGCCCGAAACCCCGAGGGGGGGGGAGTACGCCACCGCCCAGTGGTGCGATCCCACGCTGGAGATGGCGCGTCAGAGTGTCGCCGCCATTGATGGGAAGAAATGTGACGGGGTGAGTACACTAAAGCCCCCGTACTTTCTTGTTAAAAATGGACTATTGTATAGAGGAGTGGTAGACGAGGGGGGGGAAACGTTAGAACAACTGCTTGTGCCTAAATCATATGTGTCACGAGTCCTGTACCTAGCACACACGCACCAGTTGGGTGCTCACCTGGGGGTGAAAAAGACACACGAGCGCATTCTAGCCCGCTTCTACTGGCCCGGTGTTAAGCGGGCCGTGGAAGATTTTTGCAAGGGCTGCCCGGAGTGTCAGAAGTCCGCCCCCAGACCCACGTTCCACAACCCACTGGTCCCGCTACCCATCATCAGCACGCCATTCTCACGTCTCGCCATGGACATCGTGGGCCCGCTGCCAAAGTCCGGCCGCGGACACCGCTACATTCTGGTAATTCTTGATTATGCCACTCGATATCCAGAGGCCATTCCCCTACGGACCGCCTCGGCCAAAGCCGTGGCCCACGAACTTATGATGATGTTTAGCCGGGTGGGGATAGCCGAGGAGGTCCTTACTGATCAAGGCACGTGTTTTATGTCGAGGGTTATGACGCTGCTGTACAAATGGCTAAAAGTGAAACGTATACGCACCTCTGTATATCACCCTCAGACTGACGGTCTCGTGGAGAGATTTAATCAGACACTAAAGAAAATGTTGAAAAAACTAACCACTGTTGATGGGAAAGACTGGGACCAGTTGATCCCTTTTTGTACTGTTTGCCATCAGGGAAGTGCCGCAGGCGTCCACGGGGTTCTCCCCCTTCGAACTGGTGTACGGCAGGAGACCCCGTGGATTGCTCGACATCGCCAAGGAGACCTGGGAGAGTCAACCCTCCCCCCACCGCAGCGTCGTGGACCACATTGAGCGCCTCCAGGCCAGGGCCAAGGCGATCTGGCCCCTGGTGCGTGAGCATATGGAGCAGGCGCAGCGGGACCAGGCGCGCACGTACAACCGGGGCGCCACTCTCCGTGAGCTCCAGGTGGGGGAGAAGGTGTTGGTCCTCGTTCCCAGCAGCGAGTGCAAATTCCTCGCCAAATGGCAAGGGCCGTATGAGGTGGTCGAGAAGATGGGGCCCGTCGACTATAAGGTGGCACAGCCCGGCCGGAGGAAGGGCCACCAGATATACCACATCAACATATTGAAGAAATGGAACGCCACGCCGCCGCTGTCCCTACCCGCCCTACTCGCCACGTCCGCCCCGCCGAGCCTGCCCCCGGTCCCCCTCGGAGAGGACCTCTCCCCCGCGCAGAGCCAGGACGTCAAGGAGCTGCTGGGACGGAGCCGAGACGTATTCTCCGACCTGCCTGGACGGACGAACGCCATACGGCATGACATACACACCACGCCAGGGAAAGTGGTGCGCCAACGGCCCTACCGGATTCCAGAAGCTAGACGGGTGGCGATTAAAGAAGAGGTGGCCAAGATGTTGGAGCTCGGCGTCATCGAGGAGTCGTACAGCCCCTGGTCCAGCCCCATTGTTATCGTCCCCAAGCCAGACGGCTCCCTGCGGTTCTGCAACGATTTCAGGAAGCTGAATGACGTTTCCACGTTCGACGCCTATCCGATGCCGCGCGTCGATGAGCTCATCGAGCGCCTCGGCCCGGCCCGGTTCGTCAGCACCCTCGACCTGACCAAGGGGTACTGGCAGGTACCACTGACGGACCGGGCCAAAGCAAAGACGGCCTTCTCCACACCCGAGGGCCTCTACCAGTACACGGTGCTGCCGTTCGGCGTACACGGGGCCCCCGCCACGTTCCAGCGGCTCATGGACCGAATCCTGCGGCCGCACCGCGCCTACGCCGCAGCCTACCTGGACGACATCGTCATACACAGCTGCGACTGGGGCCGACACCTACAGCACCTAGACGCAGTAATCGAGGCCCTCAGACGCGCCGGGCTGACCGCCAACGCCAAGAAGTGCCGTCTCGGGCTGACCGAGACCGACTACCTCGGCTACACGATTGGCCGGGGCTGTGTGAAGCCACAGACGCGCAAGGTGGAGCGCGTCCGGGACTGGCCCCGTCCCACTACGAAAAAACAAGTAAAGTCGTTTCTCGGACTAATATCATATTATCAGAAGTTTATTAACAATTACTCTACTGTTGCAGCCCCGCTGTATGAGTTAACCAGACAGAAACTACCGCACCACGTAACCTGGACGGACGAAACGGAGACGGCGTTTCAGCGGCTGAAGAGCGCACTCTGTGAGGAGCCGGTGTTGAAGGCCCCCGACTTCAGCCAGCCGTTCCTCCTGCACACGGACGCGTCCGGCACCGGGCTTGGAGCGGTCCTCGCCCAGGTCATCGATGGCGAGGAACACCCAGTGACGTATGTGAGCAGGAAGCTGTTAGACCACGAGAAAAACTATGCAACAGTTGAAAAAGAATGTTTGGCGGTGAAGTGGGCCATACACCACCTCCGCTACTATCTATGGGGACGCACTTTCACTCTCATTACAGATCACGCACCATTGAAGTGGATGGCGACAAACAAGGACAGGAACGCGAGGGTGACGCGCTGGTTCTTGGAACTCCAGGACTACAACTTTAGGGTGGAGCACCGGCCTGGAAAGGACATCCCGCACGCAGACGCCCTGTCCAGGATGTATGAGGAGGAAGGAAATGAAGCCCCCGGCACAGGCGGTGGGCTTAGGGGGGGGATATGTGGAGTCTCACTAGGGCGCCGCCCGACAGGTAAGCACCTCACCAGGGAGAAGCAGTGGGAGAGAGGCAGAGAGAGGCCAGACAGACAGCAGCGCAGCCTGGGACACGTCATAGAGGGGCGGTACCTACCTGTCCTCATCATGAATCAGCCCCAACTCCGCACACCTGCGCTGGCCAGTTAGGTGTGGCCCACAAACATTTAAAAGCGCAGCCACTCTGCCTCATTCTCCACTGGCTCTCCTGGTGACTGGACAGGTGCTTTCGGGCGGTGAGTGAGATCCCACATTAAATTCCCTACACCGTTAAATGACTTTGTGTGTGAATTTGAGAACTAAAAGAATGTCTCTTTTATTTTCATAGGCAACCTGATGGATCGAGCTTTAAACACCAAATGTGAATGTGAATGGAAAATGTCCCCAGACCTGGGAGGAATTTATGTTGATTTCCCTATTATGATTTAAGTTTGCCAAATAACGTAATAACAAGAGCTCTCTGAGCTAGGAGGTTGAATAAAAACCCTTAATTGGGCTTGTACCCTGCCTATCTGTGTCTTGGCCTTGATCAGTGTCCCACAGTGTCTAGGGAAAATAAACACCACAACATTGTATTAGGTTAGAAAATGCAGTACAAATATTTGAGGTAAATCTATGCTAAGTGGACAAGTTTTGTTATTAGGTCACAGATTATTACACAATCAATACATTTAGAAATTATATCACTCTTAACCCTCTTAATTTCTTTAATTTCAAAAAAATAAATAATAATAATTGGGCCTGTGTTTGTACTGAAATCCTGCACTGAGAGGGTTCACAGTCAAATCCTTAGTGATAATTTAACTCTGAAGTGGAACCAAATGTACCAGTTGAATTAAGATGAAGGATTTCACTGTGTTTATGAGGGGGCTCACCTCGTCTGCGTCGTCAGGGAAGTACACTTTGTGAAAGATTTGCGTGGTCTTGTGTTGTATGGCCTCCACCTCAACCAGGTGTGGAGGGTACTTCCTGGATCCATTTCTGCAGCGCAGATCACAGATCAGTGGATTAGCCGCAATGAAAAGAGAAACTTTGAAAGAAAGATAAGACTGAAACAGCAGTTTCAGTCTCTAATAGAGAGAGGTAGAAAAAAAGGCACTTTACAAATCACCGCCGGGCCGGCTCAGACAATCAGGAACTTATACTGGCTTAGCGGCACAAACGTGATGTGACGTGACGCCAGTCCGTGAAGCCGACGGTTTTGGTTGACCAATCAGCGAAGCAGATGCATACAATATCCCAAACACACTGAGAATTTCTGCTTCTTTCTCAGACCCGTGGGCCAACAGATACAGATATTTGTGATTTGTCGGTTCTCGGAAACCGTTGGTATGTCCAGCCATTCCGCTCTGCACACCTCTGGTTTATATATAGACACACAGGCCAAGTTTGAGACAGGACGGTTGGACGGACGGACGGACGGACGGACGCTGTCCGAGTAATGCCAGGGACAGCTTTTGTGCGACACACAGACAGACACAGTGATTCTGTGAATTGTAGTATAGATGAATGAGACGAATAAAAGAGCGAGACAAAGAGAACATGTAGTAGTACCTTAAGGCCTTCTGCAGCCGCTGCATGCAGTCTGGAGCTAGTGGATGGTGTTTCTTGGCCTGTAGAAACTTCTGGACATGAGGCAGCAGGATGTTACTGGGAGGAAACAGGCCTGTGCACAGCCACAGTAGCTCCCAACCCTTCTCCTCACTGTACCTGCATCAATGTACGAATACACACGTCTCACACTCACACACACACACACACACACACACACACACACACACACACACACACACACACACACACACACACACACACACACACACACACACACACACACACACACACACACACACACACACACACACACACACACACGTGTGAGCATAATTTTCACATTTCCTCAGCTCAAAATACAGCTTTGGAAAGTAATTTATATTAATGAATTAGTATTTTTGTGTCTTGTCTCAAAGGCCAGTCCACACCAATGCAACTCCTTGCAACATGCAACTACTCGCAACCATTATCCCCAATGGCAGTTGCAAGGAGTTGCATTGGTGTGGACTGGCCTTAAAACTGTTTTGTAGCAAGGAGTTGTGACGACAGTAGTTGCATTGGTGCGGTCTGGCCTTAAGACACATCATTTTTGTTGGATTGATTTATTGGTTATATGTGTGTGATGTATATGTATGCTATTTGTCTTATTTCTTTTGCCTTAACAAAGTTTTTGTTCAGTTTATGTTACATGTCTTCATGTGCGTATGTTACATGTGTGTGCCTGCTCACACTTACTTGACATGATTATCAGTAAGCTGTTTGAGGATCTGACAGAAGATCTCATCTTTGAGGGGCTCAGCCTTCAAGGCTCCTTCAAAGATCTGGTCAGTGAGCTCAGAGAGCGACCGCAGGCGTTTGGACGGGTAGTCCCCCATATACTTCATCACAGGTACAGCCATGGTCAAGGACCAGTAACAGAGAAACCCCAGACATTCGTAGTATTTACTTAGAAATAGAAATAAAGCACCATGCTTATGCTCCCAACCCTTCTGCTCACTGTACCTGCATGAATGTAAAAACACGCACGCACGCACGCACGCACGCACGCACGCGCGCGCGCGCGCACACACACACACACACACACACACACACACACACACACACACACACACACACACACACACACACACACACACACACACACACACACACAAGCACACACACAAGCACACACACACACACACACACACACACACACACACACACACAAGCACACGCGTATATGAAAGGATATCATTGGATGCCGAACAGGCTTCCTGGGCGAGCTCTTCATGGATCAGGACCTTCTTGAGTAAAGGTTGTTTGAGAGGCTCTCTGGTGCAGCTCCACAGGCGCTCCTTTCCCTTGGTCTTGGTGATCATCACCCTGCTCAGAGTGCTCTTAGGAGGGGGCCTGGAGTGAGAGAAGAGATGTAAGAGCACAGACAACAGATGAGGTAGAGCGATATGACTTTATATCAAAATCACAATTATTTAAACCTTTTGTCAAAAAAAAATAATAGCATATCTACAAGCTCACATGCATTGTGAGCTTGAGGATCAGCCATTTTCAAAATGTTTGCAGTGATTAATCAGACTAATCAATTTGGTAGATTATAAAAAATCTATTAGAATATCTTTGTGTGGATTTGTTAAAATTTGTTAAAAAGAACTGCTTCTCAATTATTCAATGAACCTACATGTGCAAGACTAAGTAGGTTATTTGTTCTAAAAATCTGTTTCAATATATATTTTAGGTTAATTGCTCAGCCCTGGCTCATGGAACTATGTTTTTTATACAGTTAACGTGCAGATGATTATGTTAAACACATATTTGCTGTGAACAGGACTGGCACCTGAAGTAGTCATAGGAGAACTCTTCCAGGGTGTAGGGTTTGACCATGTCTTCCTTGTCAGTCAGGACCAGCTGAGACAAGCCAACGGACTCTTTCCTCTGGTCTGGGGTCATGCTTACTAGAGTCTTGGACAGAAAGAGCAAGTTAGAAACAAACAATAGAGTGGGAAAGAAAACAACAACTTCCTGGAGAGTTCCACCTGTCAGGCAGTACTTGGGGACCACTCAAGGTGGGGATAATGCAAGTCGGGACGTGCAAGTTGGGAACGCATGTCCCACAAGGTTATGCCATACCCGCTGTACTCATTGTCAAAGACCTGCTGTGCCCGTCTATTTGCTATGGAGTTCTGTGTGAAGCATGTGCTAATATGGAGTCCAGCCCAGTCTATAACACCAGTACTATCAGGTCATAGTGATGACATCAGCGTACTTCATATGCAGTATGGCATTTGCAGATTTATCACTGATCTAACTGACTCTCCCCTCGGTACATCACTCTGTGTTTCCATTGTGGTCCCTTGTACTCAATTCATCAGCAAGACATATACAATATATAATACATTACATAACGGTAAAAGCTCCAGTAGCAGCAAAAGGTATGTTTACAGGAAAAGGAGGGGTGGAGGCAGAGGATGCCACTACCAAGGTACTCCTTCTCAGGAGCTCACTGAGGGAGTGCGTTGTTTGACTCTCTGGGGGCAAGTTGGTAGGGATAGAATTCTAAGACCAATTGTACTTTGAGGTCAGCCATGAGCGTGGATAGTGTGGAGTGATGTGACAATAAAGTTGATTCTGATATAACATGGGCATGTTACGTTTGTGACATGAAGATGTCCATGCCGCTCAGGCTGCGTAAACACTGGAGAGTCAGCCTCTATTTATGTTTTTTATTGTCTCCGCCAGGAGACATTGTTTTCACTTTCCGTCCCCCCCCCCTCGGCCAAGCTAACATTGGTCAAGCCTCACGTGACACGTGACAATACGGTGAAATAGTGTGATCTGATTGGCTAGTGACGTATAGCGGCCTATAAATACATGTGTCACTTTGAAAGAGTCTTAGCTTCTTTCAAAGTGAGGTAAGACAGGAATAATCACGAAATGGCTGAGAAATGGCGGATACTGTAACAATTGGATAGGACACTTACACAGACAGGACAGATAGGACACTTACACAGACAGGACGGATAGGACACTTACATAGACAGGACGGATAGGACACTTATACAGACAGGACGGATAGGACACTTATACAGACAGGACGGATAGGACACTTATACAGACAGGACGGATAGGACACTTGTGTCATGTTACTATGACACAGTAACATGTTCTATTTTTTGTAAGAACTAGAAGCTCGCCCCCGCTACGCGGGGGCTCGCGTCTACGCGGGGGCTCGCGTCTAGCCCGCGGCCACGCCCACGTAGCGCCCGCGACCACTTGGCAGCGCATATAAGTGGCGTAGCGTCATGAGGGCCAGTCAGTGAAGACCCTGTAGCGCGGATGATATGTGGCATAGAGGGGCAGATTGTAAATCTCCAGAGCAGAGGAAACATCCGTGGGCTACCATTGGTTCAGCGATGTGTGCGGTTGCCCTGCGGCCCCTCCTCCTCCACCAATGTGCAGTATTGAGAGCCCTGACGTCACAACATTTGGAGTGATGGGCACTGCACTCTGGTTGGTTAGGGTACACCTAGGGCCCAGGTAGAACCCAGTTGAAGCTTGCATGGGCAAACCCAGTTAGGACCCGCCTTGGTCCCACATAAACGTGGCTAGTTGGGGCCCACCTAAGGGCCAGGTAGAAGCTACTTATAGCCCGCATGGGCATCGCAGTTAAGACCCACCTCGGCCCCACATAGAATTGCCTAGGTGGGGCCCACCTAAGGCCCAGGTAGAACACACGTATGTCCCACAAGGGCATCCCAGTTGGGACTGAAGTGGATCCCGCTGACATTGCTGACATGGGGTCCATATGGTTTAGCCCACCTTGAAACCATATGGGAACTACGCTGGCATGCTGGCTGGAATGCAAACGCTGCATCATTCCTGTAGTGTGTAGTTTGATGTTGTGTGTGTAACAGACATACCTGCAGTGTGTAGATCAATGTCCATATGAAAGTCAATGCCCAGCAGTGTTTTTTTTGTCTCCAGCAGAGTTTCTAGTGTCTCTATCTCTCTCTGGAAGAGGTTGCACATGAACTCTGCAGCCGCACTGAGGCGCTCCAACACAAACACTCTGACATTAAGCTGCTTCACACAACAAACATTAGCACCACGCTGCTGTTTGTCCAAAAGACACAGTATCTCCTCTCCCAGCCGTACAAACCCCTTTTGACACATTTTACCTCGTTTATCCAGCTCTCACTGACTCTCCCCTAATACAGTGGTTCTCAACCTGTCGGTGGGGACCCCCCACAGGCCAATGTTAAAATGGTAGCAGTTGTTCCTCAACATAGTGTGAATGTGCGTGCGAAGTTGACCGCAATCGGACGCTGCATTCATGATTTGCGGCATTTTGTTCTAAACGGGCCACTCCTGCAAACTTTAGATGTGAATCTTAGCCAATCGGGATGGAATATGAAAGATTAAACAGATCCGTCTTGATCACATGACTATAGAGATCATGTGTACCGATTTGCGTGAAATGTAGCTAAAATCGGAAGGAGTAATGTAAAGAAATATGTTGTACATAAGGCGGCCTCCTGGTGGAGCTATAAAAGGTAGATGTGAGAAATGCAGGGGAAAGGTTTTTCCTTGACCTCTAGAGAGTGCACATACAAAGTTGTACCACAGATTGGTGCAGGTATAGGTAAAAACACAAATTGGACTGTTCTAGCGCCACCATGAGGCTGATTAGAGAAATCTCAAGTGGAATGTCTTGCTGGGCATAGTGGGAATGTGGGTGCGAAGTTGCACGGAAAGTGCATGCTGTGTTCATAATTTGAGGCATTTTGGTCAAAACGGAGCAGTCCTGGAAACTTTGGAAGCCATTTTTAGTCAATCAGGATGGAAAATGAAAAATCTGAAAGAGTGTTTTTTTTAATGACTATAGAGATACTGTGTATCGATTTGCGTGATGTTAGGACAAAATATGTAGCAGTACTGTGAGAAAATGTGGTTTGCAAGAAGCGGCCTCCTGGTGGCACTATAACAGGGCCATGTGAAAGAAATGGGGCAGAGGTTCTGAATTGGCATCCAGGGAGTGTGTGTGCACAGTAGCGCTGCGATCAAGCCAATGATGCGGGAGATTAGCTATCCACAGACCGTCGGACGGACAGGGGGTAAACATACTCTCGCGCCATCCCTTTCGGCCTGGCGGAGACAATAAAAAAGCTAAAGTAAAGGAAAAGACCATTACTGCAACAAAAGTAGTCAACAAACTATACTATAAAACATTGGCCACAGTGTCAAATAATTTAAGAGAGAGGCAAACATGTTGAAAATGGCAGATCTACAAGCTTACAACGCCTCTCAACGTGAGGCGTTGTGAGCTTGTAGATCTGCCATTTTCACAATATTGACTTGTGGAACGGAGTCAAACAAAATTGGGGGGGTCCCCAGTTCAAATCTGATTAAGGGGGGGGGGGGGGGGGGTAGCCACTGCCCTAATCGGACCGAAATGATCTGAAATTACTACATGACCATAATGCAGCCTAAACGTGCGTTGCACGGGGCGGTCCTGCCATTACGTTAGTTACTTGCTGTGGAGCTACACCAGAAGACACAGACAACATACACCATCTACAATGGACTAACGGAGCAGCAATAATAACAGTTACCGCACGAACGTGCATTGTTGACAAAGTGATTGCACAGCCGCTGCAGGCATGACAACCACGTTAGCGTTAGCTACATGCCAACGATCACAGCGCCCTGTCCGTCGTCGCTGCGACTGACTGATGGCTACAGCCATAGATATATAGACACTACAGCAAGCTCTCTGAGATGCCATTGTCTGGGAACTGCTCTTAGCGTGACACGACCAATGAGAGTGAGCGCTTTCGTTGTTGCTAAGATACGGTGCATGGCACACGGCGTCTCTGCCCCATAGCTTGTAGATCTCTCACACATGATTGGCGTAGGCTGCGTTGCCGTCGACGCTGATTGGCTGCATGTTGCTGTGACGTTGAAATGGGGTGCCAGGTCTGCTTTGTGTGTAAGCGATGTTGGGCTCATTTGGGTGCACTTTTGGGCTCGTTTCCATAGACCACGGCAGCGCTTATTTCTTTCCCGTGACCGATGTGGCAAAAAAGGTGCAAAACGAACCATCCGGAAGTAAATTGCGAGATGAAATATATAGCACTTTTTGATTATTAGAAAAGGAGACACATGTGAAGGTGGAAAATGAAAGGTAGGAGATTATATAGTTTTGCATGAGCGATTTTTGTAGCAAGTTGTGAGAGAATTGGGCCACTCCTGTGGGCGGGGGGCTCAATAGAACCATTGGGGTTTGAAAGGAGACGCTCTCTGTTTGAGTGGTGAGATTAGAACATAAGAATTAGAACATTCCCAACATTCCCAACACAAGTCTGCTGGCGGAGACTTGTGCTCCGAGGAGCACTTTTTCTAGTTTATTTTGTATTTAATTTATTGTGTGATGTTGATGATTTGTATGTACTCTATGGACCCCCTGTGTGTCTGGAATAAAGTTGGAATTGAAATTGAATTGAAAGTCTCCATATGTGGGCATGTTACGTTTAGGATGTCCACCGTCCACCGGCCACCGTCCACCATCCACCATCCACCGTCCACCCACAAGGCAAGTTTAATATAGGATAGCTAGAGGACAATGAAGAATTATTGCAATCTTTGGACTCTGTGCATACTGTCGTTTTGTAACATTATTAACAGATGCATGAGTTGATTCCTCATACAGTATGAACATTACCACTAAGCTGGAGCTCTCCAATGAACGGAGAAAGTTCTGAAAAGAGAGGTGGAGTGAGGAGCAGTCCATGCTATGGTCTGTGTGTGGCTTGAAATAAGTGGTCAGCATGTCAATCAGGCCCCTTAATAAAGGCACATGGTAAAGCTGTCATGAGAGATATCTAGAGGCAGTTTGATCACTCAGTTCAGCGAGATAAATGGAATCATCGGAGGCACCAACAGTCATGTATCCAGGATGTTGAAACCACTGACTTTAAACCTTCTGTGTCTTGTTGAAAAAAAGAAAACGTGGTCATGGTGGTCGAGGAATGGTTGCCCTTGTTCAGGGTTGGAGTTTTGTAATTTTCTGTATACATTATGGATTTAACGTTTTCAATACAAAGTTCATACTCACCACTATGTCATACTGCGGCCTGGTGACGGTTGGCAGCACATAGACACAGTCAGCAGGAAAGTCCCCTCTCAGCTTGGTCCTGTCATTGAGGCCGTGAGCCCAGCCTGAGTTCATCACATGCTCCCCAGTGTGCTCATCCAGAATGATCAGGTCACCCTTGGAGAAACTGAGGAACGTGGATTCTGCCTCTGGTAACAGATGGAATTGACAAATGTGCCACATAATGCTTCAGAGAGAGTTTTTTTCCTCCCCTGAAATGATATACTGTATTGTGTATAGCCATTATGGGAGATAAGACCCATTACCTAAAGTTAATAATTCCATATCTGTGTATCTACTGTACAGGCATATATGTTTTTCAAAAATATCAATCAACCAATAAAAGGAAGCTTTTATTATTTTATATGGTTATGTTTTCCCTAAACCTCCTCCAGTCCATACACATTTGAATAATGTACCCTCAGGTTTTACATGTTTTTATTTACTGGACAGGCTTTTAAATAAAACAACTAATCAATTGGGGTAGAAATAGTGAATTTTAGTGAATATAGTGAATCCCGCTGATTTAACGTAATGTTTTTCTTTTTTTAGGATTTTTTTTTTGTCCATGTGGCGAAATGAACGGTGACTAAAGACCCATGAGGGAGGGAGGAAATATGGGGAGAGTTGAGTGTTGAGTGTTGTCTAAAACTGAACCAGCCTTGTACCTTTATTGTGTGTTAAACGTTATGTTTGGTGTGAATTGTTTCTTATTGTACTGTTTGTTATTGTATGTAAGAAAAGAAAAAGGCATGAGTCTTACTTAATCTGCTTTTGCTACTACTACCCTACTACAACCTATGCCGAATAAAAATAAATACAAAGAAATAGTGAATAGTGAATAGTTTTGCTGTTCTCTGGGTAAAGTCTTGCTGCATGGGTCCTTATTTTAGTTCCGCAACCAAGCACTCCAAAATCTGAACCTGAACCTGCTGATTTAAATGTACATTTTATGAGCTACAGCTGTGTTGCTTACATCAGGTGTTTTCAACTGATTGTGACCAAGGGACCAACACCTCCCTGAATAAGAATCAACCTGGGGACCACTGTTGTGTTGGGTGGGGATAAGGACTAAGATTAGTTATTCTGGAAACACTTGATATGCATTCCATGGCTATGCATCCCAGCTGTTTCTCAACCAATGGCGTAATTAGGGCTAGCAGGCGGTGGTTCAAGGGGAAATGTTTTAAAATGTAAACAAATAAATAGAATACCTTTGTTAAATGTATTAGAATATGTTTAAACAATAGTCCATCAATTGTAAAATTTTCTTTGGGTAAATTTGTACATTTCCACCTTCATTCGATGCTTCATATCCATAGAGTAAAATTGCCGGGGTGGTGTGTTTTTTCCCATAACCCAGTTCTTATATCTGATCTAATCATCATAGGATCACCAGGTCATTCAGTGCATTTCTCAACTAGAGGAAACATTAAAAAAGAGAGAAAAAAAGGAACATCTTCACATCTTTCCTACATTACTAATGCATGTTCAGGGACCACATGCAATACAGTACCTTCACGGACCACCAGTTGAAAACCCCTGTAAGGCTTACACCACAGTGTACCAGGGTTAGCCCAGCTCTATTATTTTTAGATACCAGTTAACTCACAAAGGTTGCCCTTGTTTTTGTTCAATGAAATGATCCGTGAATCTTACCAGGGTTAGGGCAGTCTGTCAGAGCCACCACGTACTTGGACCTCTTCCTCAGACCCTCTAGGAATGCCACCACAAGGTCCCGGATGTCCTCTGCGTTGTTGGAGGTGAAGGTGTATTCGTCTCCTTTCACGGTGGCCAGGGTAAAACTCTGGCCCTGGAGTTTACCCCCTCTGTAAGGACAGTTATGGTTTATAAGATGTAAATATGAAATCATCTAATACCTGCACCTGTATCTATACCGCACAGCATGTACATAGATGTTTAGCTACGGTATCTACATGTGTTTGCATGTACGTGTTTATGTCATATACTGTGCAGAATATCTACTGTACCAAATAAGCACTTTCATTGCCACTGTTTCTTCAGTGATGTGAAACACTGTACAATACCTGCTACTGGACACAGCAGTGAGTTCTGGGAAAGAGAGTTCCAGAAGAACCTGCTCCTGTTCGTCCACAAAGTAAACACCGGTCCAGTTTACTGCCACTATCACATCATTCTTGGGCAGACTGGGCCCTGTGGCACAGACAGTCACAATACAGCATCCATCAGCAACAGCAAAAAGAGAGCAGTTTAACAATAAACTGGATGATTTGACTGCCCCCGGGGGAACACGGTCAACAAAGTATACAGCAGCGATTCCCAACCTGTGGGCCAGGGCCCTACTAGTGGGCTGCGAGGTTGTTGCAAGTGGGACCTCTAATACTTGTGAAAAAAATAAGATTTTAATGATAATATAAGATTAATATTGAAAAAAATTACATGGCTTTTTCTTTTTTTAAACCTTGGAAAATGTGTTTTCATATAGGGTTACATGCAGGAATACAATTGACTGATTGATCATTCAAATAAACATACTCTGAAAATGCATGCGGCCCACCCACCTGACCACTTAACACGGCAGCCGATACACGTATAGTGGTCAGACGGGTGGGCCGCCAACAATTTCAAGATTTTCAAGTAGGCCCTGATCCATAAAAGGTTGGGAACCGCTGGTATACAGGGTTTAAGTGATTAACAGCCTACTAAGCACCTCAGTTTGACTCACCTGAGAATTTGAAGGCTTCGAAGAAACGTGAGAAGAGTAAAGGCCACTTGAAACGAGCAAAGTCCACAATGTCCTCCTTCACCTTCTGTCTGTCGAACCTCTTCTTGGTGTACACCCCCTGATTCATTAGTGGTGGTTAGTTAGAGAAAGTCTACTCTATACTAATACATACAAGTTAACATTTTGTTAACGCTTTACCCTGACATACTGTAGCAAAGCTACAATAGTGATTTTAAACCTTTTTTAATTTCAAGGAAATGTGTTTGATCATTTTGTATATAACTTTAAAATCTCTGTGAAGTCACTCAGTGTTAATTATTTAACTCGGAGAGTGTACACATGTAGACCCTTTGGGCATTCTTACAGACTCATATGGGCCCTTTTGGATCCTAACTATCAAGCATTTACCTGTGGACCCCCTGGAACCCCCTCAAGGGCCCCTGGGGGTCCCCAGACCCCAGGTTGAGAACCAATTTGCTCAAAAGCAAAATCCAAAAGACAGTTAATTGGCTTAAATGTCTTTTGTTTTATAAACAGATACCTTTTTGTGGGTGTTGATGATGAGCTGGGCCCACTTCTCAGCAGTCCTGGCTGAGGTGATCTCTCTGTCTGGGATGTAGGAGGGGATGAGAGTGAGCAGGCGGTCCTGCAGCATCTCACAACCATAGTCCACATAATACTGCTGAGAGGCCAGCTCTGCAAGGTCCTCCTCCTGATAGACACAGAGAGAGACACATACAAAACTCATTTAGAACTGGGCACTCAGCGAGGTTATTATAATTTTTTTTACAAAGACTAAAACTAAGCACAATTGTATTCTATGATTTTAGTTCATTTCAGTTTGTTTTGCAAACACACAAAACCGTTTCAGTTAGTTATCGTTTTCTTTATTTTTTTTAAAAAGCCTCTCTTGTTGTTGTTTTTTAAGTTAACTAAAATGTATTTCCAATTCTAGTTTTATTAGCTTTAGTTAAAATAAAATAAACTGGCAAACTGGCAAAAAAAAAGCACTCCTCCTCCACCCTCTCCAAGCACCATACACCAGACACACATTGCTTACCTTTTCACAGCGGTACTCTCCAAACTTGACCCCTCGGACAACCTGCTGGTAAACCAGGTTGGTGGCCACAGAGTCCTCGGCAGGGCTGTGCCAGGGTGTGAAGATCTCCTTCCTGAAGAACAGCCTCCAGGGGGCGTTCCTCTCCTGGGCTCCCTGTTCCTTGGCATACTGCTCACACTGGGACACGGCGTCCATCACGTGGTCACTGCCGCTGCCCAGCGACGACACCTGGCACAGGGCAGATGTTACATGCATTCATTTATATATTATTTTTCTTTATGCAAGCTCTCATTTGCCGTTTTGTTTTTTTCTGTAGATTATACCCATTAAGACCCGAGGCCGATTCTACAAATGCCCTCTAAAATCAGCAAACTTCTTCATGCCAAGGACCCTCAAATTGATACATTAGTTTTTTCCTAGGAAAAATCACTTATTTTCATGAGTAGACTAGATAGGTATAGGCATCTTTGTGGCTGGCCGTGTGACAATAGGGGAGGGACACTATTGTGGTGGCTAGAGCAAGTGTGGAACATGCGCTGCACGGTCAGCTGGAATTCGATTTTAGGCACTATAGCCAACAGGACTACAAGAGTAGCATTGATAATATTCAATTAAAACGTTCAATAATCTTACATAAAACAACAGATTTTGTTGTACTACTCATTCATTCTTTAATTCATTCACGCATTAGGCTGATCTGATACCACACAGGGTTTCTCTCTCCCAGTATTCCAGTTGTCACAAAGAGATCTTATGAGAAAGAAAGAATACTGTACCACCACACACTCTGCCAAGTTTATTTAACATTTTGTTTTAACCGAAATCAGATTAGACTTTTTTTTATCAGTCCTACACTGGTCCTGCAACAGTACACCAATTTCACACTGGGTCACATACAGTATGTGCACAACACGACACAGACAATAATGTGAAATGCATTTCTTATGCTTAATTCATTGATTGCTGCGGTGTCACGTGCCAAAATATAGCCGAGCTACAAGCAACAAGTTGCATTGCAACATGAATGTATAAATCAGGCTTCATACCTTGTCAAACAGGGCGATGTATAGAGAGAATCCAAAGCGGTCACGGAGGCTGATCTTGTCTGCCAGAGCATTGCAAAGTTCACTGGCTGTAGTGGCGGAGTCTGTCAGGAGGGTCTTGGTGGTACCGTCCATAAACGTCACAGGTAACATGATGGGCTTCTTAGACTTAGTAGCCTGGCAAAGAAAATCAAAGAAAATCAAATCTGTGAAGGAAATATTTTGATACGTTTTACAGTAAGATGATTCTTGGGCCTAGCATGTTTTGTATTTGTCATAATAAAAAATAGTTTACTGTTTTATAGAGCACTGTTACAAGGAACGGGACACAGGAACTGAATAAACTGCTTGCTTTTGTAGATTTTAAATAACAGAAATTGCTCAATTTAAAAGACGTCCACAAGTGTACAGTAAAGTACATATGAAAATAATTGATCTGTACTCATTCATTTGTAATGCCTAATGCTTGCTTGTGAATTTGGACTTGACGACTGGCTATTGTTAATGGACGGTGTGTGTCTGGACAGTACAATCCTCAATGTAAATGTAGTCCATTTGTGCACAAATGTAAACAAATGGACCCTTATGGGTCCATTTTGTTGCTTTTGTACACTCTCAGAGTTAAATTCTAGATTTTATTCCATGTGCTTTTGTTCTGTACCTGCAGCTCCAGCCAGGATGGAGGCTGGGTCCTTGTGCGGTTGACAAATGTCCTCCTCAACCTCTCCTCACAGAATGGAGCATAGCCCGGTGGACCACTGTGCATGAATGTCCGTAAATACTGGTGAAAGATAGAACAAGTTGACAGTTACAAAAAAAAAAATAATAACTTAGCTCAACACTGAGCCTAAAACTTTACATCAAGCTGATGAAATACAATAGGTATTGTGAGCTTGTAGATCAGCTATTTTTAAGAGATTTGGTGTAGAGGAAAAAAGGAGGGGACCCTGAGGGACCCCAGTTAATGAAGGATATAATAGGGGTTAAATGATAACAGAGATAGAGAGAGAGAGAGAGAGAGAGAGAGAGAGAGAGAGAGAGAGAGAGAGAGAGAGAGAGAGAGAGAGAGAGAGAGAGAGAGAGAGAGGTTAGGTCAAACAAGGCTTCCTTGAAAAAGAAAAAAAAACAACAACGTGCCACTTTCAACTGCTAACTCAAATTTTTTGTTTGCTACACTGCATCACGTTGTGTCCCTGCCAATGTTCAGAAGGAGAGCAGAACGTAAAGAATCTGAAAATGAGAAATGCTCCGTGTTTGTATGCTGGATTTCTCCAAAGATTTAAAGATTATACCAAATGTCATAACAGTTGCTGCACAAAATATGGTGCCTCGCTAGGGAGGCATGCCTCACACTTTAAGAGCCCCTGTGTGGATAAGGACCTTTTCTATATCTAATGGTTGGTGCTACCATCATACTGAATGATGCATAGATAGGTGTAGATTATGAAGACAAACATGATAGATAGTAATGATTTGAGTGCATTGCCCATTTGAGCTGAGTTATGGTACTTACCTTGACAAACTTTTCAGAGGGTGCAAAACAGCCCACACAGAGTGAGAGCAGGATCCAGCCTCGGGCATGGCTGCTCTTGGATGAATTCTGAGTGAGCTGCTTACAGATCTGACAGTAGATCTCATCCCTGTGAGAAACAGACAGATCACAGCAGACAACAGTATAATACACCACATCGATCAAGTACTAAGGATAAGAACAGGCCCTTTGCAGCAACAGTAGCGTAAATACCACTGTAACACTTGTTATCTTGAGATGTTTGAACCTAATAACACTGAGAATGGCTGGGCAGATTATCATGACACTTGGTGGGAGTAGGCTGCCGCTGCCCTGAATAAATAGTTAACCACTTTAGTAGCCTGGCTCCAGCCCCTGAATCGCTAGCCACGGCCATTCAAAACAAAGTGAATAATGGAGTGAAACGAAATGAAAATTCTGGCTGAGTGTCAGGCTACCACTTTAGCTCTATTTCCAAAAGTGTGAAAATACTGTAGCCAATCTACAAGCTCACAACGTGGCGCATCACGATGGTTGAGAGTTTTTTAAATATTCATCTGTAAGGACATGCCCAAAATAGGGACCCCAGGTTGAAAGCGGTTAACTTTTGGTTTGAAAAGGTCACGGTCACAAACAAGGTCAAAGCCCATGGCAACTGGGCGTATTGTCATGACATTTTGTTGGAATGTTCCGTCTGCTGACCTGAATAAATGATTACGTTTACGGTCAAAAAGGTCAAAGGTCAAGATCACCATCAAGGTCAAGGTCAAAACGGCATAGTCGGTCATTTCCGGGAATGGACAAATGTAGAACAAGAGATGTACAGTAGGTGAGCGCAGGGTTTGCACTTGACATTTGGTATCTGGTGTAGGTACCGTACGGATGATTGGCTACTACAGTACGGAGAAGAGGGAGGGAAACACAACTAAAGGGAAAACTCAGGAGGGGAGGCTCCGTCAAATGTCATGCTTAACCAGCGAGGGAAGGAGGTTAAAAAACGTTACACCTCGGTACGGCATAGTTCACCTGAGGGCAGGCCTTAGGATGCCATTGCCGATGATGAAATGGAGCTTCTCCAGGTTTGAGGTGGGCCGCTCCTCCAGCATGCTGTTCCCCTGAAGAGCGTAGTCCACCTCTGTCAGCCGTCTAGTGACCTAATGCACCATGAGAGAGAGAAAAACTGAAGCAAATGGAGCATTACCTGAAATGCTCAGCAAGAGGTGAGTGTCTAATCAATACGGTGGAGAGAGTTTGAGAGTGCTGCTGTGCAAGTCTCACCTCCTCCGCGATCTTGGACTTCCTCTTGAGGGTGAGGGACACTAGCTTGTGTCTGACACTGTTCCTCTTCTGGTTGTCTATGGCGGTGTTCTGTAGACAGACAGAATCACAGGAATGTGGGTGACAGTGTCATCGTCCCATTTTGGAGCAAAACAAACACACAAAGAACAACAGTCCCCTAGAATAAACATTCACTCGTCTCTTACCTCCTCTTCGACCTGCAGCTCTTGCAGCTCTCTCTTGTAGGTCCTCTTGCCCAGAGTTTCATAGATTTTGGTCATGACAGGGATCTTCTCACTGCCGTCATTAATGGTAACCTCGTACTTAGGCTCTGGAAGGTCACCCATGAACCTCAGCACTGTGATCCACACAGCTAATGCAGCCTGGAGGGGGGGAGAGGTGCAGTATTTAGAGATTTTAGAGTAGGATGAATCTGAAACCCTTTTAAGATGCCTCCAAATCCAAATTCCATCTATTTTGCTGTGATTTACATCCGTGTCTAATGTTGGAGGCTCTGGTTAAGGAAGGCTTCAGAGTCAGGTTCAAAGGTGCAACTCACAAGCTGGTCTCCCTCATCTTCGTGGAAAAGCAGGGGCTGTTTCAGGGGTCTTCTGATATAGGTGCATGTGGACACCCCCTGGAAATAGGTGGCAGAAAACTTGGAGAAGGTGTACTCTGAGAGATCCTCATCTTCCTCCTCAGGCAAAGGTCGAGCCTCGTTCGCCACGTCCTCCTCTGGCTCCTCACGTGCAATCTCCAGGTCCTGATTGGTCACCAAATATGTCAGTCCAACAGAAACAAACTTCAAAATGATGGTCCGTTCACATGTTATCATTTGTTCAACCAAAAAATCAAGATGTAATTTACATTTTAAATGACATCTTGAGTCCTGGTTGAACAAACCACAGTTTTAACCAATTAAAAAGCATCTGTGTCATTTTAGATTTTAGCTATATAAGAACAGAAAACTGTTGCTAACTGGTTTTAGAACAGTGGTTTTAGAACAGTGGTTCTCAAAAATAGTAGATAATAGTAGATACAAGCTCACAGTGCGTCACATGCGACACGAAGTGACGCACGAAGTGACACAAATGTGCTATTTTTTTATTTTTTGGAAACATCATGAAAGTGTTCTTCTTCTCTTCTGGGGGTCCCTGGCACAAAACATTTCAGATGGGGGTCCGCGGCCAAATACATATCTCTTCTTTGGCCTCAGGTCTTAATGGGTTAAACGTTTAAACTAAAGTGGGCATCACCACCTCCCCAGTCCCTCACCTCAAACCCGGCCGGGGCTTGTCCCTCCTGGTTGGGCAGCGGCCCCGTGGTCCCCAGGAAGCCGAACATGCGGTCCACCATGTCCGAGTGGTCCACGGGCTGCTCCTTCTCCCGCTCCATCTGCTCCAACAGCTCCTTCTTCCTCTGTGTCTCCTGCTTCTCCTCCCTGTCCCTCTCCTCCTGCTGCAGGGCCAGCTGGACCAGGCGCTCCTGGTGCTTCCTCTCGGCCTCGGCCTTGGCCCGCCGCGCCGTCATCTGGTTCCTCAGCTGCTCCTCCTCCGTCAGCCGCTGGCGCTCGGCCTCCAGGCGGCGCTGGCGCTGTCGGGGACGGACGGGTGGGCGGGGAAATATTTAAGAGAGAGTCATAGAGGTAGGGCTGTCACGATTAAACATTTAAGTTGGAGATTCATTGTCACATAAATGATTGCGAACGATTTAATTGTGTTTTTGGCATTGGAACATAATAAAAACGTAATTTCTATTTGCTTTTTAGGCTTTATAATAAAAGATTGCTTAAATATACAAAGAAATTACTGACATATTTGGTAATTGTATACTTTCCCAAAAAATTACAATAGCAGAAATAGCTGATCTAGAGCTTACAACGCGTCACGAAGTGGCGCGTTGTAAGCTCTAGATCAGCTATTTTGCTATTTTTGGAAAATGTTTGAAAATGTATGGGCATTTTTCAACATGGAAACGATTATGACGATTATACAAAATAATTGTGATTATCTTAAATAATTGTCATTAGGCGATTATGTAATAATTGTGACAGGCCATAGAGGTGGGATGGGGGTTAGATAGAGATCTAAGTATTGATAGTATTGATTTCCCACTGAGAGAAAATGTCCTTACATGTCAAAAGGTACAATGCCCATGTTCATCGCAAGTAGGAATGATGCTGACTAAAGCAACAATAATGAGTGTTTACCTCTACCCTGAGCCTCTGGCACTGGCGCCTGGCGATCATGCCTCTGGTGTAGGCCTGGATGGACACCACGGCACGGCGATGACGCCAAAATGTCTGCCGCACGAGGAAACCACGGCAACGGGCCTGGATGAGAGAGATACGCAGCCGGGCGACCTGGTACATCCTGTACAGCTTCCTTGACCTGACGAGAGCCTGGAGGCGCAAGAAGCCCACCTGCATCTGGAGAGGAGAGGAGGAAGAGGAAACATATAGTCGCTGTCGGACAGAAACCTCCTATCTACATATTCTAACTTTTTGTGTTTCTTTCGCATATTAACGCCCTACTTGATCATGCTACAACGTCACAAAAAAACATCAAAAGTAGCAGATCTATAACCTCGAAACGTGACGCAAAGCGACGCGTTTTGAGCTTGTAGATTTGCTACTTTTGATTTTGAATCCTGAAAAGTAACAGTTTTGTTTTCCACCCGACGAGACATCATACAATGTTAAATATTGTTTACAGTGCAGTACAAAGTAGCTCAAGGAAATACAAAATCACATTTGAGTTCACATGCTAAACATTTCAAAATTCTGCATTCAGATGACACTTTCAGCATGACACCTGTCAGCCAATTAGAAGAGTGTATTTTCTGAGGCCATGATATAAACTCCTCTGTCTTCACTGTATACAAATAATGTGTTTCCAAGGAAACATGAAAGCAACATGGTGAGGTTTATGGAGGAGAACTTTTAATGGACCAGGATGCTAAACTTACGGTGTGGTAGTTCTTCCTGCATCGATAACCCCTCCACATGTTCTGAATGAGTGTCACAGCCCTCCTTAGTCGGAGGTAGTGTGTCCTGGACAGCAGTTGGTGACACACACACACACACACACACACACACACACACACACACACACACACACACACACACACACACACACACACACACACACACACACACACACACACACACACACACACACACACACACACACACATTATTTAAGCATTATTTAAGTTAAGCAAGTACTCAGTAATTACTACATTATAAAGTATTGTGAGCTACTGTCTGATCATAATTTCGCAAATTCAAAAAGCAATCAACTGAATTTCTATTAACTCTCTTAATTTGTGTCACAGCACTTTATGATTAAGTCTACTTTGATTGAAAGGTAGCTGCAGACAGACTAAGAGAAGCACAGTAGATGTCAACTTGTTTGTCTGTCCCTCACCTCTCTCTGAGTCCTCGTACTGCCTTCTGGATGAGGATGACCTTGTCAGTAATGGCCTTGTCCCTCTCTATCTCCAGCTGCATGTCATGGTGATCCTGACGAGAGACACAGGTACAGTACACATCATGTCAACACTCTCATGTCTAATTTATACTCTGTCGCATGATGGCATTGCTCTCCGGAAATACCAGATCTACAAGCACACACAAGATCACTTGTAGATTTTCGGTGGGCGACACCATCGTAAGACAAAGTATAAGTCAGGCTATAAGCCCGGTTCAGAGGAGGTTTGGTTTCCCAAAGGTCCAGGGTCTTGGACCTCAAAATAGTTTGGGAAAAACAAAACCAATTTTAAGGTGGATAAATTCTTAAATTCATTTATTGCTCATATTGTGCAACTTAACGGAGTAGAAAAAGTTAAACTATAAATGAACTTTAACCTTTTTCATTTTGACATTATTTTTTAATTCTTCTAGTATTTATTTCTCTTTAAATGTTTTGTGTTCCTTATGTAAAGCCAATTTAATTGTTTAGTGTATGACATTATACAAATACACTTTCCTTGCCTTTGCTTTGTTCAAATTGATCAATTAACTGTCAATCTATTGCCATGCAACAACAATATATAGCCAACCGATCTACAGTCTCTAGCCTATATAATGTCATTGCTATTAAACACAGGACTAATTCTCAGTTTCCCAAGCTATTCTCAACAATCTTATGGACCTCCTCCAGATTTCCGTACATCTGTGCAATTACACAAACCTTAATTTAGGAATAGCGACACTAACCTTGAGGAAAATCTTGGTCTTGCCAATCTGCCAGTCATCATGTTTCCCCAGCCTGGCCAAGACTATCCGCTGACAAGTACCTCTTAGATCCTCCTGGTAGTAGAATAATAATCAAACCAACAAGTAAGGAGAATGATCAAAAATCTGCAACATCAAGTCAAGTATGTTGTTCCTAGAAGGTATTTGCTTTGGAATGGCTGCATCAGGTGCTGCTCACCTGTATATGGGCGGGTGCCACCCCAGGCACGAGGACGCGGTAGCGGTCAACAAACTCTCCGAAAGTGTAGCGGATGGGATATCCTGCACGCCGTATCCTGATGGTCTCCATCATGCCAGAGTAACGTAGCTGACGAACACATAGCTCCCTGTCAAACAACTACACAGAGAGAGACACACACGCACGCACGCACACACACACACACACACACACACACACACACACACACACACACACACACACACACACACACACACACACACACACACACACACACACACACACACACACAGTTGTAAAGGATAGTATATACTGTAGTGCACTATAATGGTGTTTGGCTAATATAAGCTACAGTGCTACTCTACACACACACAAGGCACTCACCAATGGTTTCTTGAACTCGTTTGGTTTTATGCAGCGAACGAAGAATGGCTGACACACACTGAGCGTCCTCATCAGCATCTCCAGGGAGCGCTTGAACTGGCTGCTCAGTGTAGGAGAACGCTTCCTAGTCTCAACACCCTGAATGCACGCACGCACGCACATGCACACACACACCATATGTTATCACGTGTACATGCATACCCAGTCAAACAGAACCATAGAGGACAGCCGACTACATTTCAACAAGGTTCAAGGTGTTTTCTTGTCTCATGCAAGTTGTCCTACAGTCACCGGTGGAAATTCTTGGAACTATAGCTAAAAACGACAATTAGACAACTTAATTTTGTAGGAATTGTATCATAATTTTGTCTTATAGATGTGCATACAATCTATTGTTTTTAAATTATGGCTTACAGTACAACACAATTGCCAGTCGAATACTATTATAATGCAGCTGGGGAGGTAGGCCACTGGTTCTCAACATAGGGTACAGGAACCTCACAAGGGTCCTTGGGGCGGTTCCCGGGGGTCCCCAGCTAAATGATTGATAGTGTTGGTACCAAATGGGCCCTTATGTGGATTTGCAACTCCAGCAGTGTCCAAGTGTATCCAAATCAACATTTACAGGTCCAACATTTACAGATGTTAAGATACAGATCAGCAGATACAGTCGGCTAATTACATAATTATTACCGTTATTAATACACAGCAACACGACTTGAAAAGTCAACACAAAAGATACAAAACAACAATGACACAGTAGTGAAAATAAAAAAAACATTTCATTCAGAGCCCGTTTTCACAGAATGCGAGTTTCAAATTGAATACAAATTGTTTTCCCTCAGTACTTCAAAAGACAAAACAAAAGAACTGAAACGTAATTGCTGTCCTATTCTGCTAGTACAAAATGTATCCAGAATAATTTATGGCCAGTAAATTGTCTCAGGAAAACTACAGTATAGTGCAGAGGAACAAAGGTGCAGAACCGAGGAGGGGGATACTTCAGCTTTTTTAAGATGAAGCAATTGTATTAAACACTGAAGTAAAGCACACACACAGGGATGGACGGTGACAGCTAGATGACACATTTCTATAAGCTTTGTTTACCTTGAAAGTAGGGGTGCTGGGCTGATAGCCACACAGAAACTGAAGGCATGTGAGAAGAAGAAGAGAGGAGATTGAGAGTAGGGGAGCGCTGTTAGTAAACCTGATCCCATGTTCAGACAGAGATTAGCTTCTCTGCCAGAGAAGCTAATGGGAGTTTAAAGCCACCAGTCACAATATTACTAGAGACAGCGACCCTGGAAGGTGCACATTGAACAGGTCACAAAACATATTGTTGTGCCAATATTACTCCACATCCACAACAGCAAAGAACAGTGACTGACTGACAGACTTGTACAGGCACCGCACTCCCTCGAGTCCTTGCCGATGCCCAAGCCGAGTTTGAAGTCAGTCGGTCCCATACAATATATGCACATGACCATCTGTATGTGCGCAGCGGTCGGATCTGTGGTTCTGGACAACCGGATATCCATATATGCCTATTTATTGGCGTATGAGGTTTGTTTATGGTTATGTCTGTCTCAGTGTAGTATAAAGCCTTGGGCAACCCGGGTCAACTAAGTACAGAATATAATTGCGAACGCGGAAGGAGGCGCTCCGCCCAAGTGGAGCCTACTATGAAACTCTGCTCGGCTTGTGGCTCTGTCTGTGTGTGTGCAGTATGTGTGCACTGCCTGCACTGCCTGTGTGCAACCCACAGAGTGCGCCAGAGTGCAGCTACAGTCAAAACACACACACACACACACACACACACACACACACACACACACACAGTCCGTAAATACACAATATTTTCGAGCTGCGTTCGCTTCCAGCGTTTGCGCGTCTTACTTGTATTTGAGTGGTTAACCAGGTCAGATGGTCTACAACATTATTAGTTCATAGTCTCTAAACAATGGAAAGGGAAAAAAACTCCAGCTCAGTTGCCTTGCAGTTAGAGAGCCCGCCCTGAGATTGGGAGGTTGGGGTTCAAACCCCCGGCCGAGTCACACCAAAGACTAAAAATGGTACCCAATGCCTCCCTACTTGGCTCTCTGTACTAGTACATCATGGCTGGGGGATGTACAGTACTTGTACATCAAGCCCCCTCAAGCAACAGAAACAGGAGCCTATCTCCGTTGGTTCCCAAGGGTAACTTAATTGATCACCTTTGTCTAAACAATATTTGAACGTCATCTTTCTCAGTTTCACTACTGAAACAGTAGCACTCTTCGCTTCTCTGGGGAAGAATATATCTCAAGGTGAACTGTGAAAATGTCAAGTTCCCAGTGGACTTGTTCTCACCATAGCAACATCAGCCTGGAAGATCTGTTTAATGAACCTGTTCTTTGAGGAATGCACCAGCTGGATGATGTCGGTGTGGAGACTGTCTCTGTTCTTCTCCAGGAAGCCTGGACACAGAGGGGAAATACAAGAAGACATACAGGATTGACCAATTAACATTATAAAAATAGTTTTGCCTTGGCTGCTGACCTGACCTTGGGACTGACTGGTCATGGTTGCTATTTCATACTTTGTTTTAAACAATATTTTTGACATTATCCATACAACCATTCCTGAAAGTCTACATATTGTATATTCATTCATATATTCAAATAGATGATAGATGTATATTCATTTATATTTATTATTTTATATTGTACTGTACATTTTGATTTATTGAGACTACATAATGTAGGCCTACAGGGACCCAGTGCAGATATCTAGGGCCAATATCTAAGCTCATTATTTTATCTTTTTCTTTATTCTCATTTATCTTGGTTCTCGACTCTTACTCTTACTGTACCAGTACCTCTCCTGTGTTCATTCTCACTACTGTTGCTGCTTTGACACCTGACTTTCCATCCGGAGATCAATAAAGGTTTATATCCTGTTTTATGTGGTATACTATAATGCAACAACATACAGTACTAAAGGGAAATGGTACCTCTGGCCTCATAGTGCACCACCCCAGCAAAGTGCTGGATACCAAACTGGGTCTCGTAGTTATGCTTTGGCGGGATGTAGTTGGTGTTGAGCTTGTGCTGAGAGTTGAGCTTGTATAACATGGTGGCATCGGTTCCCTGGAAACAACAAACACAGAGATCATTAATCTACTGAATATTGATTTCAGTAGACTAATATCAATTTCATAAACACGAATAATATCCCATTAAAACCGGGAAAGCATCTGTGTAATTTTAGATTTTAACTATATATATATACTGTACTATATATATACTGTACTAAGTTTTCTGAAAAACTTTTTTTTTTGCTATACAAATATAGCAAAAGCTAAGTTACACAAAGGTGTTCCAGGTCTAAATGGGTTAAAGGGATAAATGTAAATGTTGGAGTCAGAGGTTTTGTGTGGATCTCCTGCTGAACATTACAGTACCTTGGGGAACTTGCTCTCCTCATCAATGAGGGATATGATGTTCATGGGTTTGTTGGCGATCATGTCCAGAGCCTCTTGGTTGTCAGTGAATTCGATGTGCTGCCAGTTGATGTCCTCCAGGTTGTACTCCTCCTGTTCCAGCTTGAAGACGTGACGCACAAAGAACTGCTGCAGGTTCTCGTTGGCAAAGTTGATGCACAGTTGCTCAAAACTTTGCGGAGAGACAGACGGAACAACGGCATGAAAAAAATTACATTAGTACAATCCTCTGAATACCTTACAATGCTATCCATAGAGCGTATTTTGGAGATCTGGAGATGTGTCACTTAAGAAGCTAATTCCTACATTTTTAAATAATCAATATGTACTTTTTAATAACACAGCTCTCACCCCTCAACTGACTGACATCAAAGGACTCCCGGCCTTTCCACATCCATTCAAAATTTACATAGAACTGTTATCGAGACTTGAATTAATGGATATTTTTTAGTTTTTGTCGCATTAATAATAATAATTTGATGACCAGCGGTTCCGGTAGGAGACACAAAGGAGACTCTTTGTGTCTCCTACCGGAACCGCTGCCGGTCATCAAATTATTGGCTTAGGAATGCGACAAAAAATAAATAAATCCATGAATTCAATTGTGGGGAAAGCTTTAGCTCACAACACGTCGCGTTGTGAGCTTGCCGATCTGCTATTTTCAGCTAAAGCTTTCCCCACAATACCGATGCTGGGGTTTAAGTGGTTAAACGCAAACCTATAATTGCTGTTGTCAACAGCAGTCAGTCAACAGTCAGTACTGACCTGTTGACAGTGAAGTTCTCAAAGCCAAAGATATCCAGCAGGCCAATAGACTGACGTATTACACTACTCTCGAAGGACGGTGGCCTGTATATGGCTGCATTGATCTTCTCCACGATCCAAACAAACAACCTGCCGTAGATCCCCTAGGAGATTAAAGTGAAAGTGGATAAGGACCCGAGACACAAATCCTGTCTCTGACCCGCCCTGAGAGGTCAGATATCGTGTTGTGGTGTAGGAGCCAAAGGTTCACCTTGACAAAGGCGTCCCTGACATCAAGGCCCTGTCTGACACTCAGAGGTGTAACAACGCTCTCTCCTCGCGTGATCAGGGTGCGCTTGGTCAGACACACCATTACGTCTTTAGGCTCCACCTACAGCGCAGAATCAACACAATAATAGGAAATTAGGAAAACACAACAAAATAAAATGCTCAAACACATACAGTAATGCCACACATTCACACAGTAAACATAAAACACTGAAGCGCCATTTATACTTATTTGCGCTTCGGTGTTGCACACCAAAAAAAAGCAGATCAGCGCACAACCGCAACACGGTGGACAACTACAAGTATAAATTTGGTGGGAAAGAAAACTGTTACCAGAAAAAAGATACAGTTGATAGAGAAATAAAGAGACCTTTATCCACAAACACAGATATTAGATTGAGCCCCCACCTCCAAGAGAGAGGCTGCAGCTGCAAGATCAGGGGATCTGACCACCACGCAGGCATCCAGGTTGGCATACGTACGAGCTGAGGAGTGAGAGAGCACATTATGGTCATTTCCATCAAATGTATTATGACACAGACAGGGCCGTACCGGTATCAGTTACCTCTTAATACTGAACCCCCCAAATAACCAAGCAATATAACCAAATCAACCACTTTGACATATTCTTTTACTAACACCATAAGACTTACTGTACCTTAATAGCTTTTTAAAAGATTCATATAAGTAAGTATTGTATACTTCACAGTATGGCTTACTGTGCATAAACAGACCCTTTTTACTTCCAGGTGTATTTGAAATGATCAGAAAATAACCAGAAAAATGCTAAAATATGGAACCTTTTAAGCTTCTAGGTCTAGATTTAACACAGGCGTCATATCCAAAATGGTCCAACCCACTTTTTTTCTTTTTCTAAAGTTTTTATCCCACGATTTTGTAACCCTTATTTTTCACCCGGTGCCAATTCTCTAAGTGATCCTGGGCGCTACACTCCCCTCACCAGCCTAGGGAGGCCAGGGCCGAGCTCATGCCTCCTTTAATGCATGAGAGCCAACTGACCTTCTTGTCATCTGACAGGGGGAGTTTCCCTGGTTGGACGTAGCGCGTGGAAGGAACCCACTTTTTAACCACTTAAACCCTATATACAGTAGTTGACCTGAGTCAGTTGTAATTCTGCCACAGCCTGAGCAATTACAATGAGGTTATGGAAAGCTGCCAGTTTATTAAGGGACTTTGATTAGGCCTCCATGGAGCTTTGGGTTCAAGTGAGAAACTCACTAACCTGTTGGCTCCACAGACCTGTTTACACAATCATGTGCGCAGGATAATCATGTATTTCCCTAATTTGGGTTCCTGATGTTCTTGATATTATTATTTGTGTGAACTGTACTATTACCATCACCATCATTTCTACAATCCACATCACCACCATCATTATCACTGAAATCAATATCACCACCATCATTATCACCACAACACATTCTATAATCAACACCACCACAATCAGTTTTATAATCAACACCACCACAATCAGTTCTATAATCAATACCAGCACAATCAGATCTATAATCAATACCAGCACAATCAGATCTATAATCAATACCAGCACAATCAGATCTATAATCAGTATCACCATCATCATCCATACAATCACACCACCACTAAATTGACAAGCTGTTGAAGCTTGTTCAGTGTTAAGCATTGCAGCTATAGAGGTCACTTTGATATTGAGGAATGCTACATGTATGCCGTATTGCCACAGAGGAATTATCAATCACATGTTCAGAATAAACAATTTCTTGAAAAACTGGAGAAGCATAGCGGTGACTTTGTACAGTATACAGTACAACTGTGGAATGCCCTCCCTGCCCACCTGAGAGCACCACAGTCGGTTGATTCTTTTAAGAGAGGACTAAAGCATTTTTTAGCTACACTGGTTTTAGGCTTTATGCGGTCATGTTTTAAATGTTTTGTTTCTGTTTCATAGATCTTTTATAGTGGTGTGATGATTTTTTTATGCAAAATTTGAATAAAAAATGCTTATTCTAGCACTTACACAAAATGTAAAGTGCGTTATAAATAAAATCCTTTATTGTTATTATATGAAATCATGCCTAGCTAAGCTACAGTCCCTTAACAGTTCACTGCTTGCCCTGGGCAATCACTGTTGAACCATCATTAAATAAAATGCTACTAATGTTATTTTGTTGCATCATATGATACCAATTACAAAACATGTGTCCAAATGTTTAGCAATGTGTTTTCTTCCCTTAAAAAAGAGTAGTGAGATACCTTTCTTTAAAAATGATTCTCTGCATCTGGGTAGGTAGAGTAAACAAATCACTTGGCTGGCTACATCAACTATTTCAGCCTAATCAGAAGTACCGGTAATTCCTGCAGTTTAAATAGTTTTCTCAGAACTGTACAGGCCTAACATTTTTCCATACCAAGGACCCCCAAATAGCGATAGCATCTGGAAGGGGAAAAAAAAGAATTGACAATTGCCCAAAATGGCCAAAATATGGACACAGGTTGGAAGTGGTTAAACTGGCATAATAATCTCATGAACTGAATTTGAATTTCGTATGATTATTTTTGTTTAGTCTTTGAAAATCACTGGACTGTTAACTCACCCTCAAAGCGGAGGTTGCCCATTTGCAAGATGGCAGCCAGCAGCTTGGATATTTCCCAGTTTTCTATCGCAGTGAACATAAGGACCTTCATGGCAGACTGGATGCTGGAGTAGTCACTCAGATCATCCCGGCCATCACACTGGGTACAGTTACCCTGAGCGCGCGCACACACACACACACACACACACACACACACACACACACACACACACACACACACACACACACACACACACACACACACACACACACACACACACACACACACACACACACACACACACACACACACACACTAATATTATTGGTGCAGTAAAGGTTACATTCACAAACTCATGGATATGTCCTCATGATACAACACGCATGTCACTCAGCACTCCATGGGCACAAGTAGCGGCGTCAATTACAGCAGAGACAGCACATTACTTTGCCAGCCTTTCTGCTTAGTCTTTGAGCATCCCAAGTTGTCGAAACCCTCCAACAACCAGTCCGGGTATGTCCTAGGCTGGATCACCAGAGGAAACAAAGTTCTTAGTATTGCACTGCTAATTGGTGTTAAAGTGCTCTCTGTTGTTGTTCTCATCGGCCTGTAAGTCCACCCATTGCTATTCCGACAGTGGACGGACATACCGCTGGAAGGCCGCCGGGTCTATTGCCTCTCTTCCCTGTAGCTGTTAACCGGGAGGGGCCATCAGGCTGGTAGATTCCACCCGTGAATAGTGCCTTCTTGTATGCAAGTTACATAGTCCACAGAAGTTGCAAATGCATCCACTGCACCTACTACATTGACGATGGTAGTTACAACGGGTGTGGTTGTTGATGTTACAAAAACAACACCGGCGCTTCTGTGCAGCCGTACCGCCATTCTCGCCTGTGCGCGCACACACACACACACACACACACACACACACACACACACACACACACACACACACACACACACACACACACACACACACACACACACACACACACACACACACACACACACACATGAAATAATGTACACATGCAGTACACACAATTGCACTATTGCACTACCACATAATTACTACAGCAGAGTAGACCTGCCTGAATTCCAGAAGTCTAATACCTTCCTTGGCCAGGGGCCATTCAGGGGCCACACACACACACACAGTGGCTCAGGGGTAGAGTGGCCGGGTAGAGTGAACTGGAAACCGCAAGGTTCCCAGTTCGATCCCGGGCTGGGGGGCTCCCCCAGAGTTAGTGTCGAAGCGTCCTTGAGCAAGACGCTGAACCCCTAATTGCTCCCACACACACACACACACACACACACACACACACCATAGTGAGGTAGGAGTAGTCAGTGGCCAGACCCAGGCACAGCTTGGTCTTCAGCTCTGGGGCCATTCCCTTCAGCATGCAGTAGAATATATGGTAGTTCCTTTCATCTGGAGCCTGAAACAAAGACATTCCAGGGAAGGAAGGACAATTAAAATTTGTAAGATGACTAGTTACAGATCATCATCATAACTTTTACTAATCTATACTATTGTTATTAACATGTTGTTGTACTGTTATTAATTTGCCTTGAGCAGTAACCCAAATTGTTCAACCAACTCGTCAAATAGATATGCTGAAAGTGACACATTCTCTGGGAGAGAGCACATAGCATAGTGAATTGTGATGATGGTTTAGGCCTATTAGTGTAAGCTATTACCTGTCGACAGACTCGAGATTTCTCCAACAGGTACTGTTCTATCTTGGCTCCTTCAATTGCCCCACGCTTGTTGAAGTGGATGTCAATGTACTTCCCAAAGCGACTGGAGTTGTCATTACGAATGGTCTTGGCATTGCCAAATGCTGGTTGAATGAGAAAAAAGTATCCACTCTGTGAATAATGGGAAACACGTTGGTGCAGAGACTGCAGACAGAGCTGGTTAGTAAGTCCAGTTGTTTCAAACTATTCTTGTTTGACTTCACCATTTGACACTTGTTCTACCGCATGTTAATGGCTATGCAGCTACAGTACATCAATACCTTAAAATGATAGGCTGGAACTGACATTTTGTATTTTGTAAGTACTGTATGTATCTATTTATTTATGTATCTGCATAGACCCTATATAATGTCCAAAGTTTGAAGCTCAATATCTCAAAACCATTTGGACAGATGCAGACAGAACCTTATTCTAAGGTCATGCTTTGTCATAAACATAAGCCACAAAAAGGAGGGAATATAGCATAGCTGTGGGTTGGGTGCTTGCGCCCCACACCCCCATAATCAAAACCTCTACCCGCGGCTATGATTGTAGCAGAGTGTGTGGTGTATTGGTCTGACCTTCCAGGATGGGGTTGGCTTCCAGGACTTGCTGTTCTATCCAGGAGTGTTGTCCACTGATGGCTGCTAGGAACTGGAGTATTAGCTTGGTACTTTCCGTCTTCCCTGCTCCAGACTCACCACTGTCACACAGAACAGTCAAAGACTACTGTACTGTAGGGCTCTCCACACATGCATGATATATAGTTGGGGTCTTTTCAGCAATTAGTACAGCGAAGATAGGACAGGAAACAGGAAGAGATTGACTCGCTGTCAGGCTGCACTAGAGCCTATATGTGCATAATACATATACACATGCAAAATATTGCACAGACACACAAACACTAGAGGACAAACATACCTTACCTGATAATACAGCATTGATCCTTCATATTTCTCTTCATGTTGAAGTAGCAATTGTCCGCTATGGCAAATATGTGTGGTGGCAGCTCCCCAATCTTCTTATTGGTGTAGAGTCGGATCTGGTCTGCTGTGTAGATAGGTAATAGCTGGTAGGGATTGACAGCCACCAGGATAGAGCCTGTGTATGTCTGCAAGGAATTTTGCACAAATAATGTTGTATAGTTTGATAGATTGGAGTATGAAAGATTATACTGTACATTCCATTAGCAATCACTAACAAGGTAAAAGGAAGGTCAATTCAAGGCATGTTTAATTGATCAAACTATGATGTATTACAATTTGTAATTTGTCTCAAATCAATATTCCCCACAGCATTCCCTACAATAATTAGCACAGATATTTCATTTTGATTTCAGAGTTGGGTTTCAAAATGATCATACTGTATGTTCACATTGATTGTCAAAGACCACTTAACAAGCTGGAACAAACATTAAGCCCTGAGTATTAGCTATAGCAAAGATTACAGTTAATTAGTGATGAAGAAAGAAGAGCTAGCATTGCAGCAGCTGCTAACAATAATAATATATAATGTTTAGCTTCCGTCTGCACAATGTTATGTTAGTATTTTCTTTGTCGAGCCAAGCGATGTCGAGCCGAGTTCTATACTCACCCTTCCACCACAATTAGTCTATATGGAGAGAGGGAGTATGGAGGAAACAATGAGAGCACAATTTTCCTAGAGACTGATATCTATTCATCTCTGCCAGGCTTAAGGCACGACAGAAGTTACGTTTTCACCCCTGTGTGTGTGTGTGTGTGTGTGTGTGTGTGTGTGTGTGTGTGTGTGTGTGTGTGTGTGTGTGTGCGTGCGCGTGTCCACAGCTAATCTCATAAATTAATATACTATTTTGTGCACACTGCCAGCAGGCCAAGGGACACAATTCCAGAATGTGTTTTAAAATCAATGACAACTATGTTATTTTTGTGAATTCATCATTCAGACCCACCATCCCTCCAGGCTATGGGATACATGTCCACGATGCTGTGGAGTGGAAGTAGCCAATCAGGCGCAAGCTGTCTGTCCAGTGTATGGGATCTAACAACCAATTACAGAGGTCCAATCCTTCCAGCAAAAGAAGGCTCCATGCTTAAATGCCAACACATCAAACTTGATAATGCATGCATTTAAAAATTATATTTTTCAGCACATCTCTCAGTTAGACGAAAATTGTTGTGGTGAAGTATCTGGTGATGAAGGCTGGATAGCTAAAACGTTTGTTGACATTATTGTGACAGTAAGTAAGTAAGCCTTGCCGAGCCATGTGGAACATAGGTCAGGAGCCCACCTGCTTCTGCAGCGTGAGGCGGCTTGATGTCCAAGGACATCCCTCAGTACACGCTCTGCCCCTGGACATGACACTAGTATGTCGCAGGGACTTACCCCGAGTCCAACCCTTGATGCTGAGTGCCAAGCAGGGAGGCGTTTAGTCCTACCTTTATAGTCTTTGGTATGACCCGGCCGGGGATTGAACCCCAACTTCCAAACCTCAGGGCGGACACTTTAACCACAAGGTCACTAGGCTGCCCTAGCGATTCTGATATAATGTCTAGAGGGCGGGTTCAAAATCTCTGGAGAAAAATTCCGCCGGATCCTATTGGTTCACCTATCTGTCCGTCAGCCCCCACCCGCCCCGCGCCCCTCCTCCTCCCCAATGTGCAGCATTGAGAGCCCTGACGTCACAACATTTGGAACGACGCCCACTGCACTCTGGTTGGTTGGGGAAATTAAACACTTCCTATTCCAGGAACGTCAACAGGCTGATCCAGGCTCTTATTTTTGAGCAAAACTAAAAAATAAAAGCCTGGAGATCGAGGCTACAAGGTCACTGACTGAGCTAGTGTTTAACGTGACAGTGTACAGTAAGTGTTATTATCTGGGGCGTGACTTCTGGCAGAGATTTGTGCTCCACTAAGCACACCTTTATATTTTATACTTCATCCCATGGCTATGCCAAAAATGTGTTAATTCGTACAACGAAGTGTAACTTAGGCATAAGCCTCTCACATTGCAGTGTCAACCAACCAAGCAGTAGCTGCATTACAGTATGCTGCTGCAGAAAATCCCCTTTGACCTATGTGGTGTTTCAGCCAGCTTAGATGTGTGTCAAGACTGGCACAGCATGACTCAGATCATTTCAGTTTGCCTCAGCACTGCAGAGTGAAGAACCAATGGCAAAGAAACGTGTAGGTCAAAGAGAAGTAATAATGAAATAATTCCACTAGCAAAACCATGTATTTGATTACAGCTCAGATAATCTCTCGCACGATACTTTACACTTTGCTGTATGACTCTATCTGCCTCCTAGCTCCAGGGACGTGCACAGATAGACTCTAGGTGGTGCTAGAGCACCTGCCCTTTGCCCTCTTGACCAGAAGTGCCCTTTTTTCAGTTTACAGCAGGGGTCTTCAACAGGGGGTCCTCAGAGTTACTACAGGGGGTCCGCCAAATCTTTGTGTGATATGATTTTTCTTTTTACCATAACCACTCGAAACCTAGCATCCCTTTTCTGAGGAGAACTTTAGCCAAAAATAGCAGATCTACAAGCCCACAACGCCTCGCGCTGCGAGGCGTTGTGGGCTTGTAGATCGGGTATTTTTGGCAAAGAGGTATAGGTGTAGAGGGAAAAAAGAGCAGACCAAGTAAACAAAAAAAAGTATAATGTACTTGAGCACCTGCCCCTCAAAATGTCTGTGCACGCCACTGAAGCTCCACACGGCAAAATCCTCAGTGTTAATTTATCCGTCCATCCTCCATTCCATTTGATTCCATTTGTCCCCTCTCGGAGTTAATTTAACATTGAGGATTTTACTGTGTAACTTTTTGGTGTGTTGTAATGGATGGTGTGACGGGGGGGAACTAACATAGATGGTTCTCTCATTGTAGCGGATGAGTAGGTTGCGCAGGATGCCGGCTTCGTTGAGGTCCCCCAGGCGGATCATGTCCTCAACGCCGTGGATGGAGGTCGGGTGCATGGGCTTGATGTTGGTGGCATTCTGGGGGGAGATCCAGTGCTCCTGTATGATGGAAGGAAACTCATCAGCATGCAAACTAATTTATACTTTGTCGCATGACGGTATCACTTATACTAACATTGTTAAAGTTATTTTTAGTAATGGCATATCATTTAGGCTTAAAGCTGTAATCAATAATTATCATTATTTTAATGAATAAAATATAATTTTAACTAGTCTGTATGGTAGAGTATATGCAGACTACACCCAGTGTTGATTTTGACAGCAAATCTTTATTTAGTTTTAGTCATAGTCTTTTGAATAAAATTCTGTTTTGTTTTAGTTATATTTTAGTCACCTGAAATGTTTTACTTTTAGTCGACTTAATCTTGATTTAGTCGACTAAAATGTATTTTTGGCGGGCCGTGATGGTATCGAAAAGATTTTCACTTACAGTAGCTGCATACCGAAAATAGCCGATCTACAAGCTCACAGAATTGTAGATCAACTATTTTCAGTCTGTGACACGCGCACACCCATGATGAGTTGTCTTAGTTCTACTGGATCTCTTCTCCACTATAGTTCCTCCCAAACATTTTAGTCTAGTTTTTATTTGACGAAATTGTCAGTAGATTTAGTCATAGTTTCAGCCATCATAGCTTAGTTTTTATTTTGTTTTTATTTTGTTTTCGTATGTGAAAAAAGGTAGTCAACAGACAGTTTTGGTCATAGTTTTAGTCGACAAAATCAACACTGACTACATCTTTGTGTGACTGCAATGAAGATGCAGCCGCATGGCAAAGAAGAAGTCAGTTGTATGGAAAACCACGTGGCAACAGCGAAGGATTTAAATAATTGGACAAAGTGTTCTCTCTGTTCTGTTCTGGACTTACCCTGCCCTCATCATCCAGCACTTGGATCTGTCCAGACTCACACAGTTTGACCACAGCTCCCACGGGGACCTCAAACTCTCGGCCCGTTTTGAGGTCCAGCCAGACATAGTCTCCCTGGATGTCAGACACAGTCCAGGGTAAGTTAGGGTATTGCACAAGCACACTAAAATACTGTACTACTAAACTGTAAGTAGGAGCCACAAAGTCTTTGTTTCTCATTTAGCTCTGTGTTGTTCTAGCAAAATCACACATTTAGCTCACAAACGAATGTAAACAAAGCAGCCAGGTTCTGCCAATTATTTGATTTCTTAGGCTTAGGGGCACAATGATCATTCTTGGCTGTTACGGTTATCTATAGGGTATGTGCTGGGGAGATGGCGAGGGGATGGGGGGGTGCCTACACTGCAAGCTCAGAGTTAAATACACAATTGGTTGCACAACATTAAGTTGTTGTTTTGCTAACTAGCGCCAGTGTTAACCTACACAAGTAAAGCAGCTTGTTCCCACAAACACTACATTAACATTATAGGGATCATTTCATACCTGTTGCAGAATGACCATGGTTCAGTGTCTGGTTGATTCCAGGACATAGAGGTCACCATGTAGGAACCTGAATTGGAGGAGTTGGAAAACAAGCAACTGAATAGTCTATGAGATCAAAATAAAGAATTCAGACCACACAGCAAGTGAAGAGTGGTATTGAAGTATAGCTATTGATTGCCTTAACCACTTAAACACTAGACCGGAGTTCCCCAGGGCTCCGTAATTGGCCCCCTCCTTTTCTCCCTCAATAACAACTCTAGACGATCTACAAACTCACAATGCATCACGCTGTGATGCGTTGTGACTGTGAGGTTGTAGTTCTGTTATGTTCGGAAATGTTCACCCCAGAATAGGGATGCTAGGGTTTTAGTGGTTATTGAATCATCCTAATCCAACAGCCAAGGCTAAAAGGTACCAGACATTTACGACCAGACAGGGATAAGTGCTAAGAAGAAAGGCGGTGGGCTGTCTTTGTTAAGCCTGAGTTACAATTGGTTGTGCATCATGTCACGCACCGAATATAGATCTACAAGCTTGTTTAGATCTTCTATTTTTGGTGCGCGACACCGGCACACAGCAAAAGTATGAATCAGGCTTCAGCTCCAGATGGTGTAACCCCAGACTATAACTGTGAAGGAACTCAAAGGGCCAACAGCCAGCCCCTAGAGTCAGAGAGATAGTCAAAGAGGCAGGTAGAGGGACAGGCCATCTGGATCTTTTAACCTAATTCCAGTATGTGTGTGTGACAAGGGTGAAATGAGGGGTTCTTAAAACTTTTGTAATTTGTTTTTATTGGTGCTTAATGTGTATAATTGCCTCATTTAACCCCACCATCTTATTATTTTTGTACTAACAATTATTACGCACTGTATTGTTTATAATTGTTTTCCCCATGATCCCCTGGTCACATGTATTGAGAGACATTGAGTGGCAGAGCGGCAGTCACGCGGTCACGCCCAAGGCCACGGTCATGGCCAATGTCCCCAGACAGACTGTCACCACGGACAAATGAAAGAAGAGGGAGGTGTGGTTTGGCAGGTACAAAAGCGGAGGCGGGACCGTTTGAAAGAAAGAACAGAGCACCCAAGTGACAGAGGCGTCAGTGAGGAGAAGGACAGCAGAGGGGAAGGTTGTGCCGAGACACGGAGTAGAGGAGTGCATAGATGAAGTAGACATACCAGCCACCTAGGAGTTTGGAAGCCGAGGTGTGCCTACATTCAAAGGAGAAACCAAGAGGAGAAAGCGATCGAACCGAAGGGGAGGAAGAGGCGAGTGAGACCAGACCATATGAGAGACGAGTGAGACCAGACCATATAAGAAGCGCTGAGACTGGAAAGTGGCGATAACGTTGCATACGCAACCAACTCAGCGCCAGGTGTAAAAACCTGGCTGGCGAGTGAGTATTCGAACAAGCAACGTTGAATCCCTGTATAACCACTGCCTGAGACAACGCAAATGTATCGTGTAAATGCACAGTGAACTGGTCTAGATCTCTATAATTGCAGGCGGAGAGAAAGAAGAGAGAAGACGAAGACGACTGGCCTCAAACCCTTTCCCATCTTACCCCCATATATGGACATGCAGCATTACCCCTGAACAAACCGTGTTGAGTATCTTGAAGCACTTTATTGGCACAGCACTTTACTTGAAAAGTATTTGTTGCACAGAAACCCCCCATGCTAAGGAACCCTTGTGATTAAGCCCCGCGTAATTTGCACAACTTTATAATTTATTTTATAGTTGTTGTGTAGATTAATTGTGTTTTGTATGTTTATATAGGTTTTATTAGTATAGTGTTTATTTGATTGTTTTTAAGGCACAGAAGCCAATGTATTAGGGACCCAATAAATATGACTTACTTTTTTTTGATACACTGTATTCGTGTCCAGTTTCTTAAAGGGATATTCTCATGCCAGTGTTGTATTCTCAAAACCAAAAGTATTGAAACTTACCAGTTAACCTCGAACCTGTGAAAGCCTGAAGAAGAAGTTAAAGTGTATTCAAAGGGGACTTCCCTCTATAACAAAAGTGGCGTAGTCGACAAACAATTAGTTCAGATAGGACTCACAGTAATTACGCACCCAGCACTTTATTGTGCATTTATATTTTATTGTTGTGAGTTTTATTCTGGATTATTTATTAAAGGAGAAGAGTGCAATAGTACAAACAAATTGCAAGTCAAATGTGATACAATTTCGGCCCTGTTCACATATTTGGCGTAGTCGGCAGGACTGGTTGAGAACAAACACATGAGAATACCCTTAAGAGAAACTGTACTGTTTTGTTGTTTTTGTTGCTTTTTGTTTTTTGCTTTACGGATTCAGAATGATGATGATGGCGGTGTATCCCGGTGCCCCATGGTTACCCACCTTTGGTGGAACAGAAGGCGAGAGTAAATATAGGGAATGGAAAGACCAGATTAGAGGATTATTAAGTACCCAGGAACTACCAGAAATCAGGAAAGTTGCTATTATAATTAAAACGCTAACCAACGAAGCTAAACGGCAGATTAGTGTGGTTGAGGAGGGCGAACGCGACACAGTGGCAAAAGTTTTTAAATACTTAGATGCTTTATATAAAGAAACTGTCTCTGTCGCAGAAATGCGCTCACTATTCTATCGGTGCGCACAGCGCGCAGGAGAGAATGTACAAACTTACACCCTGAGACTTAGAGAGCTGTTTTGTGGGCTGCGGCAGCACGACCCAAGCACCGCTCCCTCCGAAGCCATTCTTCGTGATCAGTTTGTTATGGGTTTAGCTGAGGGCCCCCTGGGCCAAGCCTTAAAAATATATGCTCGACGACACCCAGATGAAGATTTTGCTGCTTTACGCGAAGAAGCCTACCTGTTAGCTGCTGAACATGGAACTACTGAAATAACGTGCCACGCTGTTAATCCTATTTCTGTCCCCTACCCCCTACTAAGGCAGCGGTGGCCTAGTGGTTAGAGGGGCGGCCTTGATACCGGAAGGTCCCTAGTTCGATTCCCCAATTCATCACATCAATCATGAATCACCGCTGAATAGCCCTTGAGCAAGGCTTCCATGCAGGGTCCGGCTGGAAACAAGCTTCGTGCTTAGTCCGACACCCTGGGTAAACAACAAACTTTGCTTTGCTTTGCTTTACCCTTCTCAGGACCCTGCTTGGAGAGAAAAATTAAAACAGGAAATCATGGACGACGTAAAAACTCAAATGCAAGGATTCACGCAGGAACTCATGAAAGAAATCAGACCGCTCCTCCGCACTGGCACCAATGACGCACGAGCGCGCACTCCACCGCCACCTGAGCGACGGTATACGGCCTCTCAGCGCTACGAATGGGATGAAGGAGGTAGGCCGATATGTAGCCAGTGTAGACAGGCGGGTCATATAGCGAGATTCTGTAGATCCGACCGAAGTCAGTTAAACTAGTACGCCCTGTCGCCGAGGTCCGGGGGGCAGAGGTGCAACGTTCACAAAAAAAGTTAAGGGCCAATGAAGTGTTTGTGGGGGAATGTCCGACAATTGGGATAACAATGGGGGGAGTCCAAATGAGGGGTTTATTAGATACGGGGTCTCAAGTCACATTGATGCAGCAGAGTTTGTTTAACGAAAAGTTCTCGCAAGATAAAATGGAAAATGGGCCTCTGGTGTTTAGCCTACGGGCAGCAAACGGCCTTGATCTACCCTATTCTGGCTATGCCATATTCGATTTAGAATTAGAAGGACTGAAAATACCGGGAAGAGGAATCGTAATTGTAAAAGATGAACATTGTATTGAGCCGCTGATCATTGGGATGAACGTAGTCCACGCAGTGTGGCATGCATTATTTAAACTCTCTGGGAGGTCTGTGTTTCCATGCCAACAGGAGAGGACACCATGGAAAAAAGCATTCGCCGCCTGTAGGAGAGTGGAGGCAGTGACCCACGAAGACGGAGCATTGGGCTATGTGTGGCCTGTCGGCCGACGGAGAATCCGAGTCCCCGCCCGCAGTGAGTTAGTAGTATGGGGCCGTGCCTGGAAAGGTCCAAATGGAGCCGAATACGAGGCCCTGATGGAGGCCATGCCGGAAGGAACTGATCTGGGAGTGGCCCGAGCGTTGGTCACCGTGCGTAATGGCCGAGTCCCCGTGCGCATCTGCAACCCCCACGCGTATAGCGTGACCGTGGGCAGACATCAAAAGTTAGGGAAGCTATATCCAGTGGAGGAGGCCGACGTCCGTGGACGACGAGACCTGAACCTGTCCCTAGGAACCGACGGAGCCGTGGAAGTGTCCCTGGTGAGCATCGAAGACGAGGGACCCGTGAAGACCTTACCTGAGGAGATGGAGGCGTTGACCCGGCGAGATGACCTACCTGACCAGCAGAGAGAAGAGCTGCATGCGATGATGTGTAAATGGAAGAAGGTGTTTGCAGTCCATAATGAAGATTTTGGGCAGACGGACGTGGTGCAACACCAAATACCAACTGGAGACGCGGCACCCATCCGCGAGAGGCACCGACCGCTGCCGCCCTCCATGTATAGAGAAATGAAGACCTTATTGAGTGACATGCTGGACAAGGGAGTGATAAAAGAGAGTTGCAGTCCCTGCGCAGCGCCCATTGTCCTGGTGAAGAAGAAAGATGGCAGCTGGCGTTTCTGTGTCGACTACCGTAAACTGAATGCCGTGACGCACAAAGATGCCTTCCCTTTACCTCGGATTGAAGAGACTTTAACAAGCCTGACCAAGGCTCAGTGGTTCTCCACACTCGACCTGGCCAGCGGTTATTGGCAGGTGGGTATGGACCCTCGGGATCGAGAAAAGACAGCGTTTACCACCCCTTTAGGACTGTTCGAGTTCCAACGTATGCCGTTCGGTTTATGTAACGCCCCCGCGACCTTCCAAAGATTAATGCAGCGATGCTTGAGTGGCCAGGTGACAGAGTCATTATTAGTGTACCTCGATGACATTATTGTATATTCACCTGACTTTTCCTCTCACATGCAGCACCTTGACCAGGTTTTCGAGCGGCTGTGGAGACACGGATTGAAACTGCGCCTCGATAAATGCAAGCTTCTCCAACCGGAGGTAAAGTTCTTGGGCCACGTTGTAGACAAAGAGGGAGTGCGCCCGGACCCTGAAAAGTTGGCTGCGGTAAGAGACTGGACCCCACCCTCGACTGTCCGCGAGGTCCGCGCTTTTCTAGGTCTGGCTGGTTATTATCGCCGCTTCGTGTCCTCATTTGCTGCCATAGCTAGGCCGTTAAATAGTTTGTTGATCGGAGTCCCGAATGATGTGAAGTCCCATCAGTGTAAAATAGAGTGGTCCCCTGAATGCCAAAACTCGTTTGATGCTCTTAAAACTGCCCTTACGCAGGCTCCAATACTGGCTTATGCAGATTATGACCGACCGTTTGTAGTGTATACTGATGCGAGTGGCCGCGGGCTCGGCGCCGTTCTGGCACAGGTCCAAGATGGCCAGGAGCGAGTAATCGCCTACGCCAGCCGAAGTCTACACCCTACCGAACAAAATGATGCAAATTATAGCTCCTTTAAATTAGAACTCTTGGCACTTAAATGGGCAGTGACCGAAAAATTTAAAGATTACTTAACTGGCGCTCATTTTACGATTTATACAGATAACAATCCTGTTGCGCATCTTCAAACAGCTCGACTAGGCGCGGTGGAACAGCGCTGGGCAGCCCAGCTAGCATCATTCACCTATGATATAAAGTACCGACCTGGAAAAAGCAATGCGAACGCAGATGCCCTGTCTAGGTTCCCTGTTCAACCTGTAGGAGTGGCCGTAGTGGAGTTGGCACCGGTGGAGAGAGAGGACGGGTGGGCTGGAGCTGAGTGGCGGGGAACACAGGATCGAGATCCGGACATCCAGATGGTGAAGAGTTGCGTAGAGCGGAGGAAACTGCCTACCCTTATGGAGAAGAGGAGTTGGTCACGGGAAGCCAGGCAAATGTTACGACAGTGGGACCGGTTGCGCATCAGAGACAATGTGTTGTATAGGCAAGTGATTGATCAGCATACACAAGAATGTTACTTACAGCTTGTTTGTCCAGGGGCGCGACGAGAGGAGGTGTGGAAAGGACTCCATGAGGCCTCGGCACACGCCGGAGTGGACCGGACTTTGGCGCAGCTTCGGCGCCGGTTCTACTGGCCGGGCATGGAGGGGGCGGTGCGACAGTTCCAGCGAGGTTGTGTTGCCTGCAGCCTACTGAAAGACAGGATAGAGCCCAGGGCCCCCTTACAGCCATTCGAAGTATCGTATCCTATGGAGGTAGTGGCTATTGATTTTCTCACATTAGGTAGGCCGAATGACGCATGGCAGAATATTCTTGTAGCAACCGATTTATTCACCAGGTACAGTTGGGCTATTCCAACGCGTGACCAAACTGCGCCCACGACTGTCCGTGCGCTTTGGACACATATTATTCAGCCATTCGGTTGCCCGGCTCGTTTCCATTCGGACCGAGGCCCGAATTTTGAATCCGAATTAATGCAGCAATTGTGTACATACGGTATTACTAAGAGTCGCACCACCCCTTACCACCCAGCTGGTAATGGGGGGGTGGAGAGGTTTAATCAAACACTGTTAAACATGTTGCGCTCTCTAGATACTGATCGCCAAGGCAGATGGAATGAACACTTACCTGAGTTAGTACACGCTTATAACAATACTGAACATGGTGCGACAGGTTATGCGCCTGCGTACTTAATGTTTGGTCGCCACCTGAGGCGTCCGGTAGATGTAACATTAGGAGTACCGTTGTCACAAAATCGAATGGGAGTGGGAGATTGGGTGCAAGATCACCAGAAACGAATGGCCACAGCGTATAGGACAGCCGAGAAAAAAATGGTGCATATAGCAGGACAGCGTAAACAGGTCTATGACCGCCGAGCCGGTATGCCACCATTGTTACCTGGAGAGAGGGTGTGGGTACGAAACCGGAACCGACAGGGACAAGGTAAACTGGGCCCATGGTGGGACCCAGAACCTTTTGTGGTATTGGAGAGGGTGGGGGATGCGGGCCTAGTATACAGGATCCGACCTGAAAAAGGAGGGCGAGATAGAACGATCCATAGGAATGCATTAAAAGTGTGTATAGCCCCCAGGTCACCGATGGAGAGCCCCGAACCTGCCCCAGTAGCCGAACCGGTGGGACCAATATGGCCGCCTTATGTAGGGTTTTTCCCCGGTCCTAGGGAACCTGAAGGTCCGCGGCGCTCTGGAAGAGCGAACCAAGGACAGCCACCTGAGAGGTATGGGCATGACGTTTAGAACCAGTTGCCAGGGACTGCCAACGAAAAAGTAGGGGGGAATGTGACAAGGGTGAAATGAGGGGTTCTTAAAACTTTTGTAATTTGTTTTTATTGGTGCTTAATGTGTATAATTGCCTCATTTAACCCCACCATCTTATTATTTTTGTACTAACAATTATTACGCACTGTATTGTTTATAATTGTTTTCCCCATGATCCCCTGGTCACATGTATTGAGAGACATTGAGTGGCAGAGCGGCAGTCACGCGGTCACGCCCAAGGCCACGGTCATGGCCAATGTCCCCAGACAGACTGTCACCACGGACAAATGAAAGAAGAGGGAGGTGTGGTTTGGCAGGTACAAAAGCGGAGGCGGGACCGTTTGAAAGAAAGAACAGAGCACCCAAGTGACAGAGGCGTCAGTGAGGAGAAGGACAGCAGAGGGGAAGGTTGTGCCGAGACACGGAGTAGAGGAGTGCATAGATGAAGTAGACATACCAGCCACCTAGGAGTTTGGAAGCCGAGGTGTGCCTACATTCAAAGGAGAAACCAAGAGGAGAAAGCGATCGAACCGAAGGGGAGGAAGAGGCGAGTGAGACCAGACCATATGAGAGACGAGTGAGACCAGACCATATAAGAAGCGCTGAGACTGGAAAGTGGCGATAACGTTGCATACGCAACCAACTCAGCGCCAGGTGTAAAAACCTGGCTGGCGAGTGAGTATTCGAACAAGCAACGTTGAATCCCTGTATAACCACTGCCTGAGACAACGCAAATGTATCGTGTAAATGCACAGTGAACTGGTCTAGATCTCTATAATTGCAGGCGGAGAGAAAGAAGAGAGAAGACGAAGACGACTGGCCTCAAACCCTTTCCCATCTTACCCCCATATATGGACATGCAGCATTACCCCTGAACAAACCGTGTTGAGTATCTTGAAGCACTTTATTGGCACAGCACTTTACTTGAAAAGTATTTGTTGCACAGAAACCCCCCATGCTAAGGAACCCTTGTGATTAAGCCCCGCGTAATTTGCACAACTTTATAATTTATTTTATAGTTGTTGTGTAGATTAATTGTGTTTTGTATGTTTATATAGGTTTTATTAGTATAGTGTTTATTTGATTGTTTTTAAGGCACAGAAGCCAATGTATTAGGGACCCAATAAATATGACTTACTTTTTTTTGATACACTGTATTCGTGTCCAGTTTCTTAAAGGGATATTCTCATGCCAGTGTTGTATTCTCAAAACCAAAAGTATTGAAACTTACCAGTTAACCTCGAACCTGTGAAAGCCTGAAGAAGAAGTTAAAGTGTATTCAAAGGGGACTTCCCTCTATAACAAAAGTGGCGTAGTCGACAAACAATTAGTTCAGATAGGACTCACAGTAATTACGCACCCAGCACTTTATTGTGCATTTATATTTTATTGTTGTGAGTTTTATTCTGGATTATTTATTAAAGGAGAAGAGTGCAATAGTACAAACAAATTGCAAGTCAAATGTGATACAATTTCGGCCCTGTTCACATGTGTATGTGGCTGTATTCCCACAAGAAAGTTCATGAGTTCATGACTGATTCACACAGATGCATGTAACATTGCCCGGGGCTTAAACAGAGTCTGATCACAGCACTGAGACTGCTCTTGTTAAAGTCTTCAGTGACATCCACTTAAATACAGACAGTGGCAGTCTTATTAGATCTCAGTGCTGTATTCGACACACTACAGCCTGGAAACTGGGTGGGACTTTCTGGACAAAATATTACATGCAGAGTTCCTTTTTTCAAAATTGAAGTCATGGACTCAGACCTGAATTTTACTAGCAATCTTTAACACAATTACAAAGTCAGATTACTATCACTGTAAGACTATATATCAAGGATTAAAGGAATTATGTTTTAGCAAGATATGAAAAATCTTTACAGGTCTCACTAAACAATCTATATCAGACAACTGTGTTTGATTCAGAACACTGTTGCTTGAGTCCAGTTACAAATACCAAGAAAGTGGACCATATCACTCCAGTTCTTAGATGTACACAAGGGACACTGTCTGTCAAATAACTTATTTCAAAATACTACTGTTGGTTTATAAAGCACTGAATGGTTTAGGGCCAAAATACATTAATGTATCTTGCACTACTACAGGATGAACAATCCAGACCTCTCAGGTCATCTAGTTCTAGGACAGTGGTTCTCAACCTGTTCAGGCCACAAAATAATCATATTTAAACTGGGGACCCCCCACCCTTACAATCACTTGGAATTGTAGTTGAGGGATTACATCTAGTTTGACTCGGCTCCACAGATACGTAAATATTGTGAAAATAGCCGATTTACAAGCTCACAACGCCTCGCAACGCCTTCACAATTTTTACCTCATTCTTGTATCATTTGACAATTTGACCAATGTTTTGACCAGTTTTTATAGTATAGTTTGTTGATTACTTTTGATACAGGTCTTTTTGGTATTGTTTCTTTTTTTTTGTAATAAAAAGATATTAAAAGTAATTCAATTGTCACTTCACTGTCATCTGGCGACCTCCCCAAAAAATCATGTGGGGTCCCGAGACTTCCGACCCATACTGTAGGTTGAGAACCACTGATCTAGGACAGGACAGCTTTCTGTCCCCAAAACCAGAACTAAACATGGATAAGTAGCATTCATGCTCACTTCTTTTAAATCAAAGCTAAAAACATTTGTTTGCCGCTGCCTTTTATTTAGATTTATTTAGAATATATTTATTTAAATCATTATACTGCAGGCATGCAAACAGCTCCGAGGTGAAAAAGGTGACAACATGTTGTTTTCTTTCGGGTCAGGTGTCACACAATTGTCCTATTTGGGTTCAAAAAGGTGACTGTAGCTGAAAAGTGACACTTTTGCATGTCTGATACTGTACTTTAACCCATTCAATCCGGGAACGCATGTCATTTTAGATTTCTTTCTGTGCTATGAGCTTGTAGATCTGCTGTTTTTGAAAAAACTTGAAAATGTGTGCAAATCTTTGAATATATATATTTGAGCTAACATTTGTAAATGAAATTGTTGGGCTCTATACAATACATACAGTATATCTTACGGTAAGTCCACTGAGTATATCATCGATGTCGGGCCGAAACCTCCAATTCCATATTATATTTCTTTTTTTCAGTGGTGTGTAAACCAATGATGTGTTTAGCATAACTGAATGAAGATGTGCAAATTACTTAGACCTAATAGTTAATATAATGGACTGTAGAAAGATATGGAAATGCTAAATTTATGTCAAGCTTTGTAGTTTCCTATATTATCTTATCTGTTGTAATATAGTGTTCATTTACTTTTTAATATCCATTACTTTCGATACAAAGTAATGTTAGGTTACAATATTACTTTTTGTTACAATTGTTATATGGCTTTTGTGTTATTGCACAAAATAGATCTTTAACTTTAATTTGAGAGCGTAAAATGAAACCAAATGGACCGTGGTCCGTAGCTCAAATGCTGAATAAATAATGGTCCTTGTGTAGTGTAGGAATTGCAAGAAGGAACGTACTGTAACTTCTCTCTTTGGGCATGATAATACTTAGTAGCGTCGTCGGTAACGTTCCGCAACGCGAACTGAGCTTCCGCCTGTGCAAACCATAGACTGGTGCAAACCAGGTCGCGGGAGAAGCTTCCCAAAACTCCGGTAATTTAACAGGAGCGGCCGTCGCCATAGTTACGTGCTGTCACTGTCACTAGTAGAAACGTCTAGTAGACGAATGTCGGGGTCAATGTAGGAATTGCAAGAAGGAACGTACTGCAACTTCTCTCTTTGGGCACGCAGAACAACGTGTCCCGTTTATTTCACACACTCACTCATCTTGACAACGCAACAACACACACCTGTTCAGTAACCTCGCATCACCAGTCTTTCCACCTCGGAGGAAAGCCTGGTCTGCGTTCCAGAAGACAACATATGATCCGGTCTAGACCACGCCTACTGAAAAAAAAAAGAAAAAAGAATCCTCTTTCCGGTTCTGCCTATCCGGTTTTGCGGTTTAAATGGAATAGAATTTCCCCGTGGGATAATACCGACGCTAAATAGTCTCCGGATAGTGCACGCACATTTACATTTAAAAAATAAGCTAAACAATGCCGTATCAAGGATTTTATTAGCACGGACCTATTTTGGGGTGAGACGTCTTTCCGGTTCTGCCTATCCGGCCACTTTTTCTTTTTTTCCGACCGGATCATATACCCGAAAATGGAATGCTGCCCAGGCTACCTGTTCAGTATTGTGTCTAATCAGACCCCCCACTCTCTTAAAGAGCCCGTGGTGAATTATGCCCCAAGACAGTCACTACACTTGATATGAAAAGGGTTGAAAACCACTGCTCTAGAGTGACCAGTTTGTGGGGCCAGTGGTTCCCCTCTGTTTTAAGCTAATAAAAGGTCAGATCAAATGCTGCCCCTTTGGACATCCCCTCCTGGGTATCTATGATGCCAACTGCAAACTCGTGCACAGCTGTTATCACTTCCTTTCCTGATTACCTCTACAAGACACAGGAATTATTTATTTTCCCCTCTTCGCCAATTTTCAACTAGTGATTTGTATTTAACCATCAAACAGTTACAATATCATTTATCTGTCCACAATAATTTAATGTTAGTTTTGACTGTCAGTATTTAAAAACACATGTTTTAAAAAAACACGTAACAGGGGTAGGACTGTGCTCTCATTTTAGACTGAGGAAGGAAGTGACAGGAAATGCACACCTGATTTCACTGTGATTTTAAAGAAATAATAAAAATGGTGTTATAAATAGTTTACTGTGATTATTTTTTTTAATTTAGAATAAGCGGAACAACTGACCCATAGATGGGAACAATTGTTCATGTTTGTGCGCTCATTGTGTTTGAAGGGAAATTGTGGCTTTTAATTTTGAGATTGAATGAATGGCATCTGACTCTGTCAGCAGCTTCCTGTTTATATTGCCAAAAATAAAATGTAATTATCCTTTTGAAAATGTTCTTCATTCGATTATTTATTAGATAGGAAAGTGTAGAGAGACAAGAAACTGAGGGCAGAGAATGAGGGGAGCTTGTAGATCTGATATGGACGCTAGTGTTTATGCAGTTATGTGGTTACTAAGTCTAAATGTTCTGTTTTGACACTTGCAAAGAGCATTAGAGGCCACATTCACATTTAACAAAACCAGGCTTGTGAGTTCATAACTTTTCACCTCTGTCCTCAAAGACTGTGTCAAAGCCACAGAACCCCAACTCAGCCTTGTTATAGCGTCTTTTGATGAATCCCATTCATGCAGTTATGCATGGGTCACCAGCAATCTCGCTAATGCCAAAAATCTGCCTAGGGATTGGGCCGCTAATCTTTGTGTGTGGCCTATAATGCTATTCTAACAAGGAGGCCCGCAGGAGGTGTATGGATGTTACGTATGTTTACGTCAATAATGACTCACATGGCAGGGATTCAGAGGTACAGTACTGACACAGAGGGCTTTGGTATGTTCATCGTTGATCAAACCAAGTTTGAAAAACATTAATTAGTCTTACTGTTTACCCTCTCTGCAAAAACATACAGTAGATGCACTTTTTGATAAAAAGGGACACACGCACACACACACACACGCACACACGCACAGACACACACACACACACACACACACACACACACACACACACACACACACACACACACACACACACACACACACGCACACACACACACACACTCTCTCTCTCTCTCTCTATTTTCCGATAGCAATCATCCCTTTAGAGTGTTCAGTAACAGTGGTCTCCCTGTCTCTCCAGCTGTTGATATTGTTGTTGTTATTGTTCTGTTTAGTGTTTAGTAAACAGATGATACATTTTCAGCCAGTATACTGTACCAATTTGATTCAATAAGGAGAGAGAACTCCACAAAGATAAATGATCAGCTTTTTTTATAATTTTGTAGTGTTCCAGTTTTGTCAGCTAATGTTTTGTTTGTTTTGTTTCATCGCTTCCATTTTAACTTGTAGCCTATCCTGTAACCTGTATCCTTTGTGAATTCCCGCTTCTGATTGGATAAAATCGGTATTCCAACCTTAAAATGGAGTAATGTAGTCTGTCTAATTGCTCTGTCTAAAAATAGACAGAGCAATTTAACCCTTATTTGAACAACAAATATAGCTTTAAACACCTTTAAAACACCAGTTAAATTAACACTAAAGTTTTACAGTGTACCTGAGCTAAACACTGCAGAGCAGTGATGGGAAAAAGATGGAACCATCTTTTGTCATCAATGCTCTTTTTTAAAAAAAGTATTTTCACATCCTGTGACCTATTGATGATACGACACTTATCTAAAAGTCTTAGATTTAGACTTAGATTTAGATTTAGATTTAGACTTAGAGGATTGCATTACACAATACAATCCTCAAGTGTCAATTTAACTATGAGAGAGTAAAAAAAACAACCTTAAGGGGCATTTGTTTCCATAAACATAAAGACACACATACAATACATATAGAATATAGACACAGCTATACGCATACATTGAATAGATATACACAATAAAATTATTTAGTTATGTGTAACTCTGACAATGAACAAATGTAACTCATCCATTTGGTCCCTCCATTTGTACACACTCAGAGATAAATTAAAGCTGCAATCTGTAAATTATCTGGTTAAAGCAGTAGAGTATGTTAATAAAATACAACTAGTGCCTCACACATTTGGTCTCTCATTTAGGTAGGACATTGCAGCTTTAACCAGTGCTGCTGGCTCAGTAAACAGGCAGGACTTTGAGGTTGGCGAGCTGTGGGCAGTAATAGGCTTTTGGCCTAAAGCTACAGGAGAGAAGGAGCTCTATGTGGCCTGGGCTGATATGCTTAAGCCCCCCGGCCCCCAACCATGTGCACCCAGCCACCCACCCACCTGCTCCACTTACCTCTCAACGCACTCTTCTTTCCCCGGGTCTCGTCAGCCTATTCAACTGCAGTCATTTCCCATGCATTCTGAAGTAATCCAGGTAAACAGGGGGTCAGAGATGGAGATACACTACAGGCACTGGAAGACAGTAGATGTCAAATTATCTCCTTTTTGTCTTTCTTCTTCTCCCTATGGCATCTATCTTTGTTTCATCTTATGCATGCTCATATCTCCTTCTTTCAGGTCTCGGTCCCGGTTAGGTTTGTCTGTATACTTACAGTTTCAGTTTGATGTGTGGGTCAGTGAAGTAACTCTGAAGTCTCTCGCTCCGTCTCACTCACAGCCACTGATCCCGTATTAGCCAGGAGGCGGGACCTAAGCCTCATTAATACTTACCGTATTTCGTGTGACGGTGCCGGGCAACAAAAATAGCCGATCTACAAGCTCACAAGCTGTTTTTTTATAGACAGTCATAGGACAATGTATAAACTAAGTATGATACTGCTCTTGTTACTTACAGTAACACAGGTTACTGTAAGTGCTGGTCAACAAAGGGTAAAATGTTTCTGTTATTAAAGTTAAACACCAAACAGAGATGTGAGCTACTGAATAGATCTGGCATTCAGAATTCAGGCTCCAGGTTATCCTACAGTATGCTCACCTCAAAAAATATAGCCTGGAAAGACAGGCATAATGTGGAATGGAGCCATATGGCATATACTGTAGGCTACTGTAGCTGGAGCTGAAAACAGCTGCTGGATATGAATTTATATGTCAAACTAAATCAATATCTACATTTTCAGGGGTGGAAAAGACTATCGTTACTTGACATAAATAATACTGCAGAAGGAAAACTAGGCTACTTGTGTTGAAAACTATTAACTACAAAACTAAAGTAGTTAGAGGACAAAAGTAGCTTTTTTGAAGACCACTCTAAGTAACAGTTACTGTATATGGGTACATGTGCTGACTGAAGCACACTGGTGTCAACATCTTATAAGAGACCTGCTCATTTGCGACAATTTCTCCACATTCAGTACAAAACAAAAAATTACTGAATCCACACCCAAAGAATTTATTTTTTTTATTATTTCAAAGTCATGCCACAAGTTGACATAAAATACAAAATAAAAAAAAGGTTTAATTTTCAATCATAACTATAAAATAACCACAGTGTAACCGAGAATCAAATTCAACAAACACACACAGCAGAAACAAAATGAAGTCACATTGAAAAGAACACACGGATAAGCACACATGTACATACAGTAACATACAGCACAGCTCTCTGATACCTAGCTATCAGTAAACGTATCAGCTCGAAACGCAAGGTTAAATGGATTATAGAAAATTAACAAGGGTATAAAATACTGATAAAAGATACTCGTTATAAAGACCATAGTATCTTCTAGAAGTGTCACCATGCAGTGGATATTCCAGTCTCAAGTTTATAAACATCAGCAGAAAAATACAAGAGAATCACAAGCTCATTCGTTTGAGTGGATAAGAATCCATCTTCAATAAAAATGTCAATGACCATAATACAGAAGGTGTCTGGCAACATTGTAAAATTGCGTCAATGCCATATAGCCTACATAATACTATCATAAAGATGACATAACACCTGGCATAATGTTTCATGACCAATGTCTCTTACTCAAGACACATGCAGCAGTATGCAGGCTGACAAGCGAACCTAAACTGTTGCACCGTGTTGATCATTTGTAGACAACTGATAAACATAGACTGCATTGATACTGCGCAGGCTTTAAAGTAATATATTTTAAAATAATCATACGTTTTCACAAATCACTTTTAAGCTGTCTTTAAGTCCTCATGTTTCTATTTCATATAGAGTTCCTCTGATCCTCCTTATCTTATACTCTGCACTATGACGGTAACGTTTTTCGTAAATACCATACTATCACATCTTGAAACAAATTATGTTCATGGTAGCCTACGTATTCACAACAATCAAAACATGTATTAATAACTGACAACCACATTGTTGCTACTTTCATATACATACTGTCTACTGCAGGGTACTAAATGCAAAGTATTAGAAAATTGGATACTGTTAAATGCATGCAAGTGTGCAACATAAGCTTTGTACGTCACACAGTATGTTTATCAGAGTAGCAACAGCTTTTTTTAAAAATGTTTACAACACTTTGAAGACCAAAAGATAAACCATGAGTGTGGTTGGCGCAAGGGGAATTGAAAAGCGGTTTGCTACATGCGTTGGCATTATTGGATTCATAGAAAAGTCACAAAAGTTCTGAACATATCAACTTCATTCAAGTGTATCGTATGCTTAAAACTCGCTTTGGCATCGGCCCTAGGATTTATATACAGAACAGGGGAAAAAACAATGCCGGAATATCAATCATCAGGCAACCAGTTAGTGTCTATATACTCCAATCACCTCTGGTCAATTTAATGCCTGGAGTATGTAAGCCATAACACTTTTGGCAAATGATGATGAATAATGTGCAACAAAAGCAATGCAGTGATTAACAATCACCATCACTTCATGACAAAGACAAACATACAAAATAACATATTAGAGAACAAAAGTTTACCATAGTCACATTTGCTTCATGGTTTTGGCACTGTTGTGGCACATAAGAGTTGCAGAGGAATGGAGTGTAACTTGAAGAGGAATATCTTGTTCTAGACATTTGATTTTATAATTCACTACAGTGAGGTCCACAAATATGAGGACAGGTCAACGACTGAAGTCACATTACTTAATGAGAAATGACACAGTAACTGTGAAGTGCAAGCTGTCCACTTCAACCAATGGGTACTATCTGACTATACCACTTTCAACCTGGCCTCCCTAATTTGGGCATGCCATTATAGGCGAAAACTGTCATAAAGTTATTATTATATTACATGTTTACTGTTTTGATATTAGTATGCCTGTTTATTCAATTAAGACAAGATGGATGGTTAAATATAAATATAAGAAAACAATTACAAAACATCAAACAATCAAATGATCCTGCTTTCACTCTGTCAGCCAATAATAAAATCTGCTACGTGAAATAACCATCAATAGGCAACATTTGGGTGTATTTATCAGTGAGTAAAACCTTCACTTATGGATATTTGCAATTTGCGCTTTTGTTCTACCCTTGCTTGTCTCTCCCAATGTTCCTCCAATAGATATGCAGCTATTGTCACAAAACTTCCAAAATGTGTTAATTTATTTAGACTGGAAGATCCTTATTACCACTGGGTAATCAGGAAAGCTGGAGGCAGGGTGTGGTTGTAAAATCGGCATTACAAAAGCAAACTTCGTAGATATTGACCACTTAAAAACTATATACTCCGTTGACGCCAGGGGTAATCCCTTGGGGTCTATCTTTGGCCGTCAATTGTTCTCCCTCTACACCAAACCTCTTCGCCAAATGTTCTCCTTTTTTTGCAGAATGTTTGCCTATTATGACATGCCCTGAATAGAGACACTAGGGTTCATGTGGTTAATATGCTTATAGGCCTACTACTCAAAAATATTTACGGAGCTCACAAAGTGATGTGGCAGGTGAATGATATGCCACAGGCATGAGCCTTTAATCTTTGTAGGAAAAGCATGATGATGCCTCTGCTTGCTGATCTTTGCTTGTTGGTAGCCCTTTAGACAACCATATACTCTCTACTGCTTTAGCTTTGGGTGATTTAGAGCCATGTTTCAAAGTACAGCAAAGTATATTTGGATACAACGAAATACAAATAGGCTGTGAAGTTAATAAAGGAAGTCTAAAATGTACACACAGTAAGAACGTTTGACAACACTAAATGTATACATACTGTACACATAAGAGCATGCATAGTATGCATTTAACCTTTTAGTTATTGTGTCATTTCACATTCAGAGTAATGAGGGTAAGAAGGCATATTATCATCCAATTTGTCGCTGTGCAAATACTTATGCAGCTCACTGTGTCACTGGCAACACCTTACTTTGAATTCCATCATTGTATTGCCAAATCGCCAGACCATCAGTTTAAATAAGACCCTAAGCTAAGCTGAATGTCAGTGAAGCTTAGGTATGCATGTTTTTTCACATGAAGCTCGTCTACTGATCCTGTAACAGGTTGTTATTGTGTTGACAAACCTGGAGCTCAAATAAGGCTATTTCACATTATTCAATAGCCCACGACAATGCAGTTCCTATTTATAAACATACTAGACTTGAATGGGAGAGCTCCTCCATTAACAACATAGCATAGCCTTTCATAAAGGAGTAAGGTAACACTATCTGTTTCACTCAATCCCCAGAAAGTCATCCAGTATCATTTCAAAGACCCATAGTTTCTGGTTCACTCTCCATGTAGCAGATAATGGGGAGGTAGGGAAAAACCATTTATTTTAAGCTATGGGAGACAACAGTGGTGTGTTCACAAATAGAAATCTAACTGTCTTGGAGCCTAGAAATGACAATAGAAATGTTAACAAAGTGTGTACGTTTGTGTCCACACCCTGTGTGGTCTAATCCTTTTGGCACTTTCAAACTCTCCCTCCCTCTGTTGCCACAAAATATTTTAAACCTCATTTTCACCCAGGCAAGATGACTAAGAACACATTTTGTACTTATACAATAATGCCCTTGGGGAAATGTGGGGATTCTGGGGACAAAGTTATAGGGCCAGAGTTCCACACCTGCACACCTAGAGTACTCTGGTGAGCTGCCAGGTTTTGTACACCAGTGGTCCCCAAACACTGGATAGGGACCCATTTTTGGGTCGCAGACGCATTTTTATGGGTCGGGAGTAAATTTCTCCCTTTTTTCTTTTTTTTTACATTTCCTACACTTTCACTATTATTATTATTATTATTATTATTATTATTATTATTATTATTATTATTATTATTATTATTATTATTATTATTATTATTATTATTATCATTATAAAAAATAAATTCAGGGGAAGAAAATATTTTAAGAAAAGACAAACATTTAAGAATAGTGAAAATAATCTACAAGCTCATAAATTGACACAACTTGCTTTGTATATGGACTATTTTCACTATATTTGAAATGGGGGCTTAAGTTATTAATTCATACTGTATTTTTATAAATTTGGTCGATCCCGGGGAACAAGTTTTTTTGGGTCTCAAACTGAAAAGTTTGGGAACCTCTGTTGTAAACCAGAGGGAGAGCAGCTCCATCCACCCGGAGTATTTTGGCGTTCAGTGCCTTGCAAAAGGACACTTCAATGGTAGTCAGTGAAGGGCGGGGGAGAGTGCTTTCCTTCCTTGGTTTGGGCATTCAGACCTGTAGCCATTCTGAGCACAGGCTTGACTTCGCAAACCTGAGGCTTTTTGGCACTATGGTACAAAATCCTGTCCTAACTTCAAAGTTAGGGTTAGGGTTAGCATGCTAGTCTGAATTTAGACTAGTATGCTCTTCATTCTTTTCTAATCCAGTCTTACAATGTTATTTCTCTCTCCTTGCATATCCCTCCCTGTCTCTTTTGCTCTCACTCTAGCAGAGACACAATGCAACACAAAAACAAGAATGGGCACAGAGGAGATGGGTATTTGAATTAGCACCTAAATACAGTAGAAGTCACAGGCTGCTGCAGACAATGATCACCCATGTTGGAGTCACATCGAATGTGTGAGTGTAATTTTGCTAGACAGTAACTGTTTTAAACATATTGATATGATTGATATGAAGTGCAAATATTGTAGACATGCCAAATTCTCAACAGTACCATTTCAAAGACTTCAAGACCAAAGGAATAAATATACTGTATATTAAACATTACAACGGTACAAGGCCATGAACATATTGGAAAGTAACCCATGCAAAGACACATTTATGAAGCTGCTGCACACAAAGGAACATGAAACTTCAATTCACATGTGCAACATAGTTCAAGTAATGAAAAGGAAATTATAAAAAATAAATAAAAAGGCAAAGAATCAAAGACGAAGTTAAAAAAGACTTGAGTGGTTTGATTAAGAGGTTGCTCCACAAGAGCCTTCGTCTTACATTCTAAATAAATGCCTTCCAAATGATTGGGACTTACATGGCTCTTACTACTTCCAATTCTCAGAAACCGCTGAAAGACTAATTATAAAAATAATTAGAATAATAATTTGAAAAAGTAAACAGTAAACAATAACATATTTTACGTACGCATATTGCACTTCTGAAAACAAACCAAAGAAATCAATAAAGGAAGTGATGTATTGTCTGGGCTTCAATCATCACAGATCAAAATGCCAGTGAACGCAGGCCAAAGAGGACGTCCACTTGACCATGTTAAGGTTATCTGCCCAAGAAATGCCAAATGATTCAGGGGAGATTGTGGTTGCTGTACCAATGGTGAAAAGCCATTCTGAAACCGCTCTCTAAATGCAACAGTAGAGCGCACGCCCCGTGTTTGACATGGTTCCTGTAGTCGTGGTAGTAGAGGCTGGGCCAGGACCACGGCAATAGCACAAGGCTGCTGGGCAGGCATTCTCCTCTGCTTTCTGTTCATCCTCTTATCCTTGCAGATCACTCTGATCTTTGTAAAGTGCAAGTCGCGTGCTCCCTAAAAGGACTGATTCTTTTTTTTTTTTGGCCAGTTGTATTCCCACATATCCCGACAGCAGAGATCTGTCGTTTTCCTTTTGGACACGCGCATACTGTATAAACACAAAATACGGTCATATACGGCTAACACATACTCAGCGCTCCCATTTAGAACTAACACTGGTCGAACTCATCCCTGACAGTTAGACACGGCACAGAGTAGCGCACACCGACTAGATATATGACATACACATACATGCGCACGCTCATGCACACGTACACGCACACACACACCTGCTCGATGTCACCAAAAGCAGAGCTGACTGTCTCTTGGGGTCAGGCACCGTGAGTCTTGACACACGGGCCAAGGGACTCGAGTCTGAGGAGGAGTCAGGCAGTGGTGTCGCCGTTTTAGAGATGATGTGGCACAGGGGGTGGAGGGTCCTGGCATGGTCTAGGGCCGGGCCAGGCCAGGCTGGACCAGGAGAGGGATTAGGGCCTGGTTCATCTTTGGTCCCGTAAAGCACTTTATTATCAGGTGTGAACGCTTTCCTCCATTGAACGAGAAATTGTTTATGGTTGGGGGGGGGGGGGGGGGGGTTGTGGGGGACACAAGGGATTGGAGTCGGGGGAACTACCAAAAGAAAAGCACTGGTTGCTAAGCTACGATTAGAAGGATGCGCGGCACAGGCAACAAGTCTCTTTCTTAGCCATGCAGCATGGAGACCGTCCATAGCAACCAGCAGCAGGCGCAGTCTAAAGCCCGTTTCACACTTTGTCGCACGACGGTGTCGCGCGTCAGGAATAGCAGACCTACAAGCTCACGAGGCGCCGCGCATGTGATGCCTTGTGAGCTTGTATGTCTGCTATTTTCGGCACGGGACACTGCCGTGCGACGGGGCACAAATTAGGCATAAAGGGAATTCTGGGAAGAAGTGGGTGAGTGGAAAGAAAACGACAGGTGAATGGAGGGGGTCGGAACGCGAGCACACTCACAGAACAGCACATGGCGGCTCTCAGGAGAGGGAGAGCATAGCTGCTGTTGGCTTTTGTTAGTCAAGTCCACGGTAAAAAGTGACAGGATAGACAAAATGGTGCATGCTCACTAAAGCACTGGCAATCTGGAGAAGACTTGTACGTGTCTGAGTGGGAGACACTTGAGGAGATAATCAGTTTGTTTTTATCCACAGTTAAAGAGAGAAGGTTATCTGTTAATTGATAGGCAAGAGAATCTACGACCAGTATTATGAATAACAATAAAGGTCTTGAGCAAAATACAGTCTTTTGAATCGTTGAAATGGAGGCATACCAGAGTGATCAAATTGGAGAGTTAACACCAAACCAGGCGGTAGGAGAGGATGTATATGGACGACACAGGATGTTGCCAATATCGCCCCGGGATTTCACATCCTCACCCCCAGCTCCCGTGCACAACACACACTACCGGTCCCAGGGTTGGAGAAACAGACTCAGCCTTAAGGCAATGCATAGCCCTTAGAAACACTGGCGCATGCATGGAGAGTGCAGGAAACACAATGTGCCTGTGTGCATGTACTATGTGTGGGTGTTTGCATGTGTGCGTGTGTGTGAGTGTGGGGGGTGCATATGCATATGTTCATTTGCTGGCACATTTAGTGTGTGTGTGTGTGTGTGTGTGTGTGTGTGTGTGTGTGTGTGTGTGTGTGTGTGTGTGTGTGTGTGTGTGTGTGTGTGTGTGTGTGTGTGTGTGTGTGTGTGTGTGTGTTGATTTGCTGGCACATCTAAGTATGACAGCATTTCGGACCAGGAAAACGGTGTTTCAATGCTGTGTGAGTGTGTGAGAAAAGAGAGGAGACAGTGAGCAAGAGAAAGGGGTGATAACAGAGAAAGAACGGGAGCGGACGAGACAGACAAAACAGACGAGAATGAAATGCAGAGCGGCAGACAGATACAAACGGTGAGCGCAGTCAAACGCCGTTCCCGAACCGAGCGGCGGCCCTGACTCCCATCAGATGTTGGTGAGCGTGGTGCAGGTGATGAGGCGCACGGTGAGCGTGCCCGGAAGGTCATCGTCTTGCCGATTGCCCTTGTCCCGCAGGTGGAGGGTGTGCTGCTCCTGCCGTTCGTTGGGGTCGCTGAACAGGGTCACCTGACCCAGGAAAGTGTCCATGATCACATTCTTGTTGTAAATCTGTTGGGTTTTGGTCGGTTCGGGGTCATGGGGTGGGGAGGATGGTGGGGGGGGGGGGCCGTGGGGGGGGTGCGAGGGGTGGGAGAGTGGATTGATCGGTCGTGAAGGTGAGGGAGACACAAAGGGCAGGACAAGGATAAGTGGAAAAGACTGAGCAACGCAGGTCCAGCAATTACATTGAGATACAGTCGCAGAGCCAGGAGAAAGACGGCAATGTGAGGTTAGCCACTAGGGCGAAGAGGGAAATACTAGTGGGCCTAGTGGGGGGCTATACACTAGGGTTTAAGTGGTTAAAGCAATTCAGAAAAGAGTGGAGAAGCCATGTGAGTGCAGAAGTGCAGAAGCACAGAAGTTTTACTATCGAGACTGAATACACTGAATACGAAGCTCTTTTTTTTTTAAGTGCGCTACTTGGGTTTTTATAGTATTATATTGTGTAATATAAATGCATAAAACAAGGAATAGCAGAATGTAAAACACAATAAATAAAATTATGCCAAAAACTTGAGCACAGGCAGATGAATAATTAAATTAAGAAATACATATTTAAGTGATAATATACACTTGGGAACACTGATGTTCTAGCTCAAAACTAAGGACAGGGGCCTTAATGATGACAGATGACTAATTAGTGATGGGTGCTCAAAAATAGAACAATCAAGTACTTTGGGTAGGACCAGAAAACATCAATAAACCGAAGATGATGAGTTTCTAAATGTTCCTAAGAAATGCACAAATCACGTACTGTATGTTCTGTATGTGTGTGTGTGTGTGTGTGTGTGTGTGTGTGTGTGTGCGTGCGTGCGTGCGTGCGTGCGTGCGTGCGTGCGTGCGTGCGCGCGCGTGTGCGTGCGTGCGTGCGTGCGCGCGTGCGTACGAGAGAGGGAAAGCTTACCTCAATGTGGATACCTTCCTTGGGTTTCTTGCGGTAGAACAGGCCTTTGATGTCAAAGTTGGGGCTGCGTGTGTCCTTGTGGACCGGCGAACGCACCCTCTCACCTTCACACGTAATGATTACATACGGATCCGAGGCTGTGGAGGGGAGAGTCTAAATCAATGCACCGTATTGATAAGGGATAAAATGGTTTTGCGTGTGTGTGCATTTCTGCATAATGCATGTCAGCACACGTAATGAATATCAGCACACTTAGGTGTTCTACATTCTCAGCCACTCTCAACCCCCCTGCCCTTACAAGCAAGGGGATCTAAATGATTGTACGCACACTACATGTAAGCAGACTGACACGATCATTAAATGTCAATGCCACTAAGAACCACTAGATGGTACCAAAGTGCCTTGTATTTTGATTTGGGTGTCTCCTTTTTTGGAGGCAGTTCAGTGCTCTAGTGTAGGCAGTCAGAGCAGTTGCAGTTGCACAGATAACGCTCAAATCTCAAATCATGACATAGCACTTGAGAATAGGTTACCTGTAGCGGTGCAGCAGTTACTCAAACTAATTGATTGAATCAATTATTAAAAAACATAATTTTAATAAAATGATCAATTTGGGAGAAAATGATAATAAACGTAATAATAGAGAGATGAAATAGCAGTTCTACAAGATCACAAAGCATTGGTGAGCTTGTAGGTTGGCAATGTTTTAACAACATTTGTATGATGAAGTCCACAATGGGGCTTTAGTGGTTAATCATTTAGTCAATTCTAAAATTCACATTTTCTTTGCATCAATTTGTTGATATGTAAAAAATAAATTAAAACAACGTTTCTCAATTGTTCGAGTAATCGAAAAAGTAATCAAGAGAACAACCGCTAAGAAAATAATCGATAGTTGCAGCCACGGTTACCAGTTTGAATCCGTTATCTAAAGATCATAACTAGAGAAAAGAAATGCTAATGATGCGATCGAGAGCACAACAATACAGGAAAAGAATCAGGTGAGATCTAACAACAAACTTAACAGAAACCTCAACAGCCTCTGGACAATGCTGTGGCCAGTGCTCTTACTGTACCTCCATTGGAGTCCTGTCCCTGCAGTCCCTCTGCGTTCAGCACATGGACCTGAGTGACCAGCTGGGGGTAGCCGCACATCCCTGTCCAGCACGTCTGGGGCGGCTCGTCCAGAGACAGCTCTCTGGTGGTAGCAGGAATAACACAGTTAAGCACTTGAACCCTAGCCAAGGACCCCCAAATTGATGTGTATTTGGCCGCAGACCCCCATTCGATATTTTTTGGTAACAGGGATCCCCAGAAGAGAAGATTCATGTTGTCAAAAATAGCAGATGTACAAGCTCGCGGCACAAACAGCTATTTTCAGTGAAGAGAAGGTCCCCCCATAAAGGGGTTTCAAGGGGGGGACTTGGGGTTCAAGAACTGTAAGGAAGTACTTTTTTTGTATTTCTTTAAACCAGTGGTGGTGGCCAACAGGTGGAGCCAAATAATATAGTGGAATGTTGATGTTTTCTTTTCTTTTGAGTAGGCTATATACTGTAGCTGGTGGTATCCATTTGACCATGTGAGGTTGCAAGCCTATTTGGTTATACGATGCCCTTTGGTTAATTATTTCTATTACAAACCTGCGCTCACTATGCATTCTACAATACTTTGTTCATGACCAGAATTATGTTGGCATGGATTCATGGAAGGTAATCATTTCATAGTTGGGGTATCAATATGGGACGAAATTTTACCCTTTTTCTTTTAAATAAACATGAAATGGCTGTTAACATATAAAATCATGTTTCTTTAAACCCTGAAAGTTTCCCAATATAACCATTCCTGGTGTTATATTATCTGAATATTATGGAAGAGGTGTAGTTTCTTACTGATCAGATTTTATACTCGATTTGGTGATGTACTGGACTGTGCTGCAAAGGCGTGCGCAAAATGGTTGTGCACACGCCCATCTGTGCATTAAAACAGTTGTATATCATGCCATATGTTAACCATGTTCTTCCACAACTATTAAGGATGCTAATTTAGAATTATGGCCATGACCAAATAACCAACTCTCATTAACGGTTAATTAACCGTTAAAACGTATTAAAACGTACTATTTGGAACTCACTCAGGGTCCCAAATTAACATGCACCAGGACTGAATTGTGATCGTGACACTGCTACATGAACCCAGTAAAGCCAAATGTACTTAAATGATGGAGACCATCCGCCACTCTTGCCAGTACTGTAGGAAAGAAATGACTTTCCTACACAAGCTGGAGAGGTTTTCTGTCACAATCTACTATTCTTGCCGCGATGTGTGTGTCACCATGCATAATTGCATCATCAAACCGCAAAATCTTTGAATTGATGCAAAGCTAAAACATGTATTCAAATTATAATTGTATTGCAAAACACGGTTTTAATGTTCTGCAAAAAGACATTGTTTTGAAAGGAACCACCCACGGCAGTCACGACTGTCTTAGTTTGTCAATTTCCTGAAGTGCCCAATGTTCTTTATTCTCCCCATGTTTACTTGAATAAGGCAGCAATCACGAAGCTGTTTGCAGCTTCGCAATGTGGCGGCTGCCTCCAGGCGACACTTTGTTTTCGGTTAATTAATTATTAACATCCCTAACCACTAATACAGTTATTTGCTGCTTTACTTGCAGTCTGAAGGCACATCAGTGAAGACACGAAGCAAGAAGTCGCCCTGTTGCCCAGGGTCAAAGGTGGTGGGGATGATGACGTAGCGACCCTCCTTTAGCTCCTTCCTGAGGAAGACGCAGCGTGAGTTGATGTAGATGGAGCCCGCCACTTTCTGCTGGGCCGTGTGCATTCGGTACTTTCTATTAAGCTCCACCTGCAAGGTCACAACACGGCAATGCGTTAATCTGGTGCATGAAAGGAAGCCTTTTTATTCAACACGTCCCTATATTTATAGTACAATCAGTGGTGATTCTATAGAGGGACAAGGGGGGCAACTGCCCCCGCCCCCCCCTGGCAGCCAGATGATTTTTTAAATTATTGTTTATATTTTATTATATATTATATTTGTTTGCCATTATATGGCAAGTATATGCAGAATATATGCTGTATATATGCCACATATATGGATATATATGTACATATATGTAGAGACATATATGCAGGTGGCCAATTTTGAATATGTCACATATATGATATGCATGTCTCTGCTGTACGGCAGAAACCAACTCCAAAATGTACATTCGTCAGAAAATGACAAAAACAAAACAAAAAGTGGAGTTAGGAGGTTTTGTTCATCATTGATAACAACAGCTGAATGGACCTCCAAGCTCACAATGAGGTTGGAGGTCAAAAGGGGGTGGAGCCTGGAGTCAGCAAAACCAGCTAACTCCACCCCCCTTTGGTGGAGTTAGCCATACTGTAGATATAGAAACCTAGATACCTCATTGGCCTCTGCATTTCATTGGAGCGAACGGTATCTCAATCAGGTAGCTCTTCCGCAGGGCTACTTGACTACTGGCCAATCACAGCGCGTTGACTACTGGCCAATCACAGCGCGTCTAACTGACTAGTTGCTGCGCAGCTGCCTTTTAAGAAAAGACCCGCCCCACCTGCCTCTGATTGGCCTACCGAACGCCCCCTTTTGTGACGCACGCGGAAGTTTCCAGCTTGCCCTGCTGAAGCGGAAGCACGGCCAAGATACGCACGCCTCAGAGCCGAAGGATGCTAGGGTGACCACCCGTTCCGAATCTCGCGAAATTCCCGAAATTGGACCGTCTGTCCCGCGTCCCGCACAAACGGAACAATGTCCCGCGAATCAAAGATTCGAGAGAGTTTTTTTTTTATAAACTATTATATTTATTTTGTCATTTTCAATATATTAGCGTATCCCCATAATAGTATTATGGGGTATATTATTTCCGCAATACTCATTGACGAGAAACGCAGCCCCAAAACACACTCGCCCCTATTTATTTCGCCGACCGAGGCCGTCGGATATACCCGGGGCGAGTGTGTTTGGGACAAGCGTTCTTGTATTCCATCCCGGTGTTTCAGACCTGAAGAGAAGAGAGCCAGCAACATGTGATTTCATTCACCGGCTTGTTTACAAGTCGAATTTGGGGAAAGAAAATAATCAGGAGCTCAACAACATAATGAGAGGATACAAGAGCTATCTGTGCTAGCAGCAAAGTGTGCATATTTAAGCAAGTATTTTAAAACAGTGAAAGCTACCGAGGAAAAAGAAACAGAAAGTGATAGACCCCCGCCACGACTCAAACTAGCGTGTGTTATCATCAAATCCAAAGATTCGTTGTGAATAATTATAAAGAAAACAACCTCCTGGTGCTTCCAAGTTAACCCTAACCTAACCCTAATCCCTAAAACCCTTGCGCGCGTGCATGTGTCCCGCGATGTCCCGCAAAAGGGTTCACCAGCTGTCCCTCAATGGTGGCCCCCAATTCATATTAGATTTAATAGATCGTTGGATTCATGTTAATGTGCATTTTCAGACTGTTAACCTTTTAAACCCTCAATATTTAGTCAATTTGACCATTGGCTCTGTACTTGGTCTGCTCTTTTCCATCTACACGACTCTCCAAAAATAGCAGATCTACAAGCTCACAGCGCGAGGCATTGTGAGCTTGTAGATCTGCTATTTTCAGCTAATGTTCCCCACAAGTGACTCTGAGGACCCCCTAGGGGGCCCAGACCCCTGTTGAAGACCCTTGGTCTGGGGTATTGATGACAATTGTTTGGTGCAGCGTACCGGACCACACTCTGTTAGGGGTCCCGCGGACTGAAATGATGCAATAGCAGACCTCTGTCTAGACTCTACATCCACCTGGGCATGCCTGTGCAAAACTCAATTGTTGTGATCGCACTTGCCTAGCAGTCACGTACCAGCATGGCTTGGAATAGACATATCCAATATACTGTAGGGCATTCTTATAATAAAAAGATGTTTCGGCTGTTCAAAAATAGGACTAGACATAGTGATCTTTATAAACTTCACGAATAAGACCAACACTGCTCCACAACAACGAAGTTTGTGTGACTGAGGGAGTCTCTCACACACACACACACACACACACACACACACACACACACACACACACACACACACACACACACACACACACACACACACACACACACACACACACACACACACACACACACACACACACACACACACGTTCCAGCTCCTGGCCTCGTGTATCCCATAGCCTGGAGGGTTGATTACTCTGCGATTAGTAATTCACAAAACTCCCAAACTTATTTATATTTGGTAATTGAGGTCTTTGGCCTGCTGTCAGTGTGCACAAGAAATATGATGCTGACTGGCCAAGTTGTTTGCTGCAGACAGTCACATACATACACTAGCGGTCGCAATATCTCCACTTGCCTGAGAGTCACCAGCAAGACTATATAGTACAGCATTAGTTCTCAAAGTGGGGTCCGGGGACCCCCAGTGCTCCTTGGGGGGGGGGGGGGGGGGTTCCAGCAGGGGTCCCCAGCAAAAGTAGTTAACATACTGTAGCATCACACTAATTTTAACCACTTTATCCATTTATATGTTGGATATAAAAAAATAGCAGATCTATAAGTTCTATAATCTATACGTTTGAGAACCGCTGTAGTGCAGAGACTGTGTAAAACATTTTGTAATAATGTTTCTTTTCTTCTCCCAATTTAGTCATAACGGCATTTCCCAATTCCCACTTCTACTGTAGTCCCTCGTCTACTGTAGCCAGACGACCTGAGATCTACACCAACCGAGAGAAATCTATTATGTATGGGCAGGAACAGTGAATATAGAATGGCTGCTGACAAACCCACGCCTGTACTGCTTTGAAATCACCTTCCCAATGTGAAGGACAGTCTTTACATTAGTTCTGCAATGCAGTTACTTTCTTTTACATTTTTGAATTATTTCCACCCAGTTTTAGCCTCTCTCTAGCCAAGCCGGATGCACCGCGGAATATTCAAACGGTTCAAACGGTCTCCCACGGTGGTGGGCAGGAACTCTACGGCAGCACCACCCGAACGCCCGTGAACAACATTGTGGCTACAGATCAGATCAACACAGAAAATATGACCAGGAATGTTTTTTCAGTGATTTCTATGAATAAGTAGAAAGTAGTAAAAGTGATTTGGTGTGTTGTCCCCTTTTACTAAAGTAAGTCGATACAAGTGTGTGTGTGTGTGTGTGTGTGTGTGTGTGTGTGTGTGTGTGTGTGTGTGTGTGTGTGTGTGTGTGTGTGTGTGTGTGTGTGTGTGTGTGTGTGTGTGTGTGTGTGTGTGTGTGTGTGTGTGCGCGCGCGTGTGTGCGAGTGCGTACCCGGTGAATGTCAAAGCCTATGGCCAGGTTCTCTCCTTTCCCCTCTTTGGGCGTGGCTCTCTTCTCTTTCTGCTGTAAGCAGATCAGAACCTCATCCTCCACCTTCTTCACATCGAACACAATCTAGACAGACGAGGAGAGAGATAAAATGTCACACACATCTGAAACGCAGGCACGCATCCCCCCTCACACACACAGTCAAATCCATTTGTAACTCTGCACAAATGTAACCAAATGGACCCGTAAAATTAACAATCAGGATTTTTCATCGGACTAGTGCCTCTGCCACTAACCCGACTCGCGGCCGAACCCAACCCGTTCAATTCATTTTATTGTGGTCGGGGCGGGGTTGACCCTCCCGACTACAGCATCCGCGATAATTGCATCTGAAGCTAATTACCCGACGCCACCCAACACACGTGTCAACTAACCAGGTTACGGGTAGACCCGCGCATCCCTACAGCAGACCCCCCTCAGGGGGTCCCCAGCTAATGTAGTTAACATAGCATCACAATCATTTTAACCACTTACTTTATCCATTTATATGTTGGCTATTCAAAAAGATCTACAAGCTCACAGTGCGTCACTTCGTGCCACGCTGCGAGCTTGTACATCTGCTATTTTTTAAATAAAAAATATCGAAACTGTTTGGGAAATGTTGCATAATTAAAAAAAAAAAATTAAACATGCATCTTCTCTTCTGGGGGTCCCTGGCACAAAACATTTTCCGTGGCAAAATATACATCATTTTGGGCGGTCCTTGACATGAAGAAGTTTGAGAACCCACTGCACTAACCTGTGGGTTCTGCAGGAACGTGACCTTGTGGTTGATGCAGCCTCCGGCCCGGTTGCGGAGCGGGTCCTGGCGGTGGACCCAGGACCCCTTCATGACCTCCTCCTCCCAGGTCTTGTGGATGCTCAGGTAGGAGGTGTTGATGAGGCGACACAAGATGAGGTCGGTGAAGTACTGGCTGAAGTCGTCGAAGGTCATCCTGGGTGGAGGCGGGAGAGGAGAGGACAGTGGAGGAGGAGCGAACAGAGTGCAGATATACCAACAGAGGTGAAGAAAGAACTCTACCGGGGGAGGGAGGGAGGGGGGGGAGGGTATACTGCACGTGTGAATGAAGGAGAGAGATAGAAGAGAGAAAGAGACAGAAAATGAAATGAAGGAAGGATGAGATCCCCGATGGGGTTTAATTTGTGACGAGGTGGGAACCTATGAGCTATGGGATGAGACAGGCGGGTTTAAGTAGGGTTCTTACCAGAGGTGGGAACCTATGAGCTATGGGATGAGACAGGCGGGGTTAAGTAGGGTTCTTACCAGAGGTGGGAACCTATGAGCTATGGGATGAGACAGGCGGGGTTAAGTAGGGTTCTTACCAGAGGTGGGAACCTATGAGCTATGGGATGAGACCGGCGGGGTTAAGTAGGGTTCTTACCAGAACTCGCCATCGTCTTGCACGGTGACGCCCAGCTTCTCTCTCTCACTCTTGCTCACTTTGTTCCACTCCTCTGAGCTGAAAAGCGCACGCACGCACGCACGCGCACACACACACACACACACACACACACACACACACACACACACACACACACACACACACACACACACACACACACACACACACACACACACACACACACACACACACACACACACACACACACACACACACACACACACACACACACACACACACACACACACACACACAGTTAAATGTCTACAGACAAGGAAAACAAAACAATCTTCACCACTGAAGGCTTGGACAGATGAGAATCGGTGGATTAAATTGTCAATTAAAGCATCCTTTGTGTTTGTTTATTTCAAGGCACTTTGAATTGCCTTGTTGTTGAAATACAAATAAACTTGCCTTGCCTTGCCTTGCCTTGCCTTGCCTTGCCTTGCCTTGCCATGCCATGCCATGCCATGCCATGCCATGCCATGCCTCAAAGTACAGTAATTCTAGGGAATTGACATTTCCCTCATTGGCCAGGGGAAATGAGCATACATACTGTAGGATGTATAAGCTACCCGTTTATAATTCACTGACAAGCCTGCACCTCTTGACAGTCAATCAGAATCCACGCAGTCACAATTCTTAATAAAATTGTGAATAAATTATTCAGCTGGCAAAGACGCTGAGCAAAATAGACAGAGTGATTGAGCGAGAAAGATAGTGTGAGAGAAAAACTGAGATGGAGAGAGAGAGAGAGAGAATACGCATTTTAAAACACTTGATTAAAGAAAATACTATATAATTTAAAAAGGACTTAAAGGACGACTTCACCCATTTTCAACCTATCTTCATATAATTGGTCCTCACTAATGCTCATGATAAAATGGTAAAAAAAATAAAAATGTAAAACTACTCGGTCTGTGTCTCATAGGAGAACTGCGGACAGTCCAGAAGGCAGGATTTTTTTTCCAACAAGATTTCACATTTTTTATTTAGATTTGTATTAACACGAAAACAATGGCTTCTATTATTGCATCGCGACTTTAGAAAGCCTGCAGTTTCTATTAGCTTGGATTCCCTATCGATGATGTCACTGGTAGACGGGATTCTATACTGGCCACAACAAATCAAAACATATGACTAATCAATATTTAAAAAAATATATCGAACCAAATAGGATTAGGCAAGACAAAACAAAACAAATATAGACCAAAACATAAGACTATATAAAACAAAGAGGAGACAAGTCAAAATATACTGTGTGATTAGATAAATCAAAGAGAGAGAGAGAGAGAGAGAGAGAGAGAGAGAGAGAGAGAGAGAGAGAGAGAGAGAGAGAAAGAGAGAACTCCCTGCTCTTTAATAACATTTGTCTCTCTTGGTCTCATCTATAATTTAGGTTCCATTATAAGCCAGCATTACCCATTCCAGCTCGTTTCAATGAGCAGGGCATCTAACAATATGGAAACACACAGTGATGCGGGGGAAGAGGTAGTGCAGCTATCGCCTCATTTCAATCTCTTCTATGTTCATCAGGGGTATAGGGATGGAATAAGGAGGGATGGAGGGAGGTAGGGAAGATGATGTTCCGAGCATAGGGCACACTCTAATTCATTTCTTTTCAGAAAAGCTTGCCGTCTGATTAAAAGGCCACTTGTGTGGACAAGTCATTTTGATTCACATAGACGTGATCGGAAGCTTTAAGCAGCTCCATGTAGACTGTCTGGGTGCTCCGTAGGGGGCCATTATGACTGTGAATAGGCAGGGATATGGCACCTGATTTGAGCTGTGCTGTCTCCATGATATTGCTTAGAATTTAAAGACTGAAACCTTTACAATAACCCGTTATAGCAAAATGTATTGAAGGTGGTCTGATTTAGTTTTTGTACCATTTTGTTGCTTTGCTGCTTATGCATTTTGCCATTAATAGGCCATTACTCAACTGTATGCCTTTTTTCAGTGGTGTGTTCTACCGTGTTACGCTGTATACGGCGTATACAGTACAGAATTTTTGGGAAAAAAGCATATACAGTCTACTAACCACTAACCAACCACCTTCGTCCATTGAAAACGCGTTAGCGTATCGCGCATATTATGCAGGGAATAATTATCGTATACCCTCCGAAAAAACCTAGAACACACCACTGCCTTTTTTGTTTAAGGTCACTTTGGTTCCGAGGCTACTTTAATACTGATTCAAATGCTGCCTCTTGCTATTGTCATAAATCCACTTTGTGTGGCATCCTCAAATGTTTCCAATCACATTTTAGCTATCAGTTCAGCATGAAACATATAATTTTAGTTTCAGATTGTGACTTGAACACAATTTATTATATTCTAAGGTTTCGCATACATCTCCATGGTTCATTTTATGATACCTCTCCTGAAAAACATGCAAGGCACCAATTGATATGTTATGATGGCAATTTGCATTTAGAGCGAAATGTTGTCAACCCTGTTAATTTTAAAAGGCTGTGATTATACTGTGGTAAAACAATCAAACCGGCACAATTCACTGTTCACTTTGTAAAAGATGCAACTGCACAATCGGATCTTCTTTATTCTTCTTCTTTCGGCTAATACCCATCAGGGTCACCACAGCAAATCACCAGTTTCCATCTGGTTCTGTTTTCCGCGTCTTCCTCTGTGACTCCGGCCACCTGCATGTCGTCTCTCACTGCATCCATAAACCTCCTCTTTGGCCTCCTATCCTCTTCTCCTCTTACCTGGCAGTTCCATCTTCAGCATCCTTCTCCCAGTGTACCCCTCATCTTTCATCCCCCCTCTGCAACATGTCCAAACCATCTCAACCTCGCCTCTCTTGTTTTATCCCCAAACCTTATAACCTGGGCTGACCCTCTAAAGTAGTCATTTCTGATCATGTCCTTCCTTGTTCCTACTAATGAGAATCGCAGCATCCTAAATTCTTCCACCTCCAGCTCCGCCTCCTGTCGTTTCGTCAGTGCCAACGTTTCCAAGCCGTACAGCATGGCTGGTCTCACTACCATCCTATACATTTTCCCTCTCACTCTTACAGGTACCCTTCTGTCACAAATCACTCCTGACACTTTCCTCCATCTGTTCCACCCTGCCTGCGCTCTCCTTTTTACCTCTCTTCCACACTCCCCATTCATTTGGATAGTTGACCCCAGGTATTTAAACTCCTTCACCTTTGCCACTTGAAAGACTTTTCACATTTTCTGACAAAAACTCCAGGTTTTTTCGGGCACAGTTAGCCCGGGGAAAGACCCACGGACCCGGGGACGGCACCGCCGCGTACGCCTCGCCAACCCGGATCCAACGAGCCCCCCGCCGGCCCTCTGTGACACACCTCTACTCCTTCCTGCATCCTCACTGTTCCACTGCTCTCTCTCTCTCGTTTAGGCACACAGATTCCTGCTGATTTTCATCCCTCTTCTCTCTATAGTGCACGCACCCACCTTTCTAGGCTCTCTTCAACCTGTTCCCTCGTCTCACTACACAATGTCGTCCACGAACATACATAGTCCATGGTTCTGTCCATAACCAATGCAAACAAGAAAGGGCTCAGTGCCAGTCCTTGATGCAGGCCCACACCAACCTTGAACCCATCCGTCACTCCTCACCGCTGCCATGCTGTCCTCATATATCCTGCACCATCCTGACATACTTCTCTGCCACACCCGACTTCCTCATGCGATACCACACTTCCTCTCTTGGCACCCTATCATATGCTTTTTTCTAGGTCCACAAAGACAAGCTATTGCATACACAACTGCACAATTGGATACATTCAGTAAATTGATTTTGGCTTCAGGTTGACGAATATATCTGGCAGACAGACATGTACGTACACACATGAACCCTAGAGTCCCTGCTCATGGGCACAATCCATCACATTGCGACACATTGTGAGATTATAGATCTACTAGTTTTGGCAAACAGATTTAGTGTGGAGGGAAAAAAAGAGCTACAGTATAGAGCCCTGGGGGACCCCATTCAATCATTTTGGGCGGGAACCCCTATTTACCTTTCAACCCCTTTTGGGGTTCCTGATGTACAGTATATAGAAACTTTTTTTTTCAGGATTGTCAGGATTTAGAAGGCGTTTTTAGAATCGGCCTCAGGTCAAATAGGTTAAGTGGTTAATTGAATTGGACATTGTAAGCAGCACATTGTGTGACAAAAACAAAGGCAATTTCTTTATATGTCACATGTCATCTGTACACCTGTGGTTCATATTAGGAGGTGTGGTCTCTGGGTTTACCTGTCACTCCATGGACCGCTCCACTCCTTCTCTCCCCAGGGGTTCCTCATGCGGATCATTTGCAGCTTCTCCGACTTGAAGAAGGCTAGCAGTCCATGGCCCAAACGCACCTTCTTTACATCGGTCACGGCGTACGCATGGCCTTTCACCAGGCCACAGTCTAACCGTGCCTCCATGTCCTCCACTGTGGTTGCCTGCAGAAAACCAAAGGGAATTAATTTGGTTGCCGTGTGCATGATTCCATAACAAATTAATATCACACAGCTATCAACACTCAAAAGTAACAGAGCCGCCATTAGGTGAAGGACGAAGTGAGTCATCGGGCCACGTTATCAGAAAATTAGTTGTACGATCAAATAATGTGTTCAATCCCCTTCTGTCCTACATGATGCATTTCATCACAGAGGTCATGTAGTATTCTCCTGACAAATCGGCTTTTCATGACATACAGACAGACAGACAGACAGACAGACAGACAGACAGACAGACAGACAGACAGACAGACAGACATGCAGCCACAGGCAAATATACCAGCAATGGTCTAGCATGCTAAACATGGTGTCTGTCCAAACACAGGCCTTGAAACGGAGCATTGAGAATTCCCTGCTCAATACATGATTGTTCCACTGCTTGTTATGAAACCAGTGAGTGATAGGGGAGATGAAATAAAGGGAAGAATGTGCTAAGAATCAAAAATGCACTGCTGTCTTTCGGGGGCTATTGAATTTCTAAACAGACAAACCCCACAACAAAAGATTGACAACCACACAACCCTGATACTAGACTCTAGACTAGAGCAAAGAATGATTTATGTATTCTCTCGTTGGTCCATCTCCCATCCAATAGCTTGAAGAGTTTCCATACATTCATCTCTAAACTGACAGTTGTATCCAGGGTGAAAATAAGCACACCAGTAGAAGAAGCCTGTAGCAGAGGCAGAGCAGACCTGCCTGAAACATAGAAGTCTAATATCTCCCATGTCCACCCTTTGGCTGGGTGGTAGATGTTTGGTTTCCCACGTGGGAGAACACGGTTCGAATCCATGCGGTAAAACAAAGGTCTAAGCAGGTCTACAAGCTCACAACATGTCGCTTTGAGCCACATTAAGAGCTTGTAGATCTGCAATTTTCACTACTTCTTAACCTTTTAAAAACAATATTTAATGGAAATGATTAGATTTTTTCACGAAAAATGTTGTAAACAAAATAAAGGGGATATTTACTCGCAACCCACAAAAATAGTGCCCCTACAAGACATATCCCTGTGTGTGCCAGATGAAGAAATGAGAGCCAAGGAGAGAGGCTGCATTTTTATTTAGGATGCTCAACATGTAGCCAACAGTCTTGCTGCCACTGTTTAGAAATGGGTTCACCGAGGTATAAACTCATGCATATAAAGGAGACGGAACACCCAACAACTGTGTTGCACTCGATTTGGAATAACAATGGCTGTATTATGAATTGGTTGACTCGACTATTGTATTCTGGGAATGGACACACAATACTAGAGACAATCAAAAGGTCAGACTCACTTGCCAGATGAGTACGCGCTCAGATAGATGAATGGAGTTGTTGGATTACGAGATAATTAACACAGGGAGGGACAGGCTGGCATGTAGACATGACAATAATTACAAAAACTGAAGTACAGTATATGATTTATATTAAGACGGTAAAATCACTAGGCCAATATACACTGTTCTGGCTTCACATCTTGCATAAGATGTGAGGTAAGACGTTAATCTGTATTCATGATATTGCCCTGTAGCCATCATGAAACTCCAATCCATCTTTTTTTGTTTGTGCAGTTTAAAAAAAAAAATTGGTCCATGCAAAATATTTGCAAATATTTGACTGCAGTGGAATATTTAAGAGAAAATAGCCAATCCACATCAGCTATTTTCAGATGCACCGACAAGTATTGTTCACTGGCACTCACTCTGATGGAGCAGCTAATGAGACCATCTCTGTTGTGGACCTTGAGGACTCTTTCAAACAGCTGGTTGCGGGCCACCTCGTCTGTGGCCGCCTGGCCCTCTAACAGGTCCACGGGCTCCGACACTCCCCCTGTGAAGTCCACCAGCGCGTCGGCCGTGTTGCCTCCATCCAAGGCCTCGTAGCAGCCATACACCCTGCAGGAAAGGAAGGGCCCGGCTTATAAAACTGATTTATACTCACAGCAGTTCTGTGCTGGCGTTGTGTACCGAAAATAGCCAATCTACAAGCTCACAATGTGTCGTAGCACGGCGATCTGAACAGTACATCTCCAATTTATGCTCTCCAAAGTGCTGACCATCTTTTCCTTATAAGAAATCTTTGTCATTGATGTATGAGGGAAAAGAGGTTCAAAGCAAATTTAAATGGAATATCTGCCTGAATGTGGCATAACAGCACAATTGTAGGCCATTCTGTAATTATTGCCTTTCCAAAATACTCTACTTGAATCAAAGACGTACTGATTTTAGAATGTACTCAAAAAAAGTACATGAAAAAGCGACACGTGCACAATTATAGTAACAAGAGTATTCATAATTAGTTTTTAGTCATAATTTTGCTAAAACATCTTTAGTAGTTGGGCGTTTGCAATGATTGCTCTAACACTGTCTTCTACTTATTCAAATGGAGATTTTGTGTACGTGTTGGCACTACTAACTTGGCATAAGCCTTCTCGACCAGGGCACTCCAGAACTCATTACTGTCGTCTGAGTGACAATACACCAACTGGTTGTCCACTGTGGGCAGTCGGTCGTCAATCACCACATCCACCCACTCCCCGAAACGCCAGAAGCGGAAGTGGAAGATGCCAGCGTAGGACTCTGGCTTCTCATCGTCCCATTCCTGCTCCTTCCAGTCAGGGATGACCTGTCGAGGGAAGAAGGGAGGGCAGAGGAGGTGGAAGGAGAGGTAGAGGAAGATGAAGAGGAACAGAAGGGAAGAAGCTGTGTCAGGCCGTCTTAATAACCCGAGAGTAACAAACAGCCATTGTCACAGCGTGACAGTCTTTCACTGTGTCTAACAGTGCCAAAGGTGTAATTCACATTCACACACAAATTCAACTTCCACCTACTGCACACATACAGTGGACATGCAGATAGACATATTGCAATAGTTACAGCAGTCACACTTTTTGTGCCCAAGGCACACCTAGGGGGAAATCAAAAACTCATGGCACACCTGTATTCATATCATTTATTTTTTAAATAATACCAAATAAAAAGTTTATACTTTCACAACGTGTAACATCAAAACGATACCTTTTTCTATAGTTTTATATTGCAATAATAATGTGTGGTTGTTACAAAATCCCAAGGCACACCTGGACTTGCCTCACGGCACACCGTTTGGGAACCACTGAGTTACGGTATTGTATAAGACCTTGCTGCTTCGAGTGCTTCAGTATTTGGTCTCTTACTATGACTATGACAATGCGAATTGCAAAACTGTGAAATATTGAAATATCATGAAGTACAATTATTAGGATTACACAATGAAGCGCGCACTGGCACTTTCACTCCATGAAAGTCATCCTCAAGCGACTCCCATTTCACCAAGTCTCTGAGTTTTGCTAAAACATCCATCAGTATAAACATAACGTGTCATTATGAAAACATAAAAAATGAAAGCGTCTGCAAAGTTGAGTGGCTGGATGCCCTTGGAGATCAGGAGGTGAGTGGACTAAATGGTTTTAGTGGTTCTTGTCAAGTGGCTCTGCAGGAAACAACATTCTGCTGATGGATGGAGTCTGGGTCTCTTGGACAGCTGGCTAATAGGTGACGCAGTAAGTAGTAATAGCCCCTTTAACCACTCAACTTCATATTTTGCACATTTTAAAAAATGCTCAGAAATTAGCACAACGGCAGATATTTTCACAGTTTTTGCATGAAATGAAGTATAAAATTAAGTGGTTAATCGATTTGTTGATTTGGAACCTCTAAGGTACCCTGGGGGTCCCTGGACCCCACTTTGAGAAGCACTGCTCTACACTGACTTATCGGAAGTAATGCACATGGATTGCGATTGCTGTCTGGCCAGGTCTCACTTGAGAATGCTCTCAACGAGATTACCAGAAAGATCCAGAAAGAAAAAAAATGAAACAAAAGCACGGCACCACAGTCCCTTGCAGTACTCTCTTTAGGGCTTTGAACTGTGAGAGTCCAGAAGAAAATGGAGGAATCCATCTATTTGTGTTTTGATTGTTGAACCCGCAGTTGAAGTTCTGTGAGAGCAGTCGTCTGTACTAGCTGACCTGGCAGCTTGCCAGAAACAGAAATGGCAGACGAGACAATCCCTCACTGACACGGACCCCGCAGACTCCAAGAACAGGGACCACTGGGAGTACGGTATTCCTAGGGTTCGATTGGTAAAACAAGAGGGGGGGTATATTCTTAACGACTTAATCCCTATATAATTCTTTGTACGACAAATGGCGAAAAGTGCCGATCTACCCTGCCCGAGCCTCTACCTCTCACCTGCCACTCACCTGTCAGTTAGCGCTAATGCAAACTCAAACTGCACAGTCTTGCTATTCCACAACTGCCTTGACTGACCCTTGTGCTGTAACAAACCCCTTGGCACAGTTCGTCGCTGTTCTTTGGAAACCTTGTATATGTCTAAAACTGTTACTTTTCAGGAAATTGAAAAAAATGTACTAATGCTGCAAAGTTGTGCACAGACCTGGTTGTGTCTAACTTAGCAGGTCTGAGACTGAGGGAACAAAAACAGAACAGAAAGAATAGAAAAGAAGAAAGTGAAAAGACACGAGTTAGAGAAATCAAGGCACGGAAAGGGAAGCAAGAAAGAGAGAGAGAGAGAGAGAGAGAGAGAGAGAGAGAGAGAATGAGAGTGAGAGTCAAGATACTCAGCTGCAGCAGATTGTGCTTTAATCCAGCCTTGCGTTTGCCGTTGACCTAGTTAGTCCCCTGAAGAGTGACATTAGAACGCCATGTCTGCCGACTTGAAGATGTCTTTCTGGATTGACACCCAGCTGATGGAGGTGATGCGCATGCGGGTGCAGTCTCTGCAGCAGCGGGGACAGAGAGCGGGGACAGGAACGCGAGCACCTGCTGCAGCCCAACAAGGCCGTCTACCGGCTGGACTTCTCGCAGCAGGCCCTCCGTGTCTCGCACTGGGGGGTGGACGCCGGACCTGACCCACCTGATGGCTCGGCAGCTACTGGAGCCTCCGGGGGTCTTATGGAGGGCGGAGAGCGACAGACGAGATGCGCCTTGCCAGTGTTACGAGGCCGACATGCAGGAACTGGCTAAGATGAGGGAGATTATATACTTCCTGTTTGCCTCCGAGGGCGGACTGCACCATCACCTTTACGGTGGCCAGCTGAGAGTTGGAGATCAACAACCAGACAGGTACAGTATGCACTGAGGTCCAATTTAAGGCTGGCCATTATGGCCAATTAACCGAATTAAAAGTTTTTTAAAAAATCTTATAAATCTCATATATCAATGAATCGACACGAAAAAAAATTATAGTTTTTTTTAAATGATCAACTAAATTGATTAGTCGGATTAACCACTTAACTCTGTATTTTCTTCGTTGTACAATGATGGCATACAAACATAGTAAAAATAGCCGATGTACAAGCTCACAATGTGTCGCGATACGTCGCGATTTTGTAGTTCTACTATTTTCACCAAGAAAAAAAAGAAATTCAATAATCGTAATCCAAGCAAAAGTTTGAAATAATCGTGATTCTTCAACAGACTGTCAATTTGCTTGTTTTGAGTTATAATGTGCTGTCAGTTGTTGATGTAGACCAGAGGTTTAGGTTAAAGCTGCATTTGTAGTGGCCTGGGTGCCTTTTCCAGCACAGCCATACCTACAGTATGTACATGGCTGTGCTATAGGCTGAAGAAAGTAAAAGAATCAAAGAACTAATCACTCACTGCAATATAACCTATTTCAGTCAATGATCTCCAAAAAAGGTGAATGAAATGTATATAAATTTGACATTTGGCAAATGCTCAATAAAATACTGGACAACATTTTTGTGCCGCAGTAGCATTTATAACTTGGGTAATAAATTACATTGATTACATTGTTTAATTTGAATCTATTATTTGTAAGTGTTCTATATGTACTCCAAATCCATCACTCTTTAAATGTGTATCAAACTACAATTTTTGTTTTTGTACACATTTTTGAGATTCGGCCCTCACACCCACGTTGCTCCGCCGATCCGACCAATAGGCCCTTATATGGAGATCTCTGTATCTGTCAGTCCTTGTCCCTTTTATGCCCATATATGGATATCCCTGATGTCATCAGTATGCACACACATATATGGGCATGCCCGCTTTTGTGCCCATATATGGAGCTGAGTGATTTGTTTGCGCCTGATGCCATGACGTCACATTGATGTTAGACAACACACTTCATATTTGGGCGTAGCTGCATTGGGAACTCCTTATATGGTTATGGCTTAGTCATAGGCACATGAGCGTGACGGCGTGTTCCGCCCGCCTGCCGGCCGGTCCTCCCTTGAGCCAATTTTAATCTAGGACATGGAGTATGGACTTGGATAAAGCTTCCTTGGGCTTGAATGAGAGCAAAAGTGTTAATCTTGCTAGTCTCGGTTTGATGCACAGCCAGCCTTGAAGGACTTAATACATATCTCACGTGAGAGTCACAAGTGTGTGTGTGTGTGTGTGTGTGTGTGTGTGTGTGTGTGTGCGTGTGTGCGTGCGTGCGTGCGTGCGTGCGCATGTGTGTGTGTGTGTATGTGTGTATGTGTGTGTGTGTGTGTGTGTGCACGGCAGAATGTGTAGTGAGTTCCTACTGCATCATCCATCTTCCCCCCCTTCGACCCTGAGAAACGACAGGCGGCCAACGATTACATCTGCACGGCGACCACCATCTAACCCCGTCCCTCCCCTGGGGTCACCCTAACAACATCACGTCACACAGGGAACAGACAGGGTGTGTGTCAGATAGAGAAAAGAAAAGAAACAGCAAAAGATATCATACCGGTACCCTGGGTCTGATTACGTTGAACCTGTCGCCTATTAGTGGTTCTCAACCAAAAAAAGACCATTACTGCATCAAAAGTAACCAACAAACTATACTATAAATATTGGTCAAACATTGGCCAAATTGTCAAATATTTTTTTGCCAATCTCCTGATGGGAGGTTATTAAAAATCTTTACCATATTGCGGGATTAGCACAGTTTGAAGGAAGACCGATTTTGGTAATGTATGTGTACTGTACCAAATTGCTGTACAATGGGCCAGGGAACAGGGAAAACTGTTGCGCCCTTCTTTGTCCTTTGGTAACGGTTGACTGCAGGTGCGGTGGTCTCAAAAATATAGAGTCTTGTTCTGCCAGTTTTCCTGTACAATGGGCCAGACATTCAAATATCATCCATAAAGCACTGCTATGAAAATACCTAAGCCATAAAAAGCGGAAGTGACTGACATACTGTAGGGTTTTGTTTGGTTATGAGTGTGCGTCAAGTGAAAGAGAGAAGGGGGCGTAATATAACACCATTTTTTCTGTCAACACTTAAGATACATTTACAATAAACATGGATGCAGATGGATGCCAGTGAGCCGGCAGATAGAAGCCAGCATCTACAATTACAGTAACGTTAGGACTTGAGAGTCTACTTTGAGCCGGACCATTTCACAGACTCAAGGGACCCAAGGGAGACCTGTGTACTTCTGCTGTAATGAGTCCTCTGGTGAGCCTGTGTTCCTTATGATTCTCACACTGAGATAATGGTTCCTAATGGTCCCTCACTCATCACCAGAGGTGAAATGGTCAACTAAACATATATGTTGGTCTCTATTTCATTGCTAGTACATGTTTAGTCTGAAAAGAACGTAATGCTGTTGTATCCACTTTTAAAGGGGTTTGGGGTTTTGTGAATCAAAAAAAGAAAAAAAGGGCCCCATGGCTTTTGAATGGTACCTGAATTCTACAAGCTCAGGATTTGAGATTACACAATATCATTGGCTAATTAATCGCCCCGCCAGGTCCTTTCACTGACCTTATCCACGACAAACCCACACCTGAACTTGAACTGAAAAATGTGCATGTTATACCTGAATTCAGGCCAGTTCAAGATGAATAATACACTGCGGGTTCAATAGCCATTACCATAAAAAGAGATCAAATGAAACCAATTCCAAAAATGTTTGTCTAATGCCTACATGATTCAAGTCCCTACTCCTTACATGATTCAAATTAAATACTCCATGTTCATAATGCTATTACACACATACTGTACCCTCACACCCAAACATCTGTGTGCCACATTATGGAGCTCAAAAGACAAACATGGTCAAAGAGAGCCAATGTGTAGACTCAGTGACACAGCTACACTGGGATGCACGCACGCGCACACACACACACACACACACACACACACACACACACACACACACACACACACACACACACACACACACACGTTTGTATTACTATACTTGTGAGGAAATAAACATTCTAGGATGTTGATTTTATGAATGCCATTTATTTTTATTTTTAACCCTCACCCTGAAGCCGAAAATAGCCGATCTGACATTGTAGGTCAGCTATTTTCGGCACGCCACAGCGCCGTGTAACAGTATAAATCAGCCATAACTCCAACCCTAACCCCTAAACCTAACCTCTATGTCTAATTCTAACCCTAACCCCACTGTACCTTTTCCTAATGGTAAGCCTAACCACAACCATTTCTCTGGTGGGGACAGTGAAAATGTCCTTACAACGTCTGTTTCTCAATTTATACTATACTTGTGGGGCTATTTGGCTCTCGCAAGTATAGTAATATATACACACACACACACACACACACACACACACACACACACACACACACACACACACACACACACACACACACACACACACACACACACACACACTTACTTTCTGCCACAGAGACTCTCTGGAGGCCAGACTAGAGCACGCTGCCACAAACCAGCAGTTCCCCAGCTGTCCCTGATGCAGATCGTGTGCACTGATGCCGTCCACAAACAGATGAGGGTCCTCACAGAGCTCCTGGGGACACAGAGTGAGACCAAAGAGATTGGAGAGTGAGAGAGAGTGGAGAGAGGCATAGACAGACAGAGAGTGGGACAAAGGGAGAGAGGGAGATATGAAGAAAGAGAGATAAAGGAGTGAGTGAGCTGCTAGCTGATAAGTGGTGTCTCGGAGGTGCTGAGAAGATTAATGTGGCACCACAGAGTCTCAACTTCACCACAAGTGCAGAGTCTCAACTTCACCACACAGTGGCTGTCACGATGATGACATTTTAGGAGGTGGCCATTAATTGTCATGCAAATAATTTCGATTAACGATTTAATTGTGTTTTTGGCATTGAACATTGGAACATTTAAATAAAAATTACATTTTCTGTTAGGCTTTGTAAACAATAATTGCACAGGGCAGATATGACAAATAACTTCAATATACAAAGAGATGACTGACAATGAGGGGCAGCAGGAACGGTATTATTTTGTCGCATTACTAAGCCAATAATTTGATGACGGGGTGGCTGGTCAGTAGCCCGGAGACTCTGCCGGTCATCAATGTCTCAGGAATGTGACAAAAGCTTCATGGGGTGTGCAATTGATAGAAAATATGTAATTTTTGGGGTGAACTACTCCTATAATTACTTCATGTGAACGCAAACGTACTGTGTGATGACATAGATAGACTCTTATGAATATAAATTAATCTTGATTTCATTCACCAGTTTGATTCCCATAGCTCACATTCCTCCAAACACACCGGATTTGAATTACAGAGCTACTCGGTTTTGAATCTCATTCAAGATGACGTCCAGACAGTAGTACATTAGTCATTTTGAACTTCAGCACACTAAAATATGTATCTGAAAACATTATAGGTTAGAAATAAGCAACATAGTATCAAACACGCTTCACACTGCCATCTCTCTTCCCTTGGGCAGCGAGGGCCGGCAGGCTACAAACACTATCTATAGCCCTCTGTAGCACACAGCTGCAGATAAAGAGATTCCACCGTTCCATAGCCTGAAGGGATGGGACCTTCTGATAGGTTGCAAGGCTGTTTCAGACTGAAACTTCAAAATAAAATTTAATTTCACCAGGACTTTAAAAAGGAGAAAAAGAAGTTGCAGACTCTGGCTCCATGTGCAGTGATTTATTTGATTGATGTTTCGGCCTGTTGGCCTTCCTCCGAATCAACAAATGGGCAGTATAACCAACACTGTGCTCTTATATAGACCACACCTACAATGAATGACAAAAACAGGAGTATCCATAATCAAAATAAATACAATTGTACAATTGCCTAAACTATTTTATACTTAAAAAAAAAAAGAATTATAGCGGAGATAGCCAATCTACAAGCTCACATGTCATGTGAGCTTGTTGATCTGCAAATTTTTCTGTTTAATTCTTTTTTATGAACATGTAGGACAAATTCTCAACAGATTAATTTACACAGATGAATGCAAACGATTCTGACAATTATGCATAATAATTGCGATTATATCGAATAATTGCGATGAGGCAATTAAGTCATAATTGTGACAGACCTACCACACATCTCACCACATTTGACAGTCGAGCTGACTAATAGCCAACTAACCCTTTTAGAGTGTTTATTTTATGTTTTTTTGGATTGATATATTCTGAATATACACACGTACAAGAGCATGTATCATCCATCCCCTCCCCATAAAAACCCACGGGAGCAAAACAATAAAAAAGATTGTAATAAAATTAGGCCCATGTGTGTTGCTAAGCTCACTGTAATATAGACCAATAAACATTTCCCTTGGGTTGAGACTGAATGTGCTTTATAGTTTTCTGAACCCCAGTGAATTTGTCTTTCGTGCTATTAGCGCAGTAGTTGTCTGATACTTTAGTGCAGAACCCGTTACCAGATTACCAGAGTGACAGTGGCTCTCAAAAAGTCAAGGACCCCCAAATTGGCTGCGGACCCCCATTTAGAAAATATTTTAGCTTGTAGATCTGCTGTTTTATACTATGACGAAGTATAAAACAACGCTTAAGTAGTTAATTGATTTGTTGCTATACAAAAAAATACGAAATATACTGGGGGGAAAAATGTATGAATCCAAAAAGTAATTGATAAATAATTGCTTAGAAAATAATGGATAGTTGCAGCCCCACATAAGGATGTGCTTAGCTTTGTCTCAGTGTGTGAATGGTGCTGTGTGGATAATGCATCTACTTGATGAGGCTGGCTGGGAGCTAGACAGGCCAGGATGGGTCGATGGGCACCTCGGCTATTACTCACCAAACAGCGGAAAGCACCCAATCATTTAACTGCTCTTTATCTAAACACACTTGCATGGCTCAATCAAATAAAGGTAGATAACAGACACGGATGAGACAAAGTGCTTGTGTGTGTGTGTGTGTGTGTGTGTGTGTGTGTGTGTGTGTGTGTGTGTGTGTGTGTGTGTGTGTGTGTGTGTGTGTGTGTGTGTGTGTGTGTGTGTGTGTGTGTGTGTGTGCCCGCACGCGCGTGTGTGAGTACTGTACTGTACACACATCAATATTCTGCACTACTGTAAACATCTTGTGTGGCGTGCTGTATGTGTGTGTACACGCAAAGACACAGGTTAAGGTAACTGCATGCTCAGATATGTGCATTCTCTCTCACACTCACACTCACACACACACACACACACACACACACACACACACACACACACACACACACACACACACACACACACACACACACACACACACACAGTGGACAACGCCAAGGTCAGGAATGTGCTGACTCTGCAAAAGGCTGTTTGCTGCAAAAGCAAACTTAGAATCAGAGGCCAAAGCCAGCCACTGCAGAGCTCCCTGGGGACAGCGTCTGTGACCGTGGTCGCCCACCCCAGCACACGAGTCACATAGCAACATGCATGTGTGTTTGTGTGCATATGCCAGTGCGATGACCCATTTTTATGGGTCGTGAATAAATATCAATTGTTTTACGTTTCCTACGATTGTTTTGTACAATTATTTCTAAAGATTTTCAACAAAGAAAAACAAAAATAAAGATTTCGATGAGGCGTTGTGAGCTTGTAGATCCGCCATTTTCACTGTTCTTTTTTAAAAATAGGGCTTAAGTGGTTAATTCATACTGCATTTTTGTAAGTTTGGCTCCCAGAGAGACATCAAATGTATCTTGCGCCCTTTTGCCAACACTGGCAAAGGGCGCAAGCTCCCCAGGCCAAACGGCCCACCAGGAGCCCTATAGGGGTTTTTGTTTGTTAACTTTTCATTATATTCATAATACTTTTTCAATGATGATGTACCAAGCAAAGAAAACACAATATACGTATATCTTCAATACTATAAAACATGGAAACATGGATATATAGTTTGATTTCTTTATAACCTGATATTGATCTGAGCTTGTGTTGCTTATTTTATCAAGTTATACACAGCTGCGTCTGTCGCTACTCCCTCGCCAAATCGCTGTGTCAACTTTATCTTAGAATAGGCCTTTTAATATTGTAGACTACCGTATCTACTATGTCTTTTTTTGTGTGCCATTTTTATGCTTTTTTCCCAGATAGTTACAGTGAGAGTGAGGCAGGAACAGAGGGACAGAAGAAGGGATGACATGCTGTAATGCGCCTCGGGTAGGATTCCAATTTCAAACTGAGGACAGCTGCAAGAAGGACTATAGCCTTATTTTTATATTGTATGCACGCTTACTCAGTGATCCACTGGGGAGCCCCTATACTTTGTCTGTTAAAGGACCTATCTTACACCCGGCACGAATAGGCACAAAGTGTAGCGCAATTGTCATTGCCACTTTAAAACCGATGCTGTTGTAATTTTCATGCCCAGTGCCCACGTTGTGTAAGTATGTCTGACCAGGCACATTGTTGGCACATTGATAAGTCAGAAAGCAATTGGGTTTTTTGAATTTTGTGCACAATGCCCCTCCCGTAAACCTTTCGCCAATCGGAATAGAATCTGAAAAGTGTAACAGATAGATCTTGATCACATGACTACAGAGATAATGTTTACCCATTTGGGTGAGTTTTGACAACATTTTTATGAATAGTATCAAAAACTGTGTTTTACCAAAAAACAAAAAAATATGTCAGGCGAAAATGGGTGCGGCCTACAATAGGAGTTGAGTCATTATCAAGGGAATCCAGAAAAAAGATTATGTACGACCTACGGTTCAAGAGTTATAGGCCAAAATGTGAAGAGCCCTGTTATAACGCAACCTTGAGGCTTCTTCTCTGGCCTACTGACACACTGCGCACACGGACAAACGGACTGGAGCGAAAACATAATCCCTGCCCCCGGCCGGAACAGCCTGGTGGGGATAATAAGAAATAAGGAAACAGTGAAGAGTAGCTGCTGCTGTGCATCTTTACACAGAGATGAGAGCGGTGAGGAGAGAAGAGACTTTATGGTTTATGCAGTCTATTTCAATAAGTAGACTACACTTTATTGCTGATAGAAAATGTGTTTAATTGAAAAACCTTTTGAATAAAGATGATAAAGATTTTTTTTTTTTTTTTACAAATATCACTTGTCATGTAAGAATGAAATGAACTCATAGCCTCTTGGGCTTTCACTATCTGTCTCTGCTCAACATGCAGCAGTAACAGGTCATCATCAATATCCATTTCAGGGCTCCAACACACAGTGTATAGTGTCAAGTGCAGTGTCCCTGACATACTGTAGGTACAGTAGTTTAAATAAAGAACCTAACTTAGAATGAGCATGTGATTATTAAGTTGCTATGTCAAGATATCACAGATGTCTCTGTACATAAATGAGGAGGAGGAAAGCGCGATTCTAAACTGCATGCCCAAAATATGCCACCAGCAGCACAGCCACTGTGGGTGGTTCACCCCTCGTTTCCACTTGATGTTTCAGTGAGCCTAGAGCTTTTGTTTCCCCTGTCTCCTGATATCATTATATCACATTATTAATGCCGCTCCTGTTCCTGTAGAAGATGGTTGCATGCTTTCACTTAAAGCGCGAGCTGATCTGTTTCCTCCGCAGAAAATCTCCTCTGTCTTGCCGAATCTGTCATTTTAATTACAATGCACCATGTGCAGGCACACCTACTGTAGCTCTTAAAGGGAATGGGAATACAGATTGTTTTAATTGATGTTAAGCCCAAAACACACAAATGACAATTCAGAGATTAAGTACAACCCCTTTGCGCATTACGCCTTAGTTTGCGCCCACAGTATCCGCCGTCTATCTATCAAAATTTGAGTTGAACACACCCCCAAGGCATTTGCGCCATGCACTTTTTAGATAGGGCCCTTGGAGTTTAAGGAGAACTTTGTATTTGCAGTGTTTCTCGCCAAAAACTAAGCTCTTCTCAATAAGAAATTGGTAATTTGTGTTCGATTGCAACTGCATAACAAGACAGAGTGTTCTACAAAATCACAACTCATGTCAACCACACCATAGTCCGTCTTGCATCGTTTAATTCTTATGTGCATTTCATTTCGATGAATCTATCACTGAGTTGGTAGTGTTGGCAAAGGCTTAACGACAAACATACTGCCTGTGGAGGCTGAGATAGTCAGCTCTCTTGGGTATTTAATCCTTGTGTAATAAAAGCATGGTGCTGCTGGGTCACAGTGCCTGGCCTGTCCCTGTCCATCGGCGGGGATGCTGGACCATTCGACCATTTATCAACCGATGCATGCGACATGTGCTGTATTTGGTTTGTCCATTGTATCACCATGGGCAACCGTTTTCTTTTCCGTGTTCTTCAGGACAATCTTTGCAGCTTGCTTGGCTCAATAAGTGACAGCTTGTGTTTATGATAGGATATTGGCTATTTGATAGTTGTGAATCTTTAAACGATTTTTATCAGAGGGACCCCTCAGGAGTTCTCTGCCTCCTTTGTGCTGAGAGTCTAGCTCCGCCCCTGCATGGCTCATGTGTGACTGTGCGCTCATTCGAAGTCTTCGCGTACTTGTCAGAGAGAACGGCTGCATGCGCGTCTCAGTAAGTACGCTAGATTACATTACGTGAGCAGAGTTAAGATCTCTTTTTCCCCCCCTCAGCATTATCATTGATTTCTGGGCTCTGAATACAACTCCAGGCTCCTTCCCCCTGGCCCAGGGCTGCGGATCGACTCAGGTGGAAGTGTAATAGAGTATTGATCCATGCCCGGGCCTACGGACACTGAGGTAATGTGAATATCGTGGCTGCTGCCGGCGGAACCTAATAATTTATGCCATGCTGAGACCCTGACCACCGGCCCCACCGCACATCCTTAGGCAAGTAGCTAGCTATACATCAAACAACTTATGAGTACGGCCTTCCATCATGGCATGTCAACATGCATGATGCACACTCGCACACATCTGCACGCACGCACGCACGCACGCACGCACGCACGCACGCACGCACACTCTCTCTCTCTCTCTCACACACACACACACACACACACACACACACACACACACACACACACACACACACACACACACACACACACACACACACACACACAGATAGAACACACACACACACACAGATAGAACACGCAAAGTCTAAAGCACTGCAAGACCGCTCCAAATGTAGCATGGATCTAGCCCAGAGGTCTTTAACGTTTTTCCCCCCTTAGGTGAGAGAGAGATGACGCAGGGACCACCCCACTACATATCCTATATTAAAATTGCCTAGAGGGTCAACACACGGCGGGCGGGCGGACGGTGAGTGGTGGACGTCACAAACGTAACATGCGGACCTGCGAGGCACACCGTTGCTCCACTGGTCAGGGGTCTGCCATCAGAATACCCACACCAGGGGCCCCATGTGGACCTCATTTGTGCAACATAGGACTAGGTTTGAAGGGTAATCTAGTTGTATAAAATTGTGTTGCAAATTAAACTTTCCATAGATTTCATAGATAGCTTCATAGACTTGTTTGACAGCACTGTCAATGTGTAGCGTTGAGTTGGATTCATGTTAATATGTATTTTCAGACAGTTAACCACTTAAACCCTCAATACTTTGAAAACTTGTACTTTGTCTGATCTTTTTCCCCCTACACCAAACCTCTTTGCAGAAAATGGCCAACCTACAAGCTCTGCGAGGCGTTGTGAGCTTGTAGATCGGCTATTTTCGGCAAAGATGGTCCCCAAAGAATGTTCCCCAAAGAATAGGGATGCTAGGGTTCAAGTGGTTAATGTAGAAAAAAAAAGATCCTATCACACACATTTGGTGGCCCCCCTGTAGTAACTCTGAGGACCCCTTACAGGTCCCGGACCCCCTGTTGAAGACCCCTGATCTAGCCTGTTGTTCAGCAAAGCCAACCCCAATGAACAGATAAATGGCCCGCACATTTTATAACTTCACATCTATCGTCAGACAGGATATAAATAAACCCCAACTAATCAGAAGAGGAGATGGATGCAAGAGAGAGAGAGAGGGTCAGAGTGGGAAAGAATGATAGCAAGAGAGAGAGAGAGGGAGAGAGAGAGAGAGAGAGAGAGAGAGAGAGCGAGAGAGAGAGAAGGAGATTTTATTTGAGCTAGTTGCTATTCATGCCCCATGCTCTGCCATTACATTTACAATACACATGTCAGGCATTTAGTAGCTGAATGACAGTATGTGAGAGGGTAAAGATTCAAGGACATGTTGCACAAATTGGTCGTTAAAGGGATCAGACCTATGTGACCTGTTTGGTTAACCCATTAGGGCCTATCTCTTCTACTCTTCACAAAATCTTTTCAGATGGGGGTCCGCAGCTTAATACATACATCAATTTGGGGGTCCTTGACATGAAAACGTTTGAGATCCACTGGTGTACACACTAGTATGACACTATCTATCTATCTTGCATCCATAAAAAAAAGACACATTTAACCACTCAACCACATGAACCCTATTATCCCTTTTCTCTGCATGTCATAATAGGCGAACATTAAGCAAAAATAGTCAATCTACAAACATTACATTTTTGGCACTGAGATTTGGTGTAAAAGGAGGGGGCCAAATATTGAGCCCTGGGGGACACCAGTCACTGATATAGGGTTTAAGACTAAACCCGGGCGCGCGGGCCTGGTGCTGTCCTAGCTTAACCACTTAAACTTTAAGTGGTTAAGCTAGGACAGCACCAGGCCCGTCCACCACATACTGGGCTGGAGAGGAGGGTTAATGCAGGCTCATATCATATCTCTGATGCTGTGTTCACACTGGCAGCTACAAAAGACACAAAACTACAAAGCAACGCAGCATTATCTGTCATTGAGTCACTGTTGAACTGTTGATCAACACGGTTGTTGACGCCGCCAAGCATGCGTCGGACTAGCGAGAATAATATAAAGGAAAATAAAGCCTGGGGTTAAACAGAACATGGAACTAGCAGATGAAAATCATTAGTTTTTTCTCCCATTACAAGCAGGAATTGTGTGGAGGGTGAAGGTGAGTGGAAATGGTTAAACAACACTTGGTGGTTTTGTAGCTTTATGCTGTAGCTGAAGTTGAAGCCGGCTCAACTTCGCTTCGTAGATTTTGTAGCAGCTACAAACGTCAGACGTCGCTTTGTATCTTCATGTCGCTGGCTTCCATGGTTCCATTGAAAATCAATGGCAGCCTGAAGCTTTGTATCTGCCGGTGTGAACACAGCACGAAGAACCACAGAATCACACTGCATATAAAACCAGAGGCCGTTATTGACTGATGTCAGGTCTGTCTATGTGTGATGAGAGAAGACTGTCACCTCACCTCGTGTTCTGTCAAGGTCTTGACTCGTGATTCACTGTGATATTTATGACAAACTGCATCACCATTAATGTACAGAAACGACATACAGTAATAGCCAAGTACCGTACAGCACAAGCTTTACCAGTGATTAACAGTACAATATGCAGGTCCATTTTCCAACACACTATTCATTGTTATTATTAATGTTGTTGACATTCTATCTATCCATCTACAGTATCTATGAATAACATATTCATCATATTCATATCCTTAGCATAATTCCCGTATTCTTTCTCCGGTTTGAATGTTGGTTCATGTGCACGGTTGCAGGCGGGTGCGCAGAAAAGTGCAGGTGGGTGAAGATGTGAGGTCAGGTGACATCATAGCCGACCTACGCGTCACTATATCAGGGCATTTTCGAGGCATTTTCCACCCATACAAGAGCTTTGCACCTGTGCAGTCTGAAATGGAACACACCACGGAGAAGGCTATTTTGGGGGGGGCTTTCAAAATACTTAATTAATATGTGCTTTCAAACTAATTAATGTGTTCTCAGACTGTCCAGTAGTAGACAGCCAAATCAGTGGTGCTTCATCAAATGTCTCCCTTGGCACAATTTAGGCGAGCAGAAAGCGTTGTTTTGTACACAGCATTTAATGCCCAGAGACTGCATGTCTTAGCTTTTCAAACTGGATCAAAATAGCCTAATTAGTGTTGTGCTGCAGACTTGTGGCGAGAGGACGGTGAGGTCTCTCCAGAGCGTGGGTGGAAGGATTTACAAGAGCAAGAGATGAGAAAGTAGAGGTGAAAAATGAAAGATGGGAAAGAAAAGATGAGAATGCAGAGTGTAACTCAGAAAATGTCAGAGTTAAATGAACACTGAGGACTTTACTCTGAACACTTGTTGACAATAACCTAGATTTTTTAAATTAAATAACGCAATAAAACAAAGCTGACCACATTTGTAATTACATAATTCAAAATACAGTACATGCATTTAAAATACATTCACCATGAAGGGTTTGCATTATTATGCATACATGATATTAATCACTTAAACCCTATACTTTGTTGACCGGAGTCCCACAGGGGTCTAGAGACCCTCCTTTTTTACCCTCAACTCAAATGTCTTTGCCAAAACACAACACGCTGCGTTGCGATGAATTGTGAGCTTGTAAGCGGCTATTTTCACTGAATGTTCACCCCTGAATATGCTAGGGTCCCTGCGGTTAACCCTCTCTAAGCACTGCAGTTTAATGGAACACCATTAGTGATGCAGAGACTTAACAGATACAGACAGGACAACTTCTGATATTTAAATCCTAGACCGTATAAACATCAATATCAGTTTTCTTTTTTCATATTTATATGGAAATAACTTAAAATGAGAAGTTTTGAAAAGGTGACCCTAGTCCAGTGGTTCTCAAAGTGGGGTCTGGGGACCCCCATGGGTCCTTGAGGGGGTTCCAGGGGGTCTCCAGCAAAAGTAGTTAATATAGCAGATGTACAAACTCACAGCGTGTCACTGCGAGCTTGTACATCTGCAATTTTTGAACAGTTTTGAAAAATATCGAAAATGTTTGGAACATTTTGGATCTTTCTTTTTAATTTTTTTTACATACATTTTCTCAATTTGGGGGTCCTTGACACGGAAAAGGTTTGAGAGCCACTGCCCTAGTGGTAGCAGAATGGAACTGCACAGTGATGACATGACGAGTGGAGGAAGCTGCAGCAGCTGTACACTGCATTGCCAGTACTTTGAGAGCAATATTGGCCTATAAAGGAACATTGTAAATGTCTAGCATTTCAAATAGAACAGATATATTTGCAAAGCTCTGGAAGCCTCTCTACTGTAAAAATGTTAAATTAAATGTATATTGATGATCTAAACATCCTTGTATTTGTTTACAGGGAGTTTAAACACATTTTTTCCAACGTTTTTAAAACATATTGTTTCATGTGAATGCCAAATTATAACATATAAGTACTGCCCCCCCCCCTCCCTTTTTTCATTTCACCGTATTTGAATAGCAAGCAGCATTTAACCCGAGCATCCATATTCTAGGGGAACATTAGCCGATCTACAAGCTCACAACGCATCAGGCTGTGGATACATTGTGAGCTTGTAGGATCGGCTATTTTTGGCAGAACTTTTTAGTAGAGAAAGAAACGGTTAAAATGATCTGTTGAACTGCCTTTCACCTAATCATTATGCTGACCCTCCCCGTATGGCTCTCGCTGCCTCCCACTTCTTTATGCCAGTGGTTCTCAAACGTTTTCATGTCAAGCACCCCCAAATTGATACGTATTTGGCTGCACACAAGATTTATTGTGTTAAAGTAACTGATTTTGATACTATTTTTTAACCAATTTAGCTGGGGACCCCCTGGAAGCACCTCCAGGAACCCTGTGGGTCCCCTGGACGTTACTTTGAGAACCAGTGCTTTTATGCCTCTCTCTGCTGAGCAATCCCACGCTTCGCTTAACGGGCTGCCTGACGTTGCCACGGAGACCGAAACATACAATCTGCGTGACCCAGTTTCCATGGCAATAAACGCTCGCTGTCTGTGCGGTGTCATGCATCCGGAAGAAGAAGAATATTCTAAAGCAGGACCACTGGCGTCTGCTGAGTGGAAGGATGCTGCTGCTGGTGATGCTGCGTGCATGCGAGCATATGTGCGTGCGTGTGTGTGTGCGTGCGCGCGCAAGGACAGATTAGCCATTGGTCCAGGGGCCCTTGACTCTCAGGGGAACTAAAGGATGATCGGGGGTTAATCCGTCCCTGTGTGTGCATGCATATGTGCAGCATGTCAAGGACCTCCAAGGACCTGTCAAGGGCCCCCCAAATTAATATGTATTTGGCAACGGAACTCCATCTGAAGAGATATTGTGTTGTTGACCCCCATGACAACACAACAAGATTTGTTTCAAGGGTTTCAAAGGTTTTCCACATTTTTCGCGAGATTGGCTATTTTCGAATAGCTGAAGTTTACAATATGGCAGTGGTCCGCATAATAAGGGTCCATTTGGTTCCATTTGTACACTCTCAGAGTTACTATATGGGGGTCCTTGAAATGAAAAAGGTTGCGAACCACTGCAATAAGGTTTAAGTGGTTAAATTGAATGTTGATGCTATATTATAACTAATTTTGCTGAGGGCCCCCGGGAAGTTGTGTCTCTCTACTCTTACCTGTATCTGTGATGTGTTTCCTACTGCAGTGTTACTATGACAACTGAATTTCCCTTGCAGGATCAATAAAAGCACTGGTTCCGACAAAGTAGGGTCCGGGGACCACCAGGGGTCCTTGTGGGGGTTCCAGGGGGTCCCCAGTCTAATTTGTTAATATAGCATCAAAATCAGTTTAACCAACTTAACCCCTATATACATCGGCTATTTGAAAATAGCCGATCTAAAATGTTGTGAGCTTGTAGAGCTGCTCTTTTCAACAAATCTTTAAAAAGTTTAAACAAAAATAATTTTGAAAAAAAATGAACACCACAAATATTGCATAGGGTTCCCTGGCACAAAATATATTCAGATTGGGGTACGCAGGAAAATACATATTCATGTGGGGGATAGTCGAGAGCTGGGACTACAGTTATGCACAGAGCCTATACAGGTCTGTGTATCTATCTGACTATTCTGTCGGGTGGTTGGCTGCCGGAGGCTACCACTCACCCGCGGTCTCTTCCACACCACGCGTCCGATCCTGTTGCCATGGATGAAGAGGGAGTCGTCCGTGGCGGGGAAGCGGGGGTCCTCGAACAGCAGGCCGCTCTGCAAGCACTGCCTCTTCAGGGTGGAGTACTGCTGCCCCTCGAAGGTCTTTATTGAAGTAAACATGCTGCAGCCCTGAAGGGAGCACCAATAAGCAAAATATATAATGTACTATGGCCAAAATAGGCCATATTTAATAACTTTATACTTTAAGAATGAATTAAAATAGCGGAAATAGACAATCTACAAGCTCACAATGTGGGCTTGTATATCTGCTATTTCCGCTGCTTTTGAAAATGTTTGAAAAGGTAATTTTTTCAACATTGAAACGATTATGACGATTATGCAAAATAATTGTGATTACAACAATACTATGCAAGAAAATAATAGAGCTAATACTGGATTAGAATATATTAGAAAACATAAGAAGTTATTCTCACAGGTGCACACACCAGCAACACACGCACACGCGCACACACACACACACACACAGAGGTTTGAGAAACTCATTTTGTCTCCTACCAGTTCACACTAGTTCTCTCTCTCTCACACACACACACACACACACACACACACACACACACACACACACACACACACACACACTTACACTATGAGCCTTTAACAACCTTTGCAAAATGGAAATGAGAGGTTCCACAGTTCCTTCCTGCAGTGGATACAACCTGGACGTCAATGGATCAAAATTATTCGCCTGTCAATTCACCCCTGAGGCCTAATTAACACCACTGCATTGAACACAGCGCACACACATGCGCACGCATGCACACACACATGCACACACACACACACACACACACACACACACACACACACACACACACACACACACACACACACACACACACACACACACACACACACACACACACACACACACACACACACGCGCACACACACATTGATCTGCCCACAGAAGGATGAGCTAGGCAAGAGGAAAAAATGAGGCTGGCGAACTCCATCGCTAAACCAATATCTCCAGAATGTGATAGGGTGAGCAAGTGTGTGTTGTGCACGTGGATAAGTGCATGCGTGCGTGCGTGTGTGCGTGCGTGCGTGCAGGGAATCTCTATTCCCTACAGGGGAATAGAAATGAAATCCATGGAGATCAATGACAGCCTCTTGTCTTCAAGGTTAATGTGACAGCTGGCTATTTGTTTGACCACATCTCTTTTCATTCCATAGGTGCAATCTCATTTCTGTCTACTGGATTGTTACATTTGCTAATGCATCAGTCGGTCTGAGTGAATAAAATGTACTAGCCGACGTATAGTAGGCTATTTAACATGCAGTACTAGTTTAGTTTAGTAACATACTAGTACAGGGGTCTTCAACAGGGGGTCCGGGATCCATAGGGGGTCCTCAGAGCTACTATAGGGGGTCCGCCAAATCTTTGTGTGATAGGATTTAGTTTTTTTACATTAACCACTTGAACCTTAGCATCCCTTTTCTGAGGGGAACATTAGCCAAAAATAGCAGATCTACAAGCTCCCAACGCCTCGCGCTGCGAGGCGTTGAGAGCTTGTAGATCGGCTATTTTTGGCAAAGAGGCTATAGGTGTAGAGGGAAAAAAGAGCAGACTAAGTAAAAAAAAACTTTAATTTGAAACACAATGTTATACAATATAGAGTAGGGGGTCCCTGCTTCATCTCTTTCTTAGCTAGGGGGTCCTTGGCCTGAAAACGTTGAAGACCCCTGTACTAGTATTCACAATAATAACTAGTAATAGGCTCTATGCACAGCAGTCATATTGGAAATAAATTGGGCCTCTTCCTTACATCCTTCACAGGTGGTACCAATTACAGCCTACTAATCAAGGCTCTGTTCCATTCAAACAGAGTCAGGGTGCTGATATTGTGCATGTTGGCTCACTGGAAACTCTGCTAGACCAGTGGGTCTCAAAAGTGTGGTCCAGGGACCCTCGTGGTTCCTTGAGGGGGTTCCAAATGACCCCTTACGGGTTTGTAACTCTGAGAGTGTAGAAATGAGAGAGAGAGAGAGAGAGAGAGAGAGAGAGAGAGAGAGAGAGAGAGAGAGAGCAGAGATGCTTGCAGCAGATCTCTTGAGCTTTGTCAAATCTTGTCTCAACTGCCTGGTTTAATCTGCTTCTGACGTTGAGACGTTGAAGTTTGACAGCTACACAATCCTGAGTGTCAATTCAACTATTTTGGTTCAATTTGTACACTCTGTCGGAGTTAAATTAGCACTGAAGATTTTACTATGTACGGGAATACACAACTACAGACATATCGCCCTGTGCGAGAGGAGGACCACAGGCACGCTTTCCACACAGGCAGCTTCATTCTTGATCTCCAAGACTGAATATTTATGTGACATTAAAAAAACTACAGTTATAATTTAACCCATTAAGACCGGGAACACATCTGTGTCATTTTAAGATTTCTTTGGCTATTCAAAAATAGCAGATATACAAGCTCATAGCGCAGCACCGAGTGCCGCATTATGAGCTTGTATATCTGCTATTTTTTGAAAAATCGTGGAAACTTTGTGCAAAACTTTGAATATATGTTTTAAGACGAAAATCTTTTACTCCGATCTGTGCTTATTTTTTTTTTAAATAACAGATCTACAAGCTCATAGCGTGGCACTCGGTAAGCTTGTATATCTGCGATTTTTTAATAGCCAAAGACATCTTAAAATGACACAGATGCGTTCCGGTCTCATTGGGTTAATAAAACTACAAAGTTATCATTTAATGATATGCTTGAATGAGATTAAAACAAAAGAAGGAAGCGCTGCATGAATCAGTGGCTCTCTCGACAGGTGGTCTTTGGTGGAACAGGTAGGGTACAAATCAGTGGTGCCATTTCTGGATCAGGGCCCACCGTGGGCCCACTGGCCGTATGGAGCATGTTCATTTTTTTGATCAGTCAATCGATTGTGAACGAACGAACGTCATATTATCATTCAAATCTTAAGTGTTTTGCTAGTTATTTGGGGGCCCACTTGCAATATCCCCATGGCCCACCAGTGGGCCCCAAGCTCACAGGTTGAGAACCACTGGTATAGATGATAAAAAGTTCAAGAAGAATGCTTTGTTTCCCCAGTGGTAACGACTGCAGACTAAAAGGAAATCCACGGCACTGAAAATATAATTTTATCTAGAGCAAGGCAACGATGAATGATTGAATGAGATGTTTGTCAATGGATTACACTGTAAGGACAATATGCAATTATTTCTTGCATGCCATTATAGTTTATATAATACGACCCATTATCAAGTACATATTGCAATACCAAATGAAGCAACTCCAATTAGATCTATGAAAGTCAGAGTCATTTATTATTAGACCTGATTGATCTGTTCATCTCAAAATGTAGTGAAAATGAGTTGAACAGAAATTGGAGAGATGCCCAATTAAAGGATAATAATGCAAACTCTTCATGTATTTCGATTTTCATTTTCCCGATGGTGTAAACAAGGAGGGGACAAATAAATAATTAATGAATACGTTCAGAAGTAAGGAAATCACATCCATCAACTTCACATTCTTGAGTGTAATAGACACGAACAGAACAAGGATATTTGTTGCCAGGGTTTTTCCTGCGTAGAGGATTTTTTTCCTGCCACTCAAACAGGTTTTATGCCCTCAAAGGAAAATTACTAACACCAAAATGATTTGGTGAATTTGGTGAAGAATTCAGAATAAAAGTATCATTGTTATTTGCTTATCAACAAACAAACAACGGGAAAATACATATCTGTCAAATAAGGTAACACAGGCTCATTGCCTTTTATTTGTTGCGCATAGTCACGACACGGACCGATCGACAGTAACATTCTGTGTCAAGAAAAGCCCTGGTAAGGAATTAAAGTAGCATCTCTATCTCTATCTCTATATTAATACAAACGCCTAGTGGTAGGACTTCCGCGTTATCGGCAAAGGGGCAGCGTTTGGCTGTATCGTTTCCTGTTTCCGTTGTATTCCTTGCGTGATTCTTTGTCTCTATTACGTTATGTTCCAGCAGACCTCGTGTCCAATTTATTTTTTATTTATTTAAGTTATTGTCTCCGCCAGGCCGAAAGGCATGGCCGAGACTATGTTTTGCACCCTGTCCGTCCGTCCGTGTGTCCGCGTGTCCGTGTGTCCGTGTGTCCGTCTGTCTGCGACACATTGGCCTGTTATAGCGTCACATTGCGACACATTGGCCTGTGATAGCGTCCGTCTGTCTGCGAGCAGCTAATCTCCGGCACTGTTGGCCCGGTCGCTGCAAAACTGTGCACATTCCCACTAGGCCGAGGAAGAAATGCCACTTGAGCATTTTCAAATCAACCTCATGGTGACGCTATAACAGGCCGATTCGCGTTTTTACCTATAACTGCACTGATATGCGTGAAACTTTGCACGCACACTCCCTAGAGGCCAAGGAAAAACCTTTGCATTTTTCACATCTGCCTTTTAGAGTGCCACCAGGAGGCTGACTTTAGTAAAACAATTATTTGCTATTACTCCTTCACAGTGGCGTCGTTAGGGGTGGGCTTCGGTGGCTATAGCCACCAATGTTTTGTCCAAAGCCACCAATAAAAAAAAAATTAAAATAAAAAAATTAAAAGTTTTCTTTTTTTTTTTTTTTATTATATATCTATCACCCTAACCTAACCCTACCCCTAACCCTAAAACCGAAATAAAGTAACAAAAAACGGGGGGAAAAGCACCCTAATCCGCGAAATCCGCGGATTAGGGTGAAATCGCGCGCGCGCGCGGGAGGAGGGGCACATGCACGCGCGCTGCGCGCGCGTGCATGTGCCCGTTGCCTGCGGGGCTAAGCCCCCAACCTAGTAGAGACCTAGCGACGCGTCTGCTCCTTCAGATTCTGTCCAAAAATCACGCAAATCGGTACACAGTATCTCTATAGTCATGTGATCACGACGGATGTGTCTGATATTTTATATTCCATCCTAATTGGCTAACATTGGCTTCCAAAGTTTGCAGGATAGGTCCGTTTTGAACAAAATGCCTCAAATCATGAATGCAGCGTGCGATTTCCGTGAAAGTTTGCATCCACTTTCCCACTGGGCCAGGGAACAAATGCCACTCTTTACACATTGGCCTGTTATAGCGCCACCAGCAGGTCTAATTTAGCAAAACATATTTTTGGAACAAAATGCCTCAAATCATGAATGCAGTGTCCGATTGCCGTAAAAGGCCGAAGAGGAAATGGCACCCTATTCACATTGACCTATTATAGTGTCGCCAGGAGGCCATAAAAACCTATCTGACCTGGTTCACCTATGTGTGCTCCGAGGAGCAGTTTTTCTAGTTTGGTCCATATTTTGCCTCAGTAGCAAACTATTCTATCCTTCTTCTTCATGTACTTTCCGCAACACTGGATGACTTTTATCAAGCAATCCTATACAGCCAATCCTAGCGTACATTTGGTTGGTTTGATAAATCTGACGGCTGAAACCGAGCGTCATTTAAATAACACGCCCTTAATTATTCTCGAAACAACCGCTTTTACGACATGAAGAACCGGAATACGGCCAAAAAATAGCATGGAGAAGAGTTTCCCCGGCCCGCCTAACTGCCTGTCAAGTCACACACACACACACACACACACACACACACACACACACACACAGTGTGTGTGTGTGTGTGTGTGTGTGTGTGTGTGTGTGTGTGTGTGTGTGTGTGTGTGTGTGTGTGTGTGTGTGTGTGTGTGTGTGTGTGTGTGTGTTGTTGTAACTGTCACCAGGCAGACATCGACTCATAGGAACACACGCCTTGCCCACACATAACTAAAAGTCTGCAAATATTTTGACTGTGCGCACTCTGTGCCGATCTGTTGTGTGGCCTCTGTTGTTGCATCGCGTTTGTCATTAAATACGTAGCCATGTGCAATAACAATACTACCGATACCGATATTGTAGGCTACTAGTTAGACAACATTTGCATATGCATTTGATATTTGATCATATAATTACTGTCGGGCAGAAACCTCTTTTGTCCATATGTAAACCTTTGTGTTTTTTTTCGGATGATTTACTGTACTTGATCATACTACAGCGTCACACAAAAGCATCAAAAGTATGTGCAAAGCGATGCATTTCGAGTATGTCGATCTGCTACTTTTGCTATTTTTGAATTTGAATCCTGAAAAGTAACAGTTTCCACCCGACAGAGATGATATACAACAGGCCAACTCTTCCCATAGCAGGAGCCCCTCAGTCTTTAATGTTGAGTACTACAACATCACAGTAGTGCAGAGAATATCAAACAACTAAGAAGACGCTTATAACCTTATAGCTACACAGCAGCTGGCACCAATTCAAGTGAGAAGTGAATGTAGTCATGCTCTAATGCACAATACGATTCTCTGTGATAATCTAACTCTGAGTGTAAAAATGCACCCATTTGAGCCCGAAAGAAAGAAAGAAAGACAGAAAGAAAGAAGTGAATCTACACTTTACTTAAAATACCACTTAAAATATAAAAACCTCAATCATTCAAACCCATTCATCTTCATAATGGATGGAAACACTAAAGCCTAACTTATATCTCATCATAAGACGCTGCCATGCCCCGAAAATAGCTGATCTACAAGCGCACAACGCGTCCCGGAAATCGGCCATTTTTTGGTGTGCAACACTGCCGTACACTGCCGTAGCATAAATTAGGCAAAACAAGGCTGCAACAACTGGGACAGTTTTTTTGCCACTGCCACAGGCTTAATTAAAGAAACTATCCAGAAACGTAACATTTTGAGAGATAGCTGGGAAACTGTTGCGTAAGTGCCAGAATAAATGCCTGGAGAAGCGAAGGGGTCACAGTTGGAAGCTAAATGTAACAGATGGTGTGGTGTCTTGGCTCGTGATTGCAATGGGAAAACCATGCTGTCATGCGCATTCGGCAGTGGGCCTGTACCAGCGATGGAAGAAGTACTCACATGTGTTTTATTTAAGTAAAAGTATCAATACTGCAATGTAGAAATACTCTGTTACAAGTAAAAGTCCGGAATTCAAAATGTATTTGCGTAAAAGTACAAAAGTATTGGTATTATGCAGAACGTCCCATTTCACAAGTTTTCAAATGTATAACAATAGCAGATCTACAATCGATCGGCTATTTTCAAATGGCAGAAATGTATATAGGGCTGAAGTAGTTAATGCATGTTTTGTAATAATAATCAAAATCTACAAAGTAACTAGTAAATAAAGTAAAAGTACAATATTTGCCTCTGAGATTTAGTGGAGTAGAAGTAAAAGTACTGAAAACTGGAAATACTCCAGTAAGGTAAAAAAGAATACCTCAAAATTGTACTTAAGTACAATACTTGAGTAAATGTACCAGCGAGGTAAAGTAATGCCATATCTCTTTCATTTGTGTTCTATTTGTATTTTACTTTGTTCTATGTTTATTGTGCTGTTTTGTTGTTTTAATCTGTATTCATAGCCCTTTGGTTGACATCAGTCATTTTAAATGTGCTATATAAATAAACTTTGAGTTGATTTGAGTTGCGTTGAACAACACTGTATCTGTTTGTAGTGACAGTCATCAACAATGCATGTTTTCAGGCTTGTTTTGCTTGTTTCAGGTTCCTCTTGAGTCCTCTCTTAAACTTCAATTTAATATCCATTCATTTGTTAATTCTCAAATACCACATGTGTCTTAGAAGCGTATGGGATGGGATGCCTCAGGCATACACAAGTACATATTATGTATGTTATGTTCTAAAGAAAGGATGGAAAGTACTGGCGAGCTAGCCAGATGTATGGAGTATTGAGATGACTGGAAGTGCCGCTGGAGGCCTCATCGAAGGACAACCTAGAGAGATGTTTAGTTACATCTCTTAGTTGGAACTGACTTGGACTATTTAGACCTGGACCAACGATACGTTGTCGAAAACAAATCGTTATACCTTTCAAGCCGGAAACACCTCTGTGTATAGTTGTTGCTATATACAGTATATACGTTTTAGAATCAGCCTCAGGTCTAAATAGGTTGGGTATTCTTTTTTTTTTACTGGGTATTCATAAACATTTCATGTTTGCTGTGTGAACATTTCTGTGAAAAATAACTAAGCTCTTATTATGTAAATTTGATAGCCAATATCAACTGACTCCATTTTCAATTTGCAAAGAGATTGAAACAACAAACAGACATAGATCAGTGTGTGTGTGTGTGTGTGTGTGTGTGTGTGTGTGTGTGTGTGTGTGTGTGTGTGTGTGTGTGTGTGTGCGTGTGCGTGTGCGTGTGTGTGTGTGTGTGTGTGTGTGTGCGTGTGCGTGTGCGTGTGCGTGTGCGTGTGTGCGTGTTCGCATGCACGTTCGTGTGTGTGTGTACGTGTTCGCATGCACGTTCGTGTGTGTGTGTGTGTGTTTGTTTGCACATGCACAGTAGGTGTGCACGATTGCATTTACATGCATGGATAACTGTATTTTTGTACAACGTATATAAGCCTGCAAAAAAACAATAACTAGAAAAAAGCGCCCTTGGGCATTTGGCACCTTCCTACGCTACGTGAAAGGCCCCTGTAGACACTCCCAACTGTCCCCATCACTTTTGAGTGTAGTTCTGTTACACTTTTGAGTGTAGTCTATTCTGCCCTGCCAAGCCAAAGAGCAGTAACTACGTTTTTGGACACACCGACTTATTTGGGTATCCCAAAGGTCAAATTATCCTTTGTGATGTTGGGGGATAAACAATTACCTCAAGAACAGATGTACAATTAGTGTAATATCACTTTTATGCCGATATCTCATTTGGCTGACCAGTTGAATCACTTTTAAACCCATTTTTCAGTGATTTTTGTTTTCGTAGTTACTGCACTCTGCCTTGGCAGGGCAGTATTGATAATGTACATTGTTGTATACAGTACATGTAGTCAGCGATGCTGTTTTATTTCTGAAAAGCAGAAGCCATTACAGAATGTGTTATGATTATGTGTTATTTAATTACAAAAACAAGGTTATTACAACCTTTGTTTGAACAAATGACTTATAGACAGAGCAAGACCTTATGAACAACGTTATCAGTTATTCCCTCACCTCCCACAATAAAAACGTATAGCTATAGTCCAACAGTGGTGTGCATCTGTATTGTCCATCATTGCTGTTTCACACGGCATCACAGTCAGAAAAGTAAAGAAAAACAGTCTACTACTGGAGCGTCTTGTCTGTGTCATTGAAAGCTAAAACAAACGCCACCACATTGCAATTAATTAATGGAGAGAGAGAGAGAGCACACACTTTGTCCATGGTCTGTCGTCAGAAATGACAAAATGTCACAGACAAATGATGTCAAAGCACGTCGGACATTGATGAAAATAAACAGCAGTGATGTATTAGGGCCTAATAATACATACAATCATATTGACTGGACTGCTTCAGTCTTCAGTCAGTCAGCCTAATAACTATAGACTGACTGAAGACTGAAGCAATGTTCATATTTTTGTTGATGACATGTATTATTGCATTACGTTTTTATGCTATGTTGATGAATTGACCACAATGGAAACAAGTACCCACGACTTTTTTGTTATCCTTTTAGCCTTAATGTCTTACTGTACCACGTGCTGTTTTTCAATCAATCAATCAAAATGATCTAGATCCAGGCAAGCATTGTATAAAATTCCAGAGCCATTGAGATAGCAGAGTTGCATTAATGAGGGGTCAGAAGCAATATGTTTGTGGGCCGATGGAGAACAGAGATGGCACAACTCTCTATCACACAATCTCAATGGCTCTGGGCGCCCTAGAACCAAAATATGGGGCAAAAATCTGCCGTTTTTGTTTACCAAGCTATTTCAGACAAAAGTCAACCTACCAAAAGCAGACGGTTTAAAGGCCAGACCCATGACCGATTTTTGTGGCAAGTTTGGAGTGGACGGCCGCAATTGACCAACTCGTGTGCTGTTGCATACCAAGTGCACAAACATACAAATCCACGGCTCTTGGGTTATATATGTAGGATAATGAATGAAGTGTGATTGTGGATAGATGTTTGGGGGGAGTTAACTGTGGTGATATACGAGCTCAGTTCTCCCAAGAGGAAAGAGACAGATGGTAGAGCATTAGATGAAATACAGTGGAATGAGAACTGCAATTAGCCACACTGACTGTTGGATGAATGGGCCTACATTTTATCAGTCCACAACATGTCAGAGTACACAAAGAATACTAAATATAGGCAATTGGATTCATTTTAAAAAGCCATAGAGTGGTTCCTAGTGGTTGATTTGCTCCAGACATAGTTTACACCAAAAAGTAATACTGGATGGACCCCGCTCCATTTGGGTCCATTTCTAAAAACTCAGAGTTAAATTGACACTGAGGATTTTGCTGAGTCGGGTACGAATACAAAGAATATACTATGGAACATGGCTGACGTGGATGTTGGTAGTAGTAATAGTCACTATTTCATTGCGCTACATCGTCAACAAGTGAACCATCATCAACAAGTGGACCAACCCAGAGGTGTGAGTTCAGAAAAAGGTTGACCACTTAACAATTATGTTAAAAATAGCCAAAATAGCTGATCACAACACGTCATATCGCATACTATTGCGGGGGTGGGGGGGGTATTTATGGTTGCAGACAAGAAAGCCGGTGTCTGTAACACATGTCACATGTACTGTAGATAAACAGCCGTGGATTGGGATCTAAAACCAGATTCATCTGCAACAAGAAAGAGAAAATATCGTCTCTGTCAAGTGGAAACCTCATATGTCCAAAGCTGTCAAAAATAGCAAAAGTAGCAGTCAGCTCTGCAAGCTCAAAATGAGTGGCTTTGCACTGCGTTTCGAGGTTGCAGATCTGCTACTTTTGATGCTTTTGTGTGATGCTATATCAAGTAGGGCATTGATTTACAAAAAAACACAAAAAGTAAAAATGTGGAGATAGGAGGTTTCTGCCCGACAGCAACGATATGTATAAAAAGGTGAATTTGAGGTTAGATGTGAACGCTAGGGGGAGGCCATCCCCTGGGACCCCCAATGATGCCCCTGAGTGAACCTACAGATTGTAAGGCTTCTGTTGCTCCCAAGCACACAGCAAAACCCCTCAGTGTTAATTTATCCATTTGCAACTCTGAGAGTGTACACATGAAACCAAATGGACCCTTTACAAGTCTATTGGTTACATTCCGAGTTAAATTAACACTGACGATTGTACCATGCATGCTATGCTACTGTGCATCACTAAGTCTAAGAAACAGGCTACATGGCTAAACAGGCAGCTACTGTTGTTGTTTTTTTGTGGTCATTCAAAATCTGTACTGACTAAATGTACTGACTAAATGTACTGACTTTGACGCAACTATAGGCTGAGAAAATTATACTCCACCGCAAGACGGTGCAATATTTATCCACTAAAATATGCATTTGGCTTAGATTACCCACTGGCAAATACACTATTTGTATTTCCTTACGCTACTGCCAACGGACTGTAACTGTTTGCATGCTCTGTGCTCTCTGTGCAAAACGTCAGTGTCTTTGTTTGGGATATCCAGTTGCTGTCCTACTACACCTCCTGCCTGAATTCCTGTGACTGTGGTGTTGCTGTATTCTGCGTTTTAATTACAATTCAATAATGACACCTTTTTTCCCCAAAATAATAGGCCAATTAATAAAAAACAGACCTGTAGCGTGTGAGAAGCTGTACGTTATAAGATCATCTGGACAGTCAGGGAGGTGGCTGTTCGTGTGTGTGTGTGTGTGTGTGTGTGTGTGTGTGTGTGTGTGTGTGTGTGTGTGTGTGTGTGTGTGTGTGTGTGTGTGTGTGTGTGTGTGTGTGTGTGTGTGTGTGTGTGTGTGTGTGTGTGTGTGTGTGTGTGTGTGTGTGTGTGCGCGCGTGTGCCAACTCTCTGATTCCACTCTGCTGACAGACTGATTACACTCACAGAAGTGAACGGGGAGCAGTAATGCACCAGTACACCAGTGAGAGAGAGACAAAGACAGAGAGAGAGAGAGAGAGAGAGAGAGAGAGAGAGAGAGAGAGAGAGAGAGAGAGAGAGAGAGAGAGAGAGAGAGAAGCAGAGAAGCAGAGGAGGGAGGGAGAGAGAGACAGAGGCAGAGAGAATGAAGCAGAGGAGAGAGAGAAGCACAGAGGAGAGAGAGGAGATCCCGCACTGTTTGGATGGCTAATCGAGGGGTGCGCCAAACCACCCCCCCCCCTTCTCCCCCACCCCCCCTCCTTCAGCATCAGCAGAGGGCTATCCCAGGCCCAACACAGCATGTTATCCTCTCTGCAGTCTCCTCTGCTCCTGCCAGCAAGGCTTGGCCACCATGACATATGACACCTGCACCCAAAGTCACTTTCCTTCTGCCTTATTGAGCCCCGCACTTATACTTTGTCACACGATGGCTGTTGCGCGGACAGCAAAAAAATGGCAAGCTACAAGTTGCGTGAGCTTGTAGATCAGCTTTTTTCAGCACGCGACGACGCCGTGGTAGGACGGGAGCATAATTATACCTAAATCGAGCATTATACACTCAACTGCCCTATGAAGAGGACACAGTGGAATCAAATCAACCAGTTGAAAATAACGATGGATTCTTTGGTCATTCCTTTTTTATTTTGTGGAACATTTTATTCCTCTGTAGTCTCAGACAGCATGTGAGATGTGTTTTTCTGTCTTTGACCACCGATGCCATATGTTTTGACAAATGTGCACTTGAACCCCAGCATCCCAAAAGGGGAACAACTGGGGGGAACATTCACCAAAAATAGCAGATCTATAAAAGCTGACAACTTGTGAGCTAATTGGCAATTTTTGACAAAGAGATTTGGCGTAGACGGAAAAAAACGGTCAAGTACAGTTATAACTCGGGTCTGTTTTACTAAGAATAAGAGGGTTTAAAAATGGTTCATTGTTGTGCAGTTGAGTAAATGCAACTTGCTTTAATTGCTTCCAGGTCTGACACCTGGCATGGATGTGGGCGCCCCACACCATGCAGTAAATCCCCAACTTGTTCCTCTGAAGAAGACTAATACTTCTAAGATGACTCCATGGTCAACATAAGCACTAGGCTACTTCATTGTCCATTCCACTCTAATGAACAGGAAGATATACAGTATAGTCTGGGCTGGCTCAGCAATGTCACTTTTCCCTTGTTGTTGTTGTTGTAGTTGTAGTTTTTAAGGGGGTACCTCGAGGCTCTCTGTAGTTATTAATGCGCAAAAAAAGGGGAGCAAATCCATTCTTGCAGATACAGTAGCATCATCATCATCATCCTCTTCATCGCGGGTTTCCATCGCGCGGCAAAGCACGCACGCACACGCACGCACGCACGCAAGCACCAGCCAAACGGGCATCCCCCCTCGAGCAGAACGGAACGGAACGACTCACACAGACAACAGTGTGCAACCAGTGAGACACAGATTCACATGAATCTGATCTGCACTCACGTCCTCTGGATGATGGAGACAGACGAACCAGCAGCTAGCCCAGCCTATACAGATATAGATCTATAGATAGATAGATAGACAGATAGACAGATAGATAGATAGATAGATAGATAGACAGACAGATAGATAGATAGATGGAGCAGCGCGGGAACACAACAAGCATCCATCGCCTCTCATCATCAGCACCACCACCACCACCACCACCACACACACGCACGCACGCACGCACGCACGCACGCACGCACGCACATCACACACACACACACACACACACACACACACACACACACACACACACACACACACACACACACACACACACACGACAGCAGTCTCTACCTGTACCAGAGGCCTCTCCCTTGACGACGGCTGCTCTCTCGTCGTCGTCGGCTCCTCCGGGAATCCAGAGCTGCTGCTCCGCTCCTCTCTATCTATCTCTCTCTCTATCGCTCCATGGATGGAGCCCTGTGCTGGCTGCTGCTGCTGCTGCTGCCTCCTCTCTGCTCCTCCGCGCACAGCACAGCACAGCACAGCTCTCCTCCTCCTCCTCTCCTCCTCCTCCTCTCCTCGTCGTATTCGTCCTCCTCCTCCTCTCCTCGTCTCACGCGCACGCACGCCACGCACGCCAGGGAGGAGCTATAATAGTCGAGGAGGAGAGAGCTGGGAAAAGGGAAACACTGAGCATGTGCGGCCCAGTATCGCGCCCGTGCGTGCGTGCGTGTGCGTGTGTGTGTGTGAGAGAGAGAGAGAGAGTGAGAAAGAGAGAGAGAGAGAGAGAGAGAGAGAAAGAAAGAAAGAAAGAAAGAGAGAGAGAGAGAGAGAGAGAGAGAGAGAGAGAGAGAGAGAGAGAGAGAAATGGGCCTATACTGTAAAAAAAAAAAAAGACCGATTCATACTTCGTCAGCACAACGGTGTCGCGCGCGCCGAAAATAGCAGACCTGCAAGCTCAGTCACAGCACGTCCCCTCATGCTGTGAGCGTGTAGATCGGCTATTTTCGGCCGCGTGACACCGCCGTGCGACGGAGAATAAATGAGTATTTTTGAATGAAATCCCCTTATTTATTAAAAGGATGCAACGTTGTAAGTGATTAAAGAGGATTGTGTGCACGGGACGCACCCGCGCATTATTAGGACAAATCCACTTGCAATTTAACTGCTCGGGTTATATTGCCATGTGTTTGCCAGCAGGGACCACCAGGGTAGATCAAAAATAAAGAAAAAGGAACCCTAGTAATAATTCATGTTTGTCTCCCCGTCTATATCTGTCACTGAGTGATCTGTAGGCTATGATACAGGATAGGTGGGACTGCAGTAACGTGAGCCGGCGGCCGCAAACCCCTGGGACATCTGGGCACCTCGATGTAAAATTGGCTATTTTGTCCAAAATATATATATATATATATATATATATATATTTTTTTTTTTTTTCTATTTAAAGGCCTTGCAGGGTGTCCGGTGCGGTCACTTCGAATGGGCATGGACATGTTTTTGGCCAAAGGAGACCCAAACAAATGCAGATCCGCAGCATTGTGGCCATGAACAGTGCAATGCATGATGGCAAAAATAATAACAATATGCTACTTTGTTTTCATCTCGGTCTCCTGTTCAAGTTATAACTGCTCGAATCCAAGACAATCACATGTTATTTAAGTAGCTATACACATTGTATCATGAACAAGAAGTCCTGTTTGTTTCTGAATGGTATATGGGTGGGATTTTTCCTCTCAAATGCATCTCTAGGCCAGTAGGCCTACTTGACATGATTAAGCGAAATGTAATGACCCTAATTGATGGATATTCCCATGTCTCCTTTGTCCGGTCGATGCTGCAATTCCTTCGAAATTCCACTTGATGGCGACGAAAGATCACATTTATTGTAGACTGGTGAATTAGAACAATTCACTTGGTGAGTTCGTATGGCTCCAGACTCCAGTTCATTTTCATTGTATGCCCCAATGATGCCATTGCCTATTACTATTATTGTAGCAATGCGACACGCTAGTTTGAAGTATACGCAGAAATTATACTGCGGCGTACAAGGGTGTACAAATCGGGCTTTTACAGCCTGGTAGCAAGGCGGTGTACAAAAAGCACAGCACTCAATACAAACACAGTGGAGCCACTTCAAGCACATGAATGATTTAACCAGCCAAATGAAAAATATTTATGTCCTAGTACTGTCCTCACTCCTCAGAAAGGATGGTACAGGACAGTTATCTACTCAAAGGCTATACCTGGTACAGGTACTGCATATAGATCTCATATCCTTTATCTAGGATGTTTCAGGTTAGATAACTGGTTCTCAACTATGAGTTCAGGGACCACCAGCAATCTATTTGAGACTTTTCTTTTGTTAAATTAACACTGATGATCTACACTGTAAAATCATCAGTGTGTCTACAGATTCATTTTGTAAAACATTTATCAAATGGGGGACTGTGGCCTGATGATGGGGTCCTTGAAATTCAAAAGGTTGAGAATCACTAATGAAGATCTATTCATATACCTTAGGATGGTACACGATAGGTTACAGATCTCCTCATATCCCTTAGGATGGTGCAGGCAATAGAGATGACATGCTCAAGCACTCCATAAAGTTGATCCGAGATGTAGACGGTAGACGAAAACCAGGTGTCCCAGTAAACCCAACACCTGGAATGAAAATGTAGCTCATGCGCTGCCATCGGATCGGAGGTTGGGTACAATTGGATAAGAGCAAATTAATAGCCTATATAAAAACAATCATAATCACACACATTGCTTTGGTTATCAAAGAATGGGAATATTCCTTTTATAACCTAAGTGTGTAGGATTTAGAAAAAATCGCAAATGAAACGGCAACCGTTAACATGTCACATACCAACTAAACTCACTCCAGGACCAATGACAACAAGCATGCGCATTGTTTTATAATAAGGTGCTGTTTATTTAGTCATTTCATTATTCACATCCCTTTGTACACTCTCCTAAAGTATAGCTTTGAATTTCTGTAGTCAACATGTGTAACACTAAGTCTCTGCCTCCTTTCTCAGGATACCTGTAGAAGAGAGTGAGGGAGGGGCGGGGGGGGTGGCGGGGGGGCTGACTCATTTCCAGTTCTGCCTCTTGAGCCCATACACCCATGGGCACATGTGGTAGATGAAAATGGATTTCATATTATATAGTAGCAATATGCTAATTGTTCCACATTCTACAATGTGACCTATGAGTAGAGGCTAGTGGAACGTTTTGGGAACTTGGGTCCACTCGTTGCCTTGTTTCTGTTCTGGAAGCTGTCAAGTGCTTTATATCCCGGACCGCTGCTTTACTATTTCCTGATGGAAGTGCTGAATCACTCTACCTGAGACCGCTCTCACTACAGCTTTGACAGCACACACACACACACCGCCACAAACAAAAATATGTCTGACTTAACTTGGGTAAAAGACACAACCTCTGTGTGTGCGTGTCACAAAATGCAGAGAAGCACACTAGCTTTTGTCTGTGTTGTTTTGAGTGGTGGTGGTCGGTGGGTCCGACAGACACATATTCAAAGTGGACTGCGGGAGTTGTGAGCGGCAGGGCCCTTCCATTTCTTTTCCCCTCAGCATGCCTTTAGACTCACACAAAACAATCAATGTGGAGGCGTGGTGTATGTGTCTGTGGGGGGCAAGCGTGGTGATTGGTCGGCATGGTGGCTGGGGCACACCATGGCAACAAAAACGGACCATTCACAAGCCGAGCCTCATCTGACAGACAAGGAAACCCCTTCCAAGCCAAAACAACCGTAAAACATTTGGTGCTGACTCCTGCGGTTTCTCCAAAGCATTATCTTTTCTTTTTTTCTTTTTTTTTTTCATTATAGAACTTTAAAGTCAGGAAGTTCAGTTTATCTTAAATACATCTCCAGTCATAAATTCATGCCCACCCCGACTCCCTGCGCAACTTTGTTTAGTTTTTTACTTTTAACCATTTAAACCCTATATACTTAAGTTGACTGGAGTCCCCCAGAAAATAGCATATCTACAAGCTCGCAATGCGTCGCGATCGCGACGCATTGCGAGCTTGTAGATATGCCATTGTCGCCGAATGTTCACCGCAGAATAGAAACGCTAGGGTTCATGAGTTGAATGGAGGACGAGGGGCCTGGATATACTCTCAGTTGTCCATCAGGCCCAAAGCCACGCAAACGACGGCCGACACAGAGAGCAGCTCTCTGTAGTCATGTGTTGGCCGTGCTACGCCATGTAGATGAAGGTGTTAATGTCCGTCTCGTCCCGTTTGATGTACTTGTGCTCTATGAGCCACTCCATCTGCTCCTTGATCATCTTCTTCTGTGGCAAAAACATGTTCTTCAGAATCTCCACCAGCTCCGTCTGCAGCTGGGCGTTGTTTAGACGCTTCCTCATCTTCATGATCTGAATGATAGCCTCCTGGATGGGCGGGGGGTAGAGGAGGGGAAATGCGTGAGAAAGAAACTCATCTGGGAAATAAAACAGGAGTTAAGTAATAAGATAACTTAACGTTGCTGTCGGTCAGAAACCTCTCATGTCCATATTAACACCCTACTTGATCATACTAAAGCTGTAACCCTGTTTTTGTGATTTATTTGTATTATTCATGGTGTCTTGCATTGATGTATTTTTGTATGTTAACTGTTTTTATGTCAGGGACTACGGATGAAATTTGCATCTCTTGCTAAATCCTGTGTATTTACAGTACGGTACTTAATATGTATTGTTCATAAATACAAACGGTCCCTCCCAAATAAATAAATAAATGAAAAAAAAATGTGTGTCTGTAATGTAACAATTTAATAAAATAATTGTGTTGTGTAAAATCATGGCAACCCTATTTTGGGCAAATGTTAATGTTCTAAAATTTACATTTTCATTAAAAAAAAGGCAAAGAGAAGCAACATGCTGTGAGCTTGTAGATCAGCTGATTCCGCTATTTGTTGTACAAAGAAGTACGTAGGACTTAAGTAAAGTCTTTCTCAAATTGAACCGTGGCTAGCGGTTAAGATAACATAACATGTCTATTGTATGTGAAATTCCTTCGTGGGAAACGCAGTGTTTGATTATTTGTACACACAGAAGGTGGTGCTCGTCACAGTAGTGGGAATTATCCGGGCGTAATTCAAGAACCCAACAGTTGGCCGGTCCTACGTGCATGTTGAGCACACCCAGTGGTAGTAAATTCTTTACTTAAGTAAGTAAAAGTATCAATACCACAATGTAGAAATTCTCTGTTATAAGTAAAAGTCCGGTAATCAAAATGTACTTGAGTAAAAGTATAAAAGTAGTGGCATCAAAATGTGCTTAAAGTAACAAAAGTAAAAGTGCAGAATGTTCCATTTCACAAGTTTTCAAATGTATGAAGTGTATAAAAATCCTTTGGAAATCTACAAGCTGTGATCTTATATCACAAATACACTGTAGTCGAAGTACCGGTATATGTAGGGCTCAAGTGGTATGTTTTGTAATAATAATCCAAAATTTACAAAGTAACTAGTAACTAAAGATGTCAAATAAGTCGAGTAAAAATACAATATTTGCCTCCGAGATGTACTGAAGTAAAAGTATTGAAAATTGGAACTACTACAATACATTAGTTGTACCAGTGGTTCTCAAAGTGGGGTCCGGGGACCCCCAGGGGTGCTTGGGGGGATTCCAGGGGGTCCCCAGCTAAATTTGTTAATATAGCATCACAATCACCACTACTATTCATGGCTATTCAACATCTGCTATTTTTTTTTTATATTTGATGTTTGGCATTCTTCTTTTATTTTTGTACATACATCTTCTCTTCTGGGTGTCCCTGGCACAAAACCTTTTCAGATCGGGGTCTGCGGCCAAATACATATAATTTTGGGGGTCCTTGACATGAAAAAGATTGAGAACCACTGCTGTAGTGGAATAGAAGTAAAAGTGTTGAACATTGGAACTATACTCCAGTAAAGTAAAAATACATCAAAATTGTCCTTAAGTACAGTACTTGAGTACATGTACTTAAGTTACTCTCCAGCGCTGAGCACAGCGAGCAGCTGTGCAGTGGTCTCCATACCTGTGTTCTTAGTATCCTGAGCTGGACTATACCCTCGTTCTCCTCCTCTCTCATTCGCTCTGTGGTGAGCTGCAACCGACCAATCAGATTGATCTTTCCCCTTTTCTGCACCTTGGAGTTCTTTCTGAGAATAGATAGAAAAAAATAAAATAAAATACAATTTTGTATAGAGATTGCATGTGATTTATGTGAAGAGATTTATCCCCATTACATTTAAACCTGTCGTCAGAAAAGTGTCTCGAAACAGCCGGATAGAAAATCCTGATGCACTCCCTCAAGCGCTTTACCGTGTAATGTGAACATTCATCTTACTAAATGTACTTTCTAACAGCCCTGCCCGTCTGTCATTTAGCTACTGGAGACATGGTAGGCACTCCTGAAATTGCCATTTTGTACGTATTGTTGTATCTACTGCAAGCTCAGCTCAAAACTAAAATGTGCACCATTTCTCTTTCAAATGACATCGTCAGGGACCTATAATGTAATGTGTGAAGAGAGAGATCCTGTATGTGGCTGGGAAAGATGGATCCACTTACAGGTACGAGAGTTTACAGCTACAATACGCCATAGACAATGCGTGTAAATCGGTAGACTAAACCTTTAACAGGATTTCAATCTGTCTTCAATGCTTATAAAGGGTCTTTTCAACTATACTAGAACCAAGTGAACCATGCCAATGCCGCAAAACATATTACAGTTTATTTTTGTTTATAAAATACCTCCCTGATTCTAGTTATAATAGAATAACTATTCTCCTCAAAGAACACCACAGGTTCTGGAAAGTTGGAAAGTTCTGGGTTACCCTTTTTTATAGTCAAAAAGAGTCGTAAGTTGCATTTATGTCTAGACTTTTATGCAAAGTGCAATCAGTTTGCTATCCAGTCATCCAAGATACATTTTAATGCCAGGTGTAAAAGGGGGCTGACAAAGAGGACTCTCCACATTTCTCACATTAGAGAGAACTCCTGGTTGATGTAGAATAGTGTTCCTTCTGCAAAGTCTTTGGGTGAACCCACCACCGGGTCGTACGATAACACCTGACGCTTTAGTTTTGGGAACGCCACCAAAGACTGGAGGGGGGAGAGAGAGAGGGGGGGGGGGGGGATCAAAGTAAAGTAATATGCCAGTGTGACCAAATAATCGAATTGAAACAGAAAATAAATATAAAATGACTAATTATGACTAACTTTGATTGACCTAACATTGCGTTTTTTTTTAATTATCATTATTTTTGGGGACAGCTTCTTGTATATAACTACAGGTCTTCTTTTTTCCAGTATATTATGCATTACGGATATACAGCATGAACCTCATTAAAGAGTCAGCCTCGTCACCATCCTTATGCCTAATGTATACTCCGCCATATGGCACTGTCCCACAGCAACAATAGCTGATTTACAAGCGCTGCTATTTTCAGCCTTACCCAGAGTGTGCGTCGCAGCTCGGCATCTGGAAGTTCAGTGGCCAACTTAAGGTTCTCAAAACTGATCCTTTCCCTCGGCCGCTGGTTCCAGGCAAACAGCACGGCGAGCTGGAACGTGGTTACCTCCAGGTCATACTGCCCCACCTCATTCTTAAAAGTTATCTGGAGATGGAAAGAGAGAGAGGTGACAGATGGTGAGATATGGTAAACCTGCTTCAACAGAATCCTTCACACAGACTTCTCTATAACCACATGAACCCTAGTAGTGTACCTATTCTGGGCATGTCAAACATTTGGTGAAAATAGCATACAAGCTCACAATGCGTCGCAACCTGCACAAACTTCAATCCAAAGCCAAACAAGCAATGAGACCTACTTTAGCCACTGTATGTGCATTTATGACTCACAATGCCATTGGACATGAGGTGGTGCCAGTGGAGCTTTCTGCCACTATGGTTCTTCTTGTAGAAGTCCTCTACTTCTGGTATCAGATCCTCCAGTTCTGTAGGCAGAGAAACGAACACCTTCTCGCTGCTCCTCGACCACGCGCCAGCATTCAGAATCTTAATGTTGACAGAGTCCGCTGCAAGTGATCATGAAAGGAAACACATATATTGTTGACATAAACCATCCTATAGCTTGAAATGTACAAGATATTATTAGCATTATACGGTACTTGTATAACATGCCTGGTAATTTAAGGTTTGCCGTTATCTCCACCAGGCCGCAAGGCTGGGAAGTGGAGATTATGTTTTTGCCTGGAAACACAATTATTATAATGTTTTACATTATTAGTCCCGGGGGGAAATTCAGTGTTCAGCTTCACCCAGTTGATGGCTGCTAAGATGGTTATGATGAGTACTTGGGGGGAACAGTTAGGGGTAAATGTCTTGCTCAGGGAAACTTCAACACATAGACAATTCAACACATAGACCAAGGCCGGGAGGCGAACTGGTGACCTTGAACCAGTGACCTTGCTATTACCACTAAGCTGTGGCCGCCCCTAATGTGAGCTTGTATGACACCTTCATATCGTCTGTCGGGTGGAAACCTCATATGTCCAAAACTGTTACTCTTCAGGAGTCAAATTCAAAAGTATCATAAGTAGCAGATCGACAAGCTCAAAATGTGGCGCGATTCAACGCGTTTCGAGCTTGTGTATCTGCTACTTTTGAGTGACGCTGTAGTATGATCAAGTAGGGTGTTAATTTACGAAAAAACACAAAAAGTTAAAATATGGAGATAAGAGGTTTCTGCCTGACAGCAACGATATGTGTTTCTGGTTGAAATCTGCCACAGAGCCAATCAATCAAGACTATGGTAAAATGAACTGGAACAGGAAACGGGTATGCCACTTTCCGTAAACCCGGGACTACAGTTATGCACACACTGTACACAGTAGCACATATATTGATTGCTACTCTTCTTGTCTCTTACCCGGCAATGCTAGCTTGTTATGTTTGTGCATTTCTTTGAAAGACTGGTTGAGGTCCTCCGACACCTTGATATCTTGGAACATTCTGGCCAGCTTGTTGACATAGTCCGCTGGCATTCCTACTTCCTGTTGAAGTACACGACAGTACGGTCAACCAAATAATACTCACTCACTCACTAACGCGCACACACACACACACACACACACACACACACACACACACACACACACACACACACACACACACACACACACACACACACACACACACACACACACACACACACACACACACACACACACACACACACACACACACACACACACAGGTCTTACCCTGAGCCACTCCACCATATTCTCTTCTATTTCACTATCTGCTGAGATGTCTAGGATGAGGCGACGCGTCAGATGTGCTTTGTGGTAACGCATGAACACGTCTTTGTTCTGGACATACTTAAGCACTAATAGCTGTAAAAGAGTTCATACAAAAACGTATTATGGCATATCATCACATACTCACAGCAGTCCTTCAGGAAAAAGCTCACAGGAATACCATGACAATTACATTTCACAGAATTAAATCAGCTGTTAAATACCCACAAAACTAACTGCTAGCTCCTACAAACCAGTATAAGAAAAAGTTTCCTTCTCAACGCTATAAATAATACAGTGAAGTATATGAGTTATGCAGAATGTTTTTTATACATTGTGATATGCAAGTGTCTACCAGGGGTACAATTGCAGTGGCTCGATGAAAGAACATTTTAAAATATATGTACGTAAGTTTATAATGTAAGTAATAAGATTACCAAAATAGTTTTCAGGGATGTAGTGTTGATATCATAGAATTAAAAGTACTTCTATATCTCTACAGTTGGAGCTGATTATATGGGTTTGTGTGGTGATGCACAGTTGTGAATGCATGCTGTCATAACCTGCTATAACATTTCCATCTGCACAAATACTGAAATGTGCAATTCATACAGACACTGGCTCATCTCTTTCTCTCAACCTTGCACCCCCTGGGGGCAAAGCCTAGAATTGGCTATGTCCCTGGATGCCACAAGTCACTTGAGTTTTCAGTCATTTAAAACTACCATGTGTGTCTAAAACATCATGTTTTTTTTGGTTTCTGTATTTTCTGTAATGTCATTCATATTTTTTAGGCAGCACTTCTTCTCAGGTTGTTTGAGCACGAAACCCTGCAATGCAAACACACTCTCTGGACGAACATCATCTCCTGCTCACGAAACTACATTCAAGTACTGTACTGCTGCCGTTCTTCTCTGTGTGGCGTTGTGTGTGAGTGTGTACTGTAGCCCCGTAGCCAAGTCCACCAAACGACAGGGACCGTAACCAGGACAACAGAGCAGATCCCATAGCCAGCAGGGACCGTAACTGTGACAAGATAGGCCGTAGCCGCATGTGCAGTAATGACCAAAGCAGAATTCACAAAATAGAGCTTAAATTTGGGGGAAAGTGAAAAATTGGCTTCTCACTGCCTCCATATGCCAATGGTCAATGCCTGTGTGCAAGTTTAGATCAATTGCTCAACCCACTGTGGAGAAAAGTGCGGATCAGACGGCCTGACAGAGATTCCTTAAATTGACAGACCCATACAAGCGCAGACGTACCACTTCTTTGAGCTTGGCCTCTATCTCTTCAGAGGTGAGTTTCTTGCTGAGCGGCGTTTTCCTCAACAGCATATCACAGTAGTTGGCGAGCAGCTCGGGACACTTGGACTCTGGCTGGGTTTTCAGGCCCACACTGAGAAACACAGCAGGGGAGGGGACGAAAATGTCAATGTGGCCTTTATGCAACACGCCATTCTTCAGTGGATGGACCAAAGGTATGCAACATCGTACAAGGAGCATTTCTCACCCTTTCTGTTTCAGGGGAAGTTCTAATTTAAATATAGTGGCGTCGTTCACAACGGCTTTATATGCCTGCAGGGCAGATAAGAACATGGTCATTGTAGATCATTAGACAACAACTCCACATATTTCTCAGAATCCTGTTCAAGAGATAAACACAAGTAATATAACTGATCATTGAGTGTTTTGTCCAATGTCCAATGCTTATTCCAAAGACACATCTCCAGTCTGGATAAGAGTGTCTGTTAAATGCCTAAATCAGCTATTCCCAACCTGTGGACCCGGGCCCATTGGTGGGCCGTGGGAATATTACAAGTGTGCCCCCAAATAATTGCCAAAATATGTTAATGTTGATAATATAACATTAATCTAAAGTTTTTTTCCTCTTTTTTCTTTAAAATCTTGAACAGTTAGCTTTCATTGTGATACCGATAAATATGAACTTAAAGTATACTACGTCAGTTCCATTGGTCCAAGCTGAAACACAATTAATTGACAGATCATTAAAATAAACGTCTGAAAATGCTATAAAAATGCACAGCCAAATGGCTGCTGTGTTAAGTGGTCAGATGGGTGGGCTTTTTTTCCCCCAAAGTGGGCCCTGATCCAGAAAAGGTTGGGAACCACCGATCTAAATTGTAAATTGCACAGCAATGTGTCCTCGCAGATTGCAGATCTGTGTGATACTGTTTCTTGTTGTGCTCACTTTATCTCTGGCTGTTAGGAAGCGTGGGTCGTCCTGAAAGGCCTCTTTCACCAGTCGACTGAATCGGTTGAATAACGTGAGCAGCTGCTCCACATATTTCTCAGAATCCTGTTCAAGAGACAAACTCAAGTATTATAACTCATCACAGAGTTGTTTTTTCCAATCAGATATTCATGTCAGCTGGGGCTGCGACAAACAGGAGATTTTTTTTAATATAATAGATTCATCTGACAATTATGTTTTGGTTATTTGATTAATCAATGTGATTGATTGAGACCATAAAAGGAAATGACTGAATTATGTTTTACACAGCTATCAGACACATCATTTTTCCTTTTATAATGTGGAACATTAAATAGCATCATATTACGTCATATTATTCAATGGAAAATGTTTTCTGTCAATTTACATGTATGTACCAATTAGGCTATTACAATTAATGGTTTCACCCCTTACATCAATATGTTGTGGGTGAGAAGTACACTTACTGAGGTGATGGTCTCTGCCGAGGCCACCATGTCAGCCAGGCCAGCGCTCATGATGTGATCCTCCAGGTCCTTTAGCATGGGTTCTATGCCACTGGGCACCTTGTCCATCAGGGAGAACATCAAGTGCAACTCTGCAGGAGGAGAGATGATAATAATAATAATAATAATAATAATAATAATAATAATAATTGCACTTTGCATTTAAAACAAATCTCAAAGTGCTACAATACAGGGTAAAAAACTGAATTACACTTCTAAAGTGTACACTTCTACACACAAAAACATGAGCATAAGAACTAGGAGGTAAAACACAAACAACTAAGCGAATGCTTTGTTAAAAAGGAAAGTCTTTAATCCTCTCTTAAAAGTGTCAACAGACTGTGGAGCTCTCGGGTGGTCAGGGAGGGCATTCCACTGTCGAGGGGCAGCTGAGCAGAAGGTGCCCCTATGGTGTGGAGCTAGGGCGACCGAGCCTTATGGCATTATGGGCACGCATACTCGCACACACAAACTAGAGTCCAGCACAAGAGAGACTCTAATGTCTGATGGTTTAAAACAGTGTTTAGTATAGGGCTGCAACTATCGATTATTTTCCTAACCATAACACTATTGATTACTTTTTCAATTAATTTAATAATCGAGAAGCATGTTTTTATTCCATTTAAATGATTTATATATATATATATATATATATATATATAGACCATACCCGGTCGGTGCAGCGCATCCGTGGGGGGATATGCGCACATGATCTGGCAACCCGGGAGGCAATTCGTCCCATAGCTGGGCAGCCCCGTAACCATGGCGACAGTGTTTGACACAAAAACGCTAATAAGAAGCTGAGATTTGATGAAATTGAAAAACCGGCTTCACAGTTAAGTTCAGATGGTAATGGTCAATGGCTGTGTGCAAAATCAGAGCAATTGGTCCAGCCAGTGAGGAGAACCGGGTATCTTCACTCACGTACTCACCACCACTACAGAGGTTACTAGAATTATAGTAGGATAGTAGGATAGTAGGATAGTAGGATTATAGTAGGATAGGATAGTAGGATAGTAGGATAGATATATATATATATATATATATATATATATATATATATATATATATATATATATATATATATATAAATTACAAATACGTTTTTATAATCCAATAAATCGATTAGTCTGATTAACTTCTTACGCCCTACATGTATTTTACATATATTTCACCATACAAAGGTTCAAATAGCCGATCTACAAGTTCCCCATGCATTGCTTCATGGCGCAATGTGAGCTTGTAGAACGGCTATTTTCTGTATCGTTGAAGATTCTTGCTACTGAAAGTAAAAGAATAAATACATATTTTATGTTTCCCCCCAAATCGATTATTGCACCCATAGTACAGTAGCAATAATCGGCGAAGCCCCCAAAACGTACGAAAATATGAACACTATTATGCCCTGCAACATCTGAGAGCAAAACGGGATGATACTGGTATAAAGCCCAATCCACACCAATGATGAGAAATGATGATGAGAAATCACAGCATTCTGAATTGTCCTGTTGCAGGTCGGTTCAGTTTTGGGATTCTGCTGCAAGTGGTTGCAAGTTGCAACTTGTTGCATGGTGAATCATTGGTGTGTGGACTGGGCTTAAGAGTACATTGAAGAATTTGTTACTGACAAAAGTCTTCAGGACCAACAATATCAGATATCCTTGAGAGAATAAGCCTAATAGCAAAAATGGATCAGAAACACCCTACATACTTAATTGAAGAGAGACCTAAAAGGGTCTTATACTCGGTCCCCACCTTTTTCCCCTTTATACCAAATCTATTCACAGAAAGTAGCCAATCTACAAGCTCACAAAGCGGTGCAACGCGTTGTGAGCTTACAGATCTGCTATTTTTGCTCAATGTTCGCCTATAATGGCATGCCCAGAATATGGACACTAGGGTTCATGTGGTTAATATGACGTACTGGGGCCTGAGCTGATCCACTTGACAACAGGAAAAGGTCTGTTTTAGAATCATGTCCTTTGTCTATTTTCAGCCTTGCACTGTAACAGCAGAGACACTTCAGGGCCATGAACATGGTCACATTATTGTAGATAGACACTATGGTTAGAACTACAGCTCCAGAACACAGTGATGAGTGGTTATTACAGCCTAGACACCAATCAGGACAGAGAGAGGCGGCGGCGGGCAGACAAGGGTATTCTACAGACGTTTAGGTGCGGGCCAATTTCCTGGTGCAAACCTGAGCTGGCTGAGCCTTTGGCGGGGGCACTCCTGCCGTACTCACTCTCTGTCTCATTTCGTTTGATCATGCCTGGACACTCGGCCAGGATGGTCTCCTTGAACGACGTCACCAGAGCGTTGACACAACACTCCATTAGCTGAAAGACAGAGAAGCAAAGACAACACAACACAAAAAAACATGCTGAATGTGTTTTACTGAAATGCTGAATATCATCGCTGTCGGGCAGAAGCCTTGTATCTCCATATGTCCATATATGAATGCCATACAGTCATACAAAAGTGCTGTGCAAAAGAAGTGAAAATGGACTATTTTCACTTCTGAGCTTGTAGAACAGATAGAGCTTGTAAATAACTATCTTCTCTATTTTTTTGCCTTTTTAATTAATAATAATCGCTGTGAGTTTTATAAATATTTAACCAACAAAACATATTAAAAAAAGCTTGTGACTAAATAGTAGCTACATTGGATCCATTGGAACACAGGTTCTTTTAGCCATTTCCTGAAAAGCAACCGTTTTGGACATCAAGGTTTCCACCCAATAGCGATGATATGGTATGTGTAACAGTATATTAAGTTAATGTATTCATAGGTACTGTAAATGAGATGTGGCTGGCTACTCACTGCTTGTACAGAGTTACAGTCCCGTCTTGTCTCCAGGTAGCGCAGTGCACGTTTCTCCTCTTCCCTCAACTTTGCATCAGCCTGGCAAACAGAGACAATCTCATGGACTCTCATGATACACAAACTTTCAAGTCTTAACCCATTAAGACCTGAGGCCGATTCTACAAATACCTTCTAAATCAGTAGTTCTCAAACTTTTTTGAGAACGTAATAAAAAAATATTCAAAATTATTGAAAAAAAACAGATGTACAAAATATACAGCGCATCACTTCGTGCAGCGCTGCAAGCTTGTATATAGCTATTTTCTAAAATGACACAGATCACAGATTCCCCGATTTTAACACGTTAATACAAATGGAAATGGAACTTCTGGAACTTGTTATGGAAAAATATAAAGCTCCAACAGCTTTGGATTAACAATTAACTAATAACTGCCAAGACTCTGGGGTCAGATGGATCATGGTTGAGCGCTACCTGCCTTCATGAAATGGCATGTGGCGATAACTTCCTCGACTTCATTATTGAATTCATTTTTCAGACAGAAAATAAAAAAACAAAAGCCAGCGTTGGCAAGGACCCTTTTTCGATTGTTGCAGAAGATTAACTCTTGTCCATGAGATTATTTTAATTGTTTTTTTATCATACAGCCATTGAAAGTGTTTTTTTCTTTTTTACTTTCTCATTCATTTGATAATGGTCATGTGTGAGAAACAAGAATAGCCTGTATATATAAGGTATTGTGAAAGTCTGCTCTAAGATAATGCAAGCCCTGTGCTTCCTTTGGGAGAAACAGGTGGCCCACAAAGCAAAAGGAATTATTATCCAACCTGACCATGGTCTGTCGAGTGAATTCACTGTAATGCCCTCAGGCCAGCATTATAATGTGCCTCTTAGAAGAACAAACAGCTACACCAAGTCCTTCGTTCCTTCTGGTATCAGGCTATTAAACGCTAGTCATTTGAAATGACTGTTGCATTCCTTGAACCCGGCCCTTTATATGAACTATAACAAAACATTTATTTTGTTTTATATGCTATTATATTATTTTTGTTGTTGTTGTTGCTTCATTGCTGTTTGCTGCCGCTCGTTCTTTACTTAAGTTGACCAGAGTGTGTTGCCCTGTTGTCTTCGATGTGTAACTGCCTTGCCTGAGAGTCTTCTGTCTTTTGTGTAATGTGACATGTCTGTGGACTAGGAATGCTGCTAAATGAATTGCCCTTTGGGATAAATAAAGTTGTCTGAATCTGAAGGCTGGGATTCTTGTAGGCAGCAACTCTCAAATCTCAAACCTCAGCAGCAAGTGTTGACCTTCACCTAACTGTGCCCATGTTTGTTTGTATTACAGTGGTGATGTACCATAACAATGTGGAGTACAGTATGTACATTGTTATATGAACCTTTATGCACCTCAATATGTGCTAGGACCAACGTACAAACGTTGACATGTTTGACAAACTTGACATGTACAATTGCTATTCTTTTTCTTTTCTTTTTCTCTTCCTTTATCTTTACTGTTTATAATTGCTGCAAAGGTGTCTCTGAGGAAGGGCACCAAACGATAGCCTAGTGGTTAAGGCGCATACTGCATAAAGGCTCTAATGTAGCCTGACAGCGAGTCACAGGTTCGATAACCGAGCCCGACGACCTTTGATGCCTGACACTCCCCGTCTCTCTTCCCTCGTTTCCTGTCAATTCCTTCTCAATCTCAACTGTACTATCCAATAAAACGCAGAAACCCCCCAAAAATATCTTTAAAACAGAAAAAATAGGTTTCACTCTTATGTATTTGTATGCAAAATCTTGAATGTGGAGGTAGATTGGACCTAAGCATAACCTTGTTGACTCAGGGACCATCAAACACATTGCACCAGTGCTATTGGGAAATACTACAGTGAAAACCATAGTGCAGAGAAATGAAAACCAAAAGTACTGCAGCTAACCCTACAGCTACAACCACTCCATCACTAACCAGAGCTTAAACCCTTACACTAACCATGGAACCAAGAAAACAACGTTGAAACGGGGAACAAAACTGACCCAGTCACAGAATCTTTACCAGTAACCTTTTTGAATACAAGCTTGAGACACCAAACTAAATCATAAAAACATGAGGAGATGGGATATGATGAACAGTCAACACTGACCACGAGCACTAAAATACATTCTGGTTAGATTAGTGAGGAAAAAAACAGCCCATCATCATATAAATTCCCTGATATTCTGCAGATAATCATTGACTTCTCGTGCTAGGCTTAGACCTAGGATGCAGCTTAGGTACAAATTGTACTGTACTCACATATTTCATATAGTTTTGGACTCCGTTCTGCTGGAGGTAGGAGGGCGCCTGTGTTCTGTAGAAACGTTCAGTAGAGTCCATGTAGGCCTTCTCGAAGTTGTCCCTGTAGATCTGCAGCTTGTCATCGGGGTTGGAGCAAAGATTCACTGCTCAGAGAAAACAGGTAGTGAATTTTCAAAAAGTATGCAGATATACATACATTAAAAGAAAATACACAAATACACAGATTTGTAGTTCTAAATTTGCTGCATGACAAAACCAAAATGACTGATACCCAACGAGACATTAGCAGATACTTGTGCAGCCATTATGACAATGAAGAAAAAAAGAAAAGAAAAAAAGATCTAAGCATCACAAAACAGCCCTATTCTAATATATGCACAAAATATTAGTAATAAAAAACATACTCTGAATTTATTTAATTTAAGAGTTATTTCCAACTGTTGACATGGCATACTGCATTCATGGTACAGAAAGGTGATTTGGATGCCAATGTCCACTAAATGGGATATGATTTTGTCACCGTCAGGCAAAAACCTTGTATCTCCATATTTTTGTATTTATTTTCATAAGTAACTGCCCTATTTTATGCTTCATCGTATGACGGTGTCACACAAAAGTAGCTGATCTACAAGCTCAGAATGCATCACATAACGACGCATTGTGAGCTTTTTGCTAATTTTGAACATTTAGAAAATTGCTACCTATAATGACATGCTCAAAATAGGGACGCCAGGTTTAAAGTGGTTAGTTAAGTCTATTGTGGGTTTTATAAATACTGAACTAATGAAAAGTATTAACAAGAGCTTGTGAGAAAATAATATCTACTGTACATTGGATCCATTGGACCACAGGTTATTTTTTCCATTTCCTGAAAAATAATGGTTTTGGACATACAAGGTTTCCGCCCGACAGCGACGATGTATTTTCTCTCACCGTAAGACTCTCGAACCCCTATGACCAGCTGGGAGTCGAAGGCCTCTCCCAGCCTCTCAGCATGGACCAGCTTCATAGCACTGTCTTGCAGTCGGTTCTTAATGTTGGAGAAGATGGACTCGTTCCATGTGTCCAGCATCAGCTGAGAGGACAGAGACCAGAGACACACAGGTATGGTACATTAACATGGATGCTGTGGGGGCACCGCTAGATGACTGGTGAAGCGTTACTTATACTTAATTGCGTGCCGTGTCACGCACCAAAAATAGCCAATCTATGAAAAATATTTAAATGGAGTTTTTATAAATCGACTAAATCAATTACTTTGATTAACCAATTAACCAAATAAACTGTGTATTATATTTGGTTGTACAATGGTGGCGTAAAACAATAGTGAAAATAGCCGATCTGCACGCTCACAGCTTGTAGATCTGCTTTTTTCACTGAAAATAGCAGGTCATGAAAAAATCGTTCATTAATTGTAATCGAGGCTTATTTCAAGGCAAAAGCTTGAAATAATCATGATATTGATTATTTTGATTTGTCCTGACCCAACAACGCGCTCCTTGTTTTCCTCACCTTCCGCACGATGCTGTCCTCCACGTTGGACTTCTTGTTGCTGCCTTGTTTTCCCATGAGCGTGATCTCCAGCTGGCAGAAGGGCTTGGGCAGGATGTCACACTGCGTGAAGAACTTCCTCCACTCCACAATGTAGGCCTTCAGCAGCGCCGTGTCATCCTGGTGACTTAAGACCCGCTTGAGGAAGGTGAGAACAGCGGGCAGGGACAGTCTTAGTTGGAGAATATGATCATACATGTAATCTGTATACAACCTTATCTAAAAGTTAGGTGTTGAATCCAAATCTCCAACGCATTAACAACAGAGATTTGCTTAGACTCAGGGATAAGAGCAGCACAAAGTTGAGACATTTTATGGCACCAAACCCTTACTGCTTGTGCTTGTTTGATGAAATCTAGGATGTCTTCTTTCAGGGCCTGATGGATCTTAGCTGGACCTTTGTCATCCCACAAACACACTGCATGGACGTCTCTGTGGAAATTAACAGGAACAAAGGCGGTGATGGGAGGACTATCTAGCAATCCCTATCTGTTCCCTCCTGGTTGCTAAAACACGACAGAAAGCTGACTGAAACCACATCTATCCCTCTAACAATATTTAATTTGATACACTTACGAGAAGAGGTCAAACCATTGCTGTTTGGTGACAGACTCCTGGCGTAGCAGCTTCAGGACTATGGGACGCATCAGATCCCATTTGTCCTCAAACTGGAGGGAGCCTTTATTCTGAAAACAAGCACAAAGTGAATAAACTACAGCACAACTCTGGCTATGGCAAATGTGAAATATCACCTGATATGTTCTCTGTGGGAATAAGGAACATTCACAAAACTGTAATCAATAGATTGGGGTTAGTTACAGCGTACAATAATAACATAGCATATGTGCTTTTCTCCTATGGACCTCTGTGGTCAAACTAAAGCTGCGATCTGTGAGTTTCATGTCTTGGCCAGGATTTGAACCCAGGTCTCCCACGTGGAATCTCTACCACTCTGGTACTAACCACTTGACTTGGGGATATATTGGGCTTATGAGCTTCAGGCATCGCTACTTGTTGTCAACCAGTAGGTGTCCTACCCACCCACACACCAGGCTATACATTTCTCAGTGGAAGAGTAGGGAGAGGAGACCACCTCCAGCCATCCCTCTGATGCAGATGTGCTAGTTATATTGTATTAACATACTCTACCATGCATATTGGTTCAAATAACATTTTATTTATTCAAATAAATAGATTAATAAATAGATTGCTGCTTTCAAGTCTAGAATAACATAACATGCATTGCTTTTTTTCCCTCCTACGGAACTCTGCCAATAGACTGAAATAAAAAGTTTGATTGCTTGACTGATCCTGTGTTGACAGTCGAGTCACCAACCTGTCCATGCAAAACCCCACATGATGACCAACATTCTGAATGCAAAGTCTCCTTTCCCTGATGATCCATAAGATCCTATCCATTTGTAACTCTGAGAGGGTCCATTTGGTTCCATTTGTTCACTCTCAAGAGTTAAATAATGTAATCAACACTAAGGAGTAGGACATGCCACCGTCAAGTCAGCTGCAGCTCTCTAATGTCACCCAGATGCTGCTGCATGAATACAATGACACGCTAGCTGACATAATAAGACTATAACGTTAACATCTGTGTCTTTAATGTGTCTCTGTACTGTTAGCTATCTTATAGCTCTTTTAGCAGCTCAGCCTCAGTCATATTGAATAGAATAGTAGCTATAATGTTAGCCAGTGATAACTAACTGGTCGTAGTGAGTAAATAAGACATTCTGCTGGACACCGCAGCGGTGATCCAGGGTCCATTCATGATTTAAAGTCAATCAGAACGTGGTGTCACACTGTGTGACATGGAGACCTAAAGGATTGATCCAGAGTGGAAGCTCCTACCTTCAGCAAATTAGACGTCGCCATGTTCCCCTCAACTTATTATGTCTCGCGCGATCTCGCGTGAATATGCTTGGTTCGGGACTCCACAGATTGTTTTCTCCAGTGGCGTAAAGTAATTGAGTACATTTACTCAAGTACTGCACTTAAACAGCAAGACCACTTTGGTAGAGGTTTGGGTTGTGTAGTTACCTTGGCAATAGTTGGCATGATGTAACTCTAAAGGTGGACAAGAAACCTAAAATAATTGCTCCATTGATTAGAAATTGATAATTCAAAATATGCTCCTTGTTGACTTACATTGTACAATGTACAAACAGCTCTCAAAGTCAATATTTTAGCCCGTAAACAAACGCAAACGAAATTGATTTTTTCAAAATCAAAATGATAACTTCCGGTGGTTTTTGCTATTTTTATTAAGAAGAAAACCCCCTGAGAAAACCCCAAATAATCAGGAAGTCGAAATTTTTATTAAAAATTAAAAAAATTAACAGTGGGTTGCTGATGTTCTATATTGTCTGAATCAGCTTTAATTGTTTGCGTTCGTTTACGGGCTAAAAGAGTGACTTTGAGAGCTGTTTCATTGTACAATGTAAGTCAACGAGGAGCATATCTTGAATGATCAATTTCTAATCAATGGAGCAATTATTTTAGATTTCTTGTCCACCTTTGGGAGTTACATCATGGCAAGGTAAATACTCAACCCAAACCTCTACCAAAGTGGTCTTGCTACAATTTCACTCCACTACAATTATTTTACAACTTTAGTTTCTTGATTATTATGATTTAGATTATTATTACAAAACATACATTCACTTCAGCGAAGCAACCACTTCAGCTGACAATGCATCACGTTGCAGGCATTGTGAGCTGTAGATCTGCTATTTTCAAAAGATTTTTAATACATTTTATATATTTGAAAACTTGTGAAACGAGACATTCTGCATAATGAGTACTATTACTTTTGGTACTTAATTATTACATTGTGATACTTTTACTTGTAGTAACAGTATTTCTACATTGCAGTATTGATACTTTTACTTAAGTAAAACAAAAATAGAGTAGTTTCTCCACCACTGGTTCTGGGCAGATTTAATTTGCATGGATCATAATGATTTATGTCATAAAGGAAATGATAACATGCAGGCTGCATATCGTTTCCTGTATGACAGCTAGCTAGGCTGCATGATGCAGCCTTGTCAGATTCAGATAAAACATGATTTTGAAAGGATGATAGACGAATGATTTATATCAAAAAGAAAGTACAACATGCAGTCAGAATGATATAAATAATTTCAATGGATCATAATTATTCATGTAAAAAAGAAAGCAATAACACGCAGTCATGTCAGATAAATATGAATATATTGTTTGAAAGGATCATAATGATTTATGTCAAAAATAAAGAATAACATGCAGTCATGTCAGATGAATATGAATATAAATGATTAATATGAATATAAATATTATTTGAATGGATCATAATGATTCGTGTCAAAAACAAAGAATAAATAACATGCAGTCCTGTCAGATAAATATGAATATATCATTTGAATGGATTCTAATTATTTATGTTGAAACAAAACAAAGGGAGTGTGTAGTATCATTTAGATATTAGTGTACTGGTAAATATGCCTCAGTGGTGGAAGGAAGAAGTAGGTCTACTTTTACTTAAGTAAAAGTAGCAATACCACAATATAAAAATGCTCTGTTACAAGTAAAGGCCTGTGTTCGCAATGTTACTTGAGTAAAAGTACAAAAGTATTGGCATCAAAATATACTTAAAGTACCAAAAGTAAAAATAGAAAATGTTTTAAAATAGCAGATCTAGGTATAAAATAGGGCTTAAGTGGTTAATGTTTTATAATATTATAATATTATAATGTATGTCTGCAAAGTAACTTAGTTACTTTACAGATATAAAATATAGTATTTACTTTAATAATACTTTATAAAGTTTTCAAATAGTGGAGTAAAAGTACCATTTGGTTCCGAGATGTAGTGGTGTAGAAGTAAGAGTATTGGAAATTGGAAATACTCAAGTAAAGTACAAATACTTCAAAATTGTACCTAGGTACAGTACTTATAAGTAAATGTACATGTTACTTTTTTTTGTACTTCTTGTTTAAAAGGCCATTCAGATCCCCTTACAGAAAGGTTCATCTGCAGGAGGAGAATGAAACCCAAGCGAACAAGACAATATTTATATAGTGTCAAGGACACGATATGCTTCTCAAAAACAACAGTCTTTGTTTTCATTCTCTATAATGCATTGGTTCTCAAAGTGGGGTCCGGGGACCCCCAGGGGTCCTTGAGGGAGTTCCAGGGGATCCCCAGCTAAATGATAGTTAGGAACCAATTTGACCCTTATGGGTCTGTAACTCCATTTGTACACTCTCAGAGTTAAATTAACATTGATTTTACTATATACATTGGGGTCCCAGAGATAGAAAGGCCATTAAATGGGGGTCCGTAGCCCTAGTGCATGTCAAACTGGGGGTTCTTGAATTAAAATGGTTGAGAATCACTGCTATGCTGTACAAAGAAATCTTGTCTTATGGGGGTCCCTGGCATATATTTTAAAATGGGGGCCAATAAGTGTCAATTTGGGGGTCCTTGACACGAAAACGTTTGAGAACCACTGCTCTATAATGTGTCGGTATTTCCTTCTCTCTCTCTCTCTCTCTCTCTCTCTCTCTCTTGCACACACACACACACGCACGCGCGCGCGCGCGCGCACACACACACACACACACACACACACACACACACACACACACACACACACACACACACACACACACACACACACACACACACACACACACACACACACACACACACACACACATAGCGAAAGCGTCACACATCATGTCAAGTTTGGCTGCACGTTGCAGAAGTCACGTGGTCAAAGACTATCTCTCTGACCAATCACAGTGTAGGAGGGCGGGCCCATGGAGAGCTGTGTAAATAAATGCTAGGTTGACCCATGTGGAGGAGCTGTCTGTCGCATGGATCCATGGATGGTCGTTCACTGAGGAGAATCTTCATCATGAGGTCAACCTGTCGCAGCTGACGACTCGCCTCAAACTAACCATGAATGGAAATGAAACCCTGTATGCAGGTACATCCCTAGTGGAGTGAACTGTGCTAGTGCTGACAATGGTTGTGCTTAAACTCACAACCTTTTTTTTTAAATGTCTGGTCTGTGACATGTTGCCACCATAGACTGTATAAGGTTGCCACCCATGATCTGCTATCTTTTTAGTGGTTCCCTGTAAATGTAGATTTAGTATACTATCTTTCAATAGGTAGAGTCTGTGTGGTTCCTTATTGAAGTGTGTGGATAAATAGGTGACAGCCTGACAGGTAGTCTGTGTGGTTCCCTGTACATGTAGATAGCCCTTATACATTTGTGAATAGGTCTACTCTAGAGTCTGTAATCCTTCTGTGATGTAGTGATGTTTTGTTATTGTTATTTTCTTTTATTATTTTTATATCTGATCTTATTTATATTTTGATCTTTCCTCCTTTTAATCTGTTTTTGGTCATGTTAAATGATCTTGCTGTTTCTAATCTTGTTTAATATTGTGTTCTTTTTCTTTTGTTGATCTCTTTTTTTTTAATGGAAGGCACTTTGGGCTGAATTTGATGTCATGAAAGGTGCTGCTATACAAATAACATTTATTATTATTATTACTAATGGAGCGAACTGTGCTAGTGCTACTGACAATGGTTGTGCTTTAACGCACACATTTTTTGCAATGTCTGTAATTGGGTGACATGTTGCCACCCATGATCTGCTAGCTAATTTTAACTGGAGGAATTAAGCTTTTGTGACTCTTATCAAAGGAGGAATGAGTCTAACATCTATTTAATGAGCGGCACATTCCTGAGCAGATTATGTACCATATGCCTGTCCGTGTACCGTGATGTAAGATAATGCATGCGAAAGACTAGACCTTGACATTGGAACAGCTTAATATTTCAACTTCTTGAACCCATTTAGAATGTTTATATGTTGAAACAGTCTCTCTTGTTCCAGCTTTACCTCTGAAGGAGATGGAGGGTTCTGAGCCCCTGGAGGACAGGAGAACATGTGGGAACTGCACAGGGGCTTCCCAGAGACTCCGCAGCAAACTGAAGGATGTCCTCACACGGTGAGTGCACATTCAGCAGTGGCGTTTCTTAAAAATGTTTTCTAAATCCTAACCCTTTTTTCAAGATTTTTCAAAAATAGCAGATATACAAGCTCATAGCGCGGCACTCGGTGCCGCGCTATGAGCTTGTATATCTGCTATTTTTGAATAGCCAAAGAAATCCAAAGTGACACAGATGCGTTCCAGGTCTTAATGGGTTAAAGCACCAGCATATATAACTGACCTTCTAGAATGGTATGTGCCGAGCAGGACCCTAAGGTCAGCCGACCAGGGTCTGTTTAGTCATCCCTCGAACCAACTATATAACCAAGGGCGACAGAGCCTTTCAGGCTGTAGCTCCCAGACCCTGGAATGCCCTTCCGCAGGTCCTGAGCTGTGGGCATTTTTAAGAACCAGTTGAAAACACTTGTCTTCTGTTTGGACATGCATTCACGGAATATCTTTGATTTTTTCTTCTTTGTAATTATGTCTACTGTTTTTGTTCTGAGTTCTATCGTACAGTTTTGCTGCTGTTATTCTTTTTAATTGTTGTATTTTTATTGTATGTAAAGCACTTTGTGAGCTTTCTCTGTGAGAAGTGCCAATGTACTTACTTACTTACTTACCAAAGTAGAAAGTAGAAATGTAATGCTGAATGTCCCATTTCACAAGTTTTCAAATCAAGCTTGTATATCTGCTATTTTCGGCTGAAATGTATATAAAGCTGAAGTGGTTAATGTATGTTTTGTTATAATGATCAAAATCTACAAAGTAACTAGTTACTAAAGTTTTCAAATAATTGTAGTGGAGTAAAAGTATAATATTTGCCTCTGAGATGTAGTGGAGAAAAAGTACTGAAAATTTGACATTTTTAACTAAAAACACCTCAAAATTGTACAGTACTTGAGTAAATGTACTTAGTTACTGTGTCACCAGTGTGTTTAGCTACTGCAAAAATGGTAACGCATATATTAAGGTCCTATTTACTATTACTACATTTACTATTAAGTTCATTAATAGACGACAGAGCCCTATAAGATACTTATTAACATTAAAAGACGTGTATAAGTGTTAATAATGCAATTAACAAACACCATCCAGGCATTGATTGCATTACCAGTTGCAGGCCATAGCCACTCCATCTAACCTCAACAGAATTGTAAGATTGATTTGTACTATCATATTGATCAGCATAGCTAAAAAACAATCCATCTTATGCATGAGTTATACTTGGTTGCACGCCATGTGGTGCATAAAAAATAGCCAATTTACCAGCTCACATTTTAAATCAGGAGTACCTCTGTTGAGGTAACTAACTACTCGATTCATCTACACACCAGTAGGTTTAGCGGTACCTTATTTCTTCCAATGGTGAGAGCACTAAATGCCAGTCAGAGCTTAAGTTAAATAGTCTTGTATTGATTCTGGGATGTGTACATGTTTAACTTGTTCTTAAAAATATATATTATTATATCCAGTGGTGTGTTCTGTTTTTTTCCCGGAGGGTATACCATAATTGTTCCCTGCACATGCATGGCATGCGCATGTGTATATACGCTTGTAAGTGGTCACCAAATGAAATGGTTAGTAGAGGGTATATTGTACGTTTTTTTTTTCAAATTGTCTGGGACAGTATACTTCGTATATAGTGTAACACGGTAGAACACACCACTGATTATGTCTTGCACCTTGGTTGCAAGCAACCAAGGTGTCTTAAAAAATAAAGTTTTTCCCAATAATTAAAACGAACCAGTGAGCAATGATTTATTTCTGTCAAGAAAACACATGACAGACTTGTAGTGCCCCAGACAAAACCTGGCCACAACAGCTCTGGGAATCGAGCTAAGCTCTATTGAAACAGTGGGTTGTGTGTGTCGGTTTGCCGAGTGGGAGATTGGGTTTTGATCCTAACTCTGTGCGAATCACATCGGGCATAGTCGGCAGGACATGGAGGAGGTTCTCGCGTGAGGGACATAATAGACGTTGTGCGCCGTGAGGGGCATAAAGTGTAAAGCGTGAAGCGTGAAGACGCACTGCCAAAAACCAAGGGGGTAGATGTAGTGCCCCAGACAAGACCCAGCCACAACAGCTCTGCCAATCGAGCTCAGCTCTTTTGGCACAGTGGGCTGTGTGTTTCGGTTTGCAGAGTGCGAGACTGGGTTAGGGTTAGGGTTGCTTCTCACAAAGAAAGAACATCAAGGATAAAAAAACACAATAAAGTCAAAGACTTATTTCCATTGTGGTCCTTGATCTTGGACAAAACGACAAAGAACAGGCATTGGTACATCAAATTAAATAAAACACACACCAAAATACTTTTGTTTTGACTTGACACCGTGACCAAACACTTGCTTACCTCCCAGGCGTCTGCTGAAGACCATAGCCATGGGTCAGGCCTTGTCGTTGCTGATATGCGGGACGGCAGTGAGCAGCCAGTACTTGGTGGATGCCGGGGTGGAGACACCCATGCTGCAGAGTTTCATGAACTACGCTCTACTTCTGCTGGTCTACACGTCCTCACTCTGCTTCAAGAAAGGTCACCTTAACATTCATCACGTTGCTTGTCGCTCATTTATCTAATTGATATTGTCAGTGAATGAGTAGAATGAGAGTGGTAAAAACTAAAGTTAGTGTTAAGTTTGTGTCATTTTGGTAACCTCAGAACCACTTAACCACAAAAAAAAAAGTTGTTGTATTTTATTATTTTCTAGAATAGCCGATCTTCAAGCTCACAACACATAGCAGCTTGTAGATCTTTTAAACAGACAAAAATGTTTTGCTTTGCCTTTAATAATGACATGCCCCAAATTGGTTTTAGGCATGTCAAATTGCCAGGGTTAAAGTGTTAGGGGGATACAAAGGAGGAGAAAAAAATCCTATGTATGGCAAAACAATAGCAACTAATCTCTTGTTTCTCTTGCATTCATTTTCTATAGGGGAAGGCAACATTTTGCAGATTTTAAAAACCAAGTGGTGGAAGTATTTGCTGATGGGTCTCACAGATGTGGAGGCAAACTATGCAGTGGTGAAGGCTTACCAGTATACCACACTGACAAGTATACAGGTAAGTCAAAGTCAGATATTATCACCTAGGATTAAGAGCTGCCTCCCAAACAATGAATTGGAGACTGAACTGATTCTGAAAACTCCATCGTCTCCATACTTAATTCTTAACTATTATGAACTCCTAACCCTGGAGTCATCTTAAAGCTACAATCCAGGACTTATTTTAACCCATTAAAACCATTTTAGATTTAGATTTAACTAATCTGTATGGTAGAGTATGTATAATAGAAGACATTTTGACCATGGTGTCGGGTAGGACACCTACTGGTTGAAGTAGGTGAAGTTCATAGGCCCTATAATATCTCCCCTCTATAGATGTTGAGTAGCGCAGGAGACCCGGGTTCGAATCCCTGGAGTTAACAGTTGTAATTAGCTCTCTCCTCCCAGGAGAAGACATAAAACTCTAGGATTGTAACTTTAGTTATTGTCGCCCTCTTCACCTCTAGTTCTGTCCGGTTTATTCTCTGTGGAGCAGTACATCAGTATAACACGTTTTCCTGCTGTGGTTTTGTCTGGTTTAAGCCACTAAAGTCACAGTCTGCATTTTAATGTCTTTCAGCTTCTGGACTGCTTTGTCATCCCCGTCCTGATGGTGCTGTCCTGGTGTGTCCTGAAGACGCGGTACAGGCCGTTCCACTTTGTGGCTGTCGCTGTCTGTCTGTTAGGGGTGGGTGCCATGGTAGGAGCTGACATGATGGCCGGAAGAGACCAGGGTTCCAGTAAGGGCACTTTGATCATTGTTGTAAACAGACCAAAATATTCAAAAGCAACTTTGTGACTTTGCTGTTGGATCAGTGAACTTTGGCATCTTGTTTTTGTTTAATGTTTTGAAGTTATTGAGAGATGTATTATTGGGGCACTCCGGTCAACGAAGTATACCGTCTCTGTCGGGTGGAAACCTCATATGTCCAAAACTGTTACTTTTCAGGATTCAAATAAAAAAAATAGCAAAGGTAACATATCTACAAGCTCAAAACGTGTTGCTTCGCACCGCGTTTCGAGCTTGTAGATCTGCTGCTTTTCATACTTTTGTGTGACACTGTAGTATTAATCAAGTATGGCATTAATTTACGAAGAATATGGACAAGTGGTTTCTGCTCTTAAGCAATCAGCATTGGCCAGAATTGCCTGCTTTATATTCCACTCTCTCTCTCTCACTCACTCACTCACTCACCCACCCACCCACTCACTCACTCACTCACTCACTCACTCTCCCTAGGCAGTGATCTCCTCCTAGGAGATGGGTTGGTACTGCTGAGTGCGGTTCTCTATGCCATGTCCAATGTGTGCCAGGAGCACACAGTGAAGAACTTGAGTCGAGTGGAGTTCCTGGGCATGATGGGGCTCTTCGGGACGCTCATCAGCGGCATACAGTTGTAAGAGAACACCATGTGTATTCTAATAGAGTTCGTTTTTTTCACCCTAAAAGTCATTGTCAAAGTAAAAAAATACTTGGCTAATGGTCACTGGATGGAAACAAATACACAATCAATCCACTTTCCCCAGACCAAACTCACATTTGAAAAATGTAGTTGTAATTTTACCGCAACAAACCTAAGGTTCGACCTCCTAGACAATGACACATCTTGAGCAAATGGACAAATATATTGGGGGAACAATGTGTCTTCTAGCACAGTATTTAATTACTGCTAGATTGTATTACTAGTACTTTTTTTGCCATTTTTGTACAGATTATTTTTTGTGTGTGTGCGTGTAAGTGTGATTTCTTAGGGGGTTTTCAGCAGTATTGGCATGGTTGGCCCTGGATTATGAAACAATTACTCATTGATATTTGCCTGCTTTCCTAATCAATTGGCCCATTAAATGTATGAAGTATGTGCTTTATTCCCCACTAATTCTATGTTATGCGGAATTGCAGCGCTGCCCTGGAAATAAGTGCAGTAGGGGCAATAAAGTGGAATATCAATATCAGTAAGTTCATTTTCAATGTTTTTGAATGTTCCAATTATACTGGTTTACGATGCAATATCAGGTTCACCACTAATACACCTACTGTACTAAAGCTTTTTCATTCTGTTTTCTACAGTTTTGCTGTTTGCAGGATATACCTTCTGTATGTTCGCACTGTACATCTTCATGCCTGTAGTGGTGAAGTTAACCAGCGCTACTGCGGTCAACCTTTCTCTGCTCACATCAGACCTATTCAGCCTCTTCTGTGGACTCTTCCTCTTCCACTACACAGTATGTTATATTATATTATTATTATTATTATTATTATGTATTAATTTTTGTAATCATCAAATCATCAAAAGTAGTACTATAGATGGGAGTGTACACCTCGTCGAACCTGCCAGTGTTACAGAATTGGCAGAAATCTGTCTAAATCCCCCAAACATAGTGACCAATTTGGGGTCGTAGACCCATTTTTCTAAAGATTTTCAGGCATTTTCAAAAGAAATTCAAAAATGTTTCAGAAGCGTTCACTTATTAACCACGCTAATTAACCGCATAATAGGCAGACATACATATGTTTTAGGGAAAAAAGTAGGGGACTAAGTATAGACCCCTGGGGGACCCCGGTCAACAAAGTATGTAGGGTTTAAGTGGTAAATGAATGAACATTACTGCCAATGAGAAACTGACCTGGCAAAGAAAATGGAAGTCCCACTGGGATTTCCGTCAGTGTGGGCTGGGATTTGCAGCTGCTGCCGGCAGCCCACCTTGCTCTTGTTGGTGCACAGCCATTCTGTGAACTGCTCAAGGTCGCTAGCTGTTTTCCACTCTGTGTTTGGATTCCTTTGCTCCTGATAAACTCCAGCGTTTCCTCAGCCGTGAATTTTACAAAAACAATCCGCAGCAATCATGTTTGGTGGCTGATATTCGTACATGTTTGGCTTTGACATGGAGAGTTCCTTCAGTAGCAAGGTCGCTCATGGTAACAGATCAGCACGCTGTGGCACTGTAGCTTACACTAATTGGTCAGCTAATGCCATATCAACCCAAGGGCTGATACGACACCCTCTCTGTCCTTTTATGTATCCCCTCACACAGGACAGATAAAGGTTAGGCAAGTGCTTGATGCCAATGTTCTTTGCATTGTCTTTTTTTCCTCTCCTCTCCAGTTCTCAAGCCTTTACATTGTCTCGTTTGTGGTCATCATTGTGGGCTTTATCATGTTCAACGTCATTCCCACGGACCCAGACACACACGAGGCTGAATCCAGAGGTGTGGATTTTGAGCATCCTGCTGCATGGTCTGCGGACCAGGCCAGAGATGGGCTCACAGAGGACCACCTGCTCCAGTTAGAAGAGACTGAGAGAGGGGAGACACAATTGACAATTGCTGGAGATGGGCTTACAGAAGAGACCACCTTAGACCACCTGCCCCAACAGGAAAAAGACAGCAAGAAGTGAGACACAAGTTATGGTTGCTGGAGATGGGCTTACAGAGGAGACCACCTCAGACCAACCGCTGCTGAGATGTGTACTACTGTAATATCACAGTGTAGTGATAGTGTGACTGTTACTTTACATTTTCTTAAAGGGGAAATCCACCCATTTTCAATATTTAACTATGTCATTAATATAGCATAAAGGAGTTGTGTCGAAATAAGAAAAAAGTTCCCCCCTTTCTGTGTTGCCTTGAACTGGAGGATTGATTTTGGGTTTAACATTGCAAATTACAACATGATGACTCATCGTGTTGTAATTTGCCATGTTAAACCCAAAATCAATCTTCCAGTTCAAGGCAATACAGAAAGGGGGGAACTTTTTTCTTATTTCGACACAACTCCTTTATGCTATATTAATGACATAGTTAAATATTGAAAATGGGTGGATTTCCCCTTTAACCACTGAAGCCCTATATACTTCTTTGTGATCTACAAGCTCACAATGCATTGCATCGTGGCGCATTGTGAGCTTAGATCCGCAGACTTTATTAGTTGAGATTGTTGGCTGAGAATTGTGCAGTCAGTGTTTCATAATTCTAAGCAGTTCTGGATTTACAAAAGGAAAGAAATTTGGAGGAGTTGTTACTAATTTTGAACACATGAGGGCGATATTACACAAATACATGTTGACATTAGCCACATGGGGCCTTGTAGCACTTGCAGAATGCATTGCTCACTCACACATGGATGCAATAATGAGTGCCAATCTAGTTGCTGAATATCAACTCAATTTACAATTCAGTGTAATCCCCCTTTAATGTTAATGCCTCCCAGAGAAAATGCATACATGTTTAGGGTCTGTTTTCAGAGATTGTTCTATTCCATGATAACATGCAATTTTCAATGACAATTGTATTGCTGTTGTGTCCACTTGGTGAATATAAGGTTAAGTATAAGTGGCCCAGTTATTTATTAGACCAGATACCTTTACTGTTGATAAAAAAGCTTCTGTTACTTGTAAGATTTTTTATATTTTCTAAACACTGTATTTTTTTGGCAATTGTTTACACACACACACACACACACACACACACACACACACACACACACACAAACTATGGTTCCACCACTATGTATTGGTTAAAAAAAAATAAAGTTTTTTTATACAAGTGATGATGATGTATGCGATGCCTTTACAATTCTGAGAAACTCAGAAAACGAAACATGTATAATAATTTGCGGCAAAATGTATTGTTTTTAAATAAAACTTTTATATTCTCTTGGAGTCTACATTGTTTCTCATATTCTAATCAGTCTATATGTGTGAGGTTTGATTAGCAGTTGACCAGATGATCAGTCTCACAGTGTTGCAGCTATAGTGACTTTTCTGTTATTGTGGGGACGCTGAAATAGCCAATCGACAAGCTCATGCTTGTGAGCTTGATCTACCATTTTCTTCTAAAGCTTTCCCCACAATAAGGATGCTGAGGATTTAAGTTGTTAAAGCAAATAATACTACATCACACATCGTCAGAGAAGATATTACTTTGACAGTATTCTGTAAAATGCAGACCCTGTTGTTATGAAAATCAAACATGACACATAGTCATTCATTATGCTTAGCAGGTGTTTTGCAGTAATTCAGTAGCTAATAAATGAACATAAGATCTGGAATGAAACCCTTTTGGCTGTATATACCCCTGAGACAGACTAATCTGTAGATCCATATGTGCTGCTGAATGCTGATTCGGCATGAAAATGGAAATTCAACATACAAACATGTTAAGCAACTCGATGTTTAATTAGTGAGCAGTTGGGTCTCCCTCAAACTCCATGTAATGGTGTTTAATGTGTTTGGACGCACGGTGACTACAATATAATCATAATTCTGCATTGCGATGGTGTTGAGGCTGAACACCGATCAAGCCGCTCAGGCTCCCAGTGACGACATCAAGATGGAAGAACAGCAGCAGGTAACTGTTGTCTAGTGGAGAGAGGAGAGAGGACAAACACATCGAACCCGCTGCCATTCAATCGCATCTCATCTTGCTCCCCATCTCTCCTAAAATCGGTAAGAGAGATAATTTATATGAGCATAATGCACGTTTCTTTGTGGAAACCGTCGATCGAGGCTTATGCACGGATTATGCTAGCTCTGGTCCACGGCGTTAGAAGGAGTTCTCCTTAACGCTATGGTACTTTAGAGCCGTTGCCCGCACACCCGCGGTAGAGCAGGCTGCGCAGCCTCTCGTCTTCAGTCAAAACAAAATATACACTTTCGCTACTCACCAAAACAAAGACGAGCTTAAGATGCTGAAAGCCTACTTTCCTTAGTGGGAACACTCGAAGCCCCCCCACCTCACGTCTAAAATACACTTTTTGGACAGAAAAGAAAATATTTCACCGGAAGGAAAAAATGTTTTAGTCACTCCACTGCGCCCTCTACAGATCTGGTTAATGGAATTTCATTATTGACCAGATTTTTCCTTCCGGTGAAATATTTAATTTTCTGGACAAAAAGTGTATTTTAGACGTGAGGTGGGGGGCTCAGAGTGTTCCCACTAAGCGATGTAGGCTTTCAACTTCTTAATACCGTCTTTGTTTTGCTGAGTATCGAAAGTGTATTTTTTATTTTGACTAAAGAGGAGAGGCAGCGCTACCGGGGGTGTGCGGGCAACAGCTCCAAAGTACCATAGCGTTAAGGAGAAGTCCTTCTAACGCCATGGACCAGAGCTAGGATTATGCCGTGCGCGGTGATGTGCCATGGGTACTAATGAGCCTCTCGGCACCAGCACTATAGCCATGGTAACTGGTTATCGTCTACAAGGCCAACAGAAAACGTTAATAGTGGGAGTCTGTTTCCATATTTAGTACATTACACTATATGCATTTTAACTTGAACAACGGGCGTTTTGTTATCTATGCCAGGGGTCTTCAACGTTTTCCAGGCCAAGGACCCCTTAGCTGAGAGAGATGAAACAGGGACCCGCCCCCCCTACATATTGTATATAATGATGTATAAAATGATGTTGCAGATTAAACGTTTTCATAGATTTCATAGATGGATTCATAGACTTGTTTGAAAGCACTGTCATCAGTGTTTCACACCTTTTTCCCCTCTATACACTAAACCTCTAACACCCCCCCCCCCCCCCAAAAGGGGTCCTGGACCCCCTTTTGAAGACCCCTAAATTCTTTGCCGTTATAGCCTTTGCGATCTTTCAGCACCATGGACAGCTCCACCATGCTAATATACCACACAGACCAGACCAGCATTACCTCTGTTCTGACCATGCATGCCTATAATACTACCTTTGTTCTTTTTCAGGATATTTCTGAATAACACTACCACCATATATATATATATAGAAGGCACAAGTGAAATCCGGCAAGATGAAACATTTTCTGAGGTAAACAGTCATTGAAGAACTCCCTGTCATTTCATGTTGCAGTGCTTCATTTGCTAAAATCCTTAATGGTGAAAAATCGTCAGCCACCAGTGTGATATTTGCTCTATTTGCCCGGGGATTTATCGCAGCCTCTCCGTGCGTTGCAATTTGATGATTCTGTCTCCCATTCAGACCTTGCCAAAGGGTAATCCTGGCGGCTGAGGCTTAAGTGGTTTGCGGGGTCAGTGGCTCGAGGGCGCTTCTTTGATTCTGTTGGTTGGTGGTGTGCAAACATTCTGAAGTGAGCTGTGTCTCCCTTGGCAGAGCCTTTGGTGCTCAAGGCCCTTCCAAGGCTGAGGCGTGACAGGGTCAGGGTGCCTCTCTGCTTTCAACCTCATTCACTGATTCTCAGCGTGGAAAGGGGAGGAGGTGGTGGTGGGGGGGAATATAGTTATCACTTGCCTTCCTGCTATGACAAGGAAGATAAACTTCTCATGCTGATATTAATACAGAGGGGTGTGTGTGTGTGTGTGTGTGTGTGTGTGTGTGTGTGTGTGTGTGTGTGTGTGTGTGTGTGTGTGTGTGTGTGTGTGTGTGTGTGTGTGTGTGTGTGTGTGTGTGTGTGCGCGCGCGCGTGCACACAGTCGAATCTTGAGTGTTAATTTAACTCTGAGAGTGTGCAACCAAATGGTTCCATTTGTACACACTCAACACAAATGGATAGATTAATACTGTTAGATTATAGCACAATCAGCTATGCCCATTAAACATCCTCTGTCTGTCTGTCTGTCTGTCTGTCTGTCTGTCTGTCTGTCTGTCTGTCTGTCTGTCTGTCTGTCTGTCTGTCTGTCTGTCTGTCTATCATCTCTCTCTCTCTCTCTCTCTCTCTCTCTCTCTCTCTCTCTCTCTCTCTCTCTCTCTCTCTCTCCATTCAAGATCGCTCTCAAAATCATTCCAACTCCACTGCTTCTTAATGGGTCACTATGCATTTCCCAAGACACCCACCCACATCTCCATTTGTGCTGCTCCCTGTTAGCTTTTAAAAATAGCTGCAAACCTCCTCTGCTGGAAAGGAGCTATTATACTATCTGACTACCGTCTTTGTTCTTACCTGTCCGTTCTTATCCTCTGTCATCTCTCTGTCTGTCTGTCTGTCTGTCTGTCTGTCTGTGTCTCTCTCTCTCTCTCTCTCTCTCTCTCTCTCTCTCTCTCTCTCTCTCTCTCTCTCTCTCTCTCTCTCTCTCTCTCTCTCTCGTGTGTGTGTGTGTGTGTGTGTGTGTGTGTGTGTGTGTGTGTGTGTGTGTGTGTGTGTGTGTGTGTGTGTGTGTGTGTGTGTGTGTGTGTGTGTGTGTGTGTGTGTGTGTGTGTGTGTGTGTGTGTGAGAGAGAGAGACTCAGAGTGTGTTACTCTGTTTGTCACCAACTCTGGGCGATAACCGCTTGAATTGTACATGAAGCATTTGCATAATCGAGCCCATAGGCCCACATGTCAACAACTCTAATGTCTTCCACGACCCCATGGGTGG